>NC_136876.1:43199743-43644743 GCF_949152265.1 Phoxinus phoxinus
CTTGTGAAGAGAGGAGGCCAACCCCTGCGAGGACATCAGATGACCAACAATTGTGAAGAGAGGAGGCCAACCCCTGCGAGGACATCAGATGACCAACACTTGTGAAGACGCAAGAGAGGACGCCAACCCCTGCGAGGACATCAGATGACCAACACTTGTGAAGAGAGGAGGCCAACCCCTGCGAGGACATCAGATGACCAACACTTGTGAAGAGAGGAGGCCAACCCTTGCGAGGACATCAGATGACCAACACTTGTGAAGAGAGGAGGCCAACCCCTGCGAGGACATCAGATGACCAACACTTGTGAAGAGAGGAGGCCAACCCCTGCGAGGACATCAGATGACCAACACTTGTGAAGACGCAAGAGAGGACGCCAACCCCTGCGAGGACATCAGATGACCAACACTTGTGAAGAGAGGACGCCAACCCCTGCGAGGACATCAGATGACCAACACTTGTGAAGAGAGGACGCCAACCCCTGCGAGGACATCAGATGACCAACACTTGTGAAGACGCAAGAGAGGACGCCAACCCCTGCGAGGACATCAGATGACCAACACTTGTGAAGAGAGGACGCCAACCCCTGCGAGGACATCAGATGACCAACACTTGTGAAGAGAGGACGCCAACCCCTGCGAGGACATCAGATGACCAACACTTGTGAAGAGAGGACGCCAACCCCTGCGAGGACATCAGATGATGCCAACTCTGAAACAACATACAAAACTGACAAATGTTCTATATATTTTAATCATTATGATCACAACTCCAATGGCGCCACCAGGCCCCACTGGCCAGTATAAATTTTAGTAGCATCAGTTATGCATTTCATCCCTAATGCACAGCCAGGCAGGCAAGCCGCTCTAGACCTTCGATCGCACACAGTAGCCCGCCCCTCCCCCGCCCCTCCGTACATGCCGCTGTTGCGCGCTCAGACAGCAACAGCTCAGCGCGTGCCCGTTGGTCAACAATTTTAAAAGAAGTTAAGAAAGAAGACGAAGACTACCGGTAAGTAAATAAGTAAAAAATATTCTTTAGTAAAAGAAGACGGGGAATTATGTGTCGTGACTTGCTTTTTAAGTGCCAAATGGTTACAGTATAGCCTACTGTTACAACAGCTTTTTGATGCGTCTTTGACATGTTTTGACAAGAGTTACCTAGCTAACGTCGTTAGCTGGTGCATTTATATGTGTAACAGAGTTTAAATAATGCTGTTAAATTCATGCATTAATTGGGAAAACTCGACATTGGCTGTTGCATCACTCACATTTGTGTGCGTGATATTGCGGGCGGAGCTACGTCACCACCAGCAGAGTCACATCTCTCGCTGCTGGTAATAGTCGCATCAATAAGAGCTGCGTCATAAAAACAGAGTTTAGATTGTTTTCAAGTGCAAGGTTGGACTTTATAAACTACACACAAGCTTACTTCATGTGTCTGTTAGTTCCTAGTTTTGTCAGTCGAGTCATATGTGTTATTTGCAATGATGAAATGGAGTGTGTGTATGTATTAACCTGCTTGTGAACTCTGTTTATTTCATTTAAGAAATTCATGCAACGTGATGCACTGTCCATTAAATATAACACAATAAACCAAAGTATATCAGTAGGAGTTTCCTTAAGTCTTTCTGATAGTTTTCTTCAGGCCGGTTTATCCCATACGGAAATGTAATATATGTACATAGCCTAGGTATATGAAATATATCCACATATATAAAATATATATACCCATATATATGCCCATATATAAAACCTATTAGAAAATGGAACAATTGACATATAAAACCAGCCCATATATTTGATGTATGTATAATAGTGTTTTTTTACATATCACATATATATAATTATCAGTTTTCAAATAGAATTTGTGTAGTATTTGTTTTGTTTTTATGAGCTGGTCAAGAAGAGGTAAAATAATAATAAATAATACATTTTATTTATAAAAGATTCGAAAATGAGATAGAAATTGAAATGAAATGTGGATAATGAGATAGAAATTGAAATGAAATGTGGATATGTAGACTTGATCTGTAGACTTGAAATAAATAGTAAATAGTTTGGCATATATAAATTAAACATATCGGTGACATATATGGTCAAAACATACAGTATTATATAAATAATAATCATATACATCATATTAATATATGTCAATATACTCATTTAATATGGCAAATTTATATATGTTAAAAACCTATATCAACATATATGTAGAGATATGTATATATGTGATAGCAATATATTGTCTTTTATTTAACATATATGACGGCGTCACTAGCGATATAGGGATATGTCATATATTACATTTCCGTATGGGAATTACTACAACAGTAGAATACAATTCTGAAATTATGGTTTATAGTTTTGGTGTGCCACCCCAAGATTTTAAGTGGCCCCATCTGGCCACCCCTATGAAAAATTTCTGGAGGCGCCACTGCACAACTCCTGTATGACACACTCCTATGATCACAAGGAGAGACCTGGTCAGAGACGGAGGAGAAGATAAAAAAGGTTGTGAAGGAAAAATTACAGCTGCAACGCGAGGTGGAGGTAGAGAGGGCTCACCGTACAGGAAAACCTGGAGGAGACCAACCGAGGCCAATTGTGGTAAAAATCCTAAGGCACAAGGACAGAACGGAAATACTACAAAGATCCAAAAATCTAAAAGGTTCCAGAATATACATCAACGAAGATTTCACAGAGGCAGTCAGAAGGAAAAGAAAAGAACTCATGCCGGATCTAAGAGTGGCGAGAGAAAAGGGGGACATTGCCTACTTATGGCAGGATAAACTGATTATTCATCCCTGGTCCAGCACACCTAAACAACCAAGGCCAGCTAACATCAACACATAAACAGGTAGGCCTATATGTCGAAATTTTTATCTCACTATGTCACAAAATAAAAATCACACACATAACGGAGATAGTCACTCACTACAAAGATTGGTTGAATATGAGCACCTGGAATTAAACACCTTGCAGTATATGGAACACCATGCACAAGACATGGAAAATGATATTGATCCGGTGAACAACTTTTTTGCTAGCATCAATAATAACTGTCACTATTACACTGATGAACAATTTAACAGTTCAATCAAGACTGATCAGCAGTTATCTATTATCCACTTTAATAGTAGAAGTCTGTATGCCAACTTTCACAGTATCAAACACTATCTAAAACTATTGAAACACCACTTTAACATAATCGCAATAACTGAAACGTGGATAAATAGTGAGGAAGGATCAGATTTTGAAATTGAAGGATATGAAATGTCTTCTATTAACAGAGTAAATAAGAGTGGGGGTGGTGTGACATTGTATGTGGACAAGAATTTAAATTATAAAGTGGTGGAAAAAATGTCAATGGTGGTGGATAATTTGTTGGAATGTGTCACAATAGAAATATGTATGGAAAAAAATAAAAATATTATTGTAAGTTGTGCATATAGGTCACCAGGTTCGAATATTGACACATTTAAGGACTGGATGGAAGAAACATTTATAAAAGCTAGTCAAAAAGTCATGTTCATCTGTGGGTACTTTAATATTGATTTGTTAAATCTAAATAATCATAAAAGGACGGAGGATTTTATTAACACTGTGTCTAGTCTAGGCCTATATCCCCAAATTACCAGACCCAGTCAAATTACTTCTCATTGTGCGACACTAATAGACAATATATTTACAAATATCATACAAAATAATATAGTGAGTGGTTTACTGATTAATGATATCAGTGACCACCTACCAAATTTTACAGTGTATGACAATAATTATAGTCTAAACTGACAGGATAAAAAAACATTCTCCAAAAGGGTCAGAACAGAAGAAACATTGGAGGCATTAAAAGTGTATCTGCTAGCACAAGATTTGGAGTTTATGGATAATGAAAAAGATGTAGATAAAGCATATGAAAAATTCCTAAGGATATTTAAATTACTATATGATAAAAATTGCCCAATTAAAATATTTAACGGGAAACAAAAACAAAATGATAGACCGTGGATTTCCAAGGCATTACAAAATGCCTGTAAAAAGAAAAATACATTTTATAGATAATTTATAAAACATAGAACCATAGAGACGGAAAATAGATATAAGAATATAAGAATAAGTTAACCAATATTATGAGAACTTGTAAGAAAGAATACTACGCAAAACTATTAGATATTAATAAAAACAATGTTAAAGGTATGTGGAACATCTTAAATAATATTATAAAAAATAATACTAGACAGGCAAATTACCCACATTACTTCATTGATAATGATAAATATATAAATAATAAGGAGGATGTGGTGAATGAGTTCAATAATTTTTTTTTGTAAATGTGGGACCAAACTTAGCAGAGCAAATTCCAGTTCCACAAACATTAGAAAGTAAATATGATAATCTAGTAGAAAGAAATCCTAGTTCAATATTTTTGACAGCAGTTGATGAAAAATAAATAAAAGATATTGTTAAAGGATGTAAAAACAAACCATCCACTGATCATGATGGAATAGATATAAAAATTATACAAAAAGTAATAGAGGGGATTGCTAAACCACTAACGAACATCTGCAATTTATAATTTTTAACCGGCCAATTTCCAACAAAAATTAAAATAGCAAAAGTCATTCCGCTTTACAAAACTGGAAACAGACACCACTTCACAAATTATAGGCCTGTCTCTCTACCACAATTTTCTAAAATTTTAGAAAAAAACTATTTAACAACAGATTATAGAAATTTCTCAATAAAAATAAACTACTCTCAGACAGTCAATATGGATTTAGAAAAAAATACTCAACATCATTAGCACTAACAGAACTCATAGAAGAAATCACAAATGCCACAGATAAAAATAAATATGCAGTTGGAGTATTCATTGATCTAAAAAAAGCATTTGATACAATAAATCATGAAATATTAATTAGCAAATTGGAACGAATCGGGATCAGGGGGATAGTTTTAAACTGGGTAAATAGTTATCTGAGAGACAGACAACAATTTTGTGAAGATAGGAGAGTATTCATCTGAATGTCTGGGCATGGCTTGTGGTGTCCCACAGGGGTCAGTATTGGGACCAAAGTTATTTTTATTATATATTAATGATATTTGTAAAGTATCTGAAGTATTGAATTTTGTATTATTTGCAGATGATACAACCATATTTGGTTCAGGGGACAGCTTACATCTACTTTTGGAATTAATCACTTCAGAATTTAAAGCGGCACTCGGTAACTCTAGCCACCGCTTTGCTGATTTTCTCAACGAGCTCCCCTAGAGCTGCGGTGCGTATATTTTTCACATCACTGTCGTAAAGTCACTTGCGGCGCGCCGGCGCACTCCTCCCCCTTTCTACCGCTGCTCATGTGCTTTTGTTATGGTCGGAGCCGGTGTGGTGAACAAATGAGTCCCAGACGCACCAACTTTATCGTGTGGAGCATGTCTACCGAGGTGGGTAATACATAATACACAGTATCATTTAACATTGACATGTACATTTTGTATTCCGTAAAGCAGTTCGTGTTTCTCGCTCTTTCTCGCTTCTCACGAGACTTCCTATTTTCAACTTACCGGGACGTTAGTCCCAATGTTGCAAGGCTGGTTTTCCGCCTGGGAACGCTGCGGGGGAGCGGGGAAAGTAACCATTCTCACCAGAACAGATTATTTAACCATCCAAATGATTTCTAAACGGATTTATTAAGTTGAAAATGTTACCAAGTGCACCTTTAAGAAAATAAAACAATGGTTGGACATTAACAAGTTGTCACTAAATTTGAGTAAAACTACATTCATGGTATTTGGAAACTGTAAGTCAAATTATCAAGCACAAATACAGATAGAGGGCTTTAACTTTGGACATGGACATGTACATGTACAATACATTTCTTGGAGTGATCATAGATGAAAAGATCTGCTGGAAGCCTCATATAAAATACATCAAAACCAAACTGTCCAGAAGCATTGCAGTTCTAGCAAGGGCTAAGCATATACTGGATCTTAAATCTCTTCGCATCCTGCTGATTTGCCTTATACAACATCAAAAAGATCCGGCTCTTCCTATCGGAGCTACACAACTCCTTGTCTTGCTCTATCCAGACTTGGTTATTGTAATGCTCTCTTGGCAGGCCTTCCAGCAAGACCTAAACTCAATGCTTCAGATATATGTGTCCTCCAGAAGCTTGTGTTTTGCAAGTGTGGTGCCATCATCCCAAAGAGACAAAATCACTTTCACTGACCTTTACCTGGACTGTTTCCTGCTGGTGGAATGACCAGCACAACTCAATACATTTTCAAGAAACTGCTAAAGATCCATCTTTTTCGTAAACACTTGACCCAATAATACTATCTTTGTTTAAAAAAAAAAAAAAAAAAACTTGCTATGTGTACTGTGCTAGACTAAACTGGGACTTGTCACTGCACCTGTTGCTCCTATTGTTCTCTTAATTGGTAAGTCACTTTGGATAAAATGTAATTGTAAACGTATAAAATGAGTTATATTAGAGTATAAAGGTATTCAGCAATGGCCTTTTAATGTGGATATTTTTACATGTTCTAAATTATTTACTAAGCTTGTATTTCCTATCATTCACATACAGTATCTTGATGTTCAGTGTTTGTTTAATTACTAATACTGTAAATGTGCAGGTATTCTGTACTTATACATTTAGTTATTCAAAAAAGTTTTGGATTGTATATTGGATTGAAAAAAATTAAAATGAAAACTAAATATACAAACTTTGTATTTTAATTTATGTACTTATTGCATTTTTATACATAACTTCATAGTCATTTTACACAGAAAAACTATATATTAAAAGAAATTTACTGTAGATTAAGACAGCATTATCATAAAATAACTTTATAAAACCCTAAATTTACAGATTAACCTGAAAGTTAAATGTTTTTTAATGTTATTTGACATAATATATATGTTTTTCCACGGTTAATTAAACCATTATCAACAGTAATATACTGTCATTTAATTAATTTTGACCGTAAAGTCAATTCTGTATTTTTACGGTTTTTGCCTGTAATTTTGTGAAATGGTTATTTGCTGTAATTTAACGGAATCCGTCTGGAAACTTTGCTGCCAGAGATTTACCGTTTTTTTACGGGATTTTTTTTTTACAGTGTACTGCTCACTATTGTTACCTTATTTGAATTACTGTGTAGAGGTTTGTGGAAACACTTACCGACATTCACTACAGCCACTAGTCATAATGCAAAAAAAGAGCTATGAGAATCATTCATAATGTCGGATTTTGGAAACACACAAATGTATTATTTTGCCAGTCTAGATTATTAAAATACTACGATCAAATTGAATATCAAATTGCAGTATTCATGTTCAAAGTAAGAAATAGGTTATTGTCTGGGAATATACAAAAGATGTTCTCTGAGAGGGAGGGAGGGTACAACTTAAGGGGACATTTTAAGACAAATAGAGTTAGAACAACAAGGAAAAGATTATGTTTATCAATCTGCGGAGTTAAATTGTGTAATAAACTAGATGAAAACTTAAAGCAATGCCCTAACTTATTTATCTTCAAAAAAAAATTATACAGAAAAGATTTTCAAGAAGTACTGTAGTAGGAGTGCTCCTTTGTTATGAGTTTAAATACTTGTTAGTGGTCACTTTGAAGTAGGTATGTATGTATGCATGTATGCAGAGGCGTGCCAAGGTTGAGGGGGGCCCCAGGCAAAATTAATCAATGGGGCCCTTCTAATATATATTTTTGTAAATATATATTTTTTCACCTAGAGATATAATTATACAGCATAAAAAAGTAGTCAAAACACATCTAACAGAACATGAATTGTTTATTGTTTACAACATTAAAGTACTTAATTAAGAAAGGAATTTAAGTAATGCTCCTATAAAGAAATATAGCCTATTGTTAGGATCATAATTTTATATTTTATTATTATTATGTTAGTTAATTAGTTAAGTTAACTATTATCTGATATAGTTCTTTTTTACATGTGTTTTACAATGCAATACAGACACTTTCCAAGCGATGTTGCTGTGTACCAAAAGTATTCTATTTCAGCCTGCATTAATAATACCATTTATTACATGGCTTGGTTCAATTAAAATGTAGAATGCGGTCTGTTATTTCTTGATAACAGATCGCTGCAGTCAGAGTATAACAGACCATTGCCATGAAATGAAAAACAGAGCGTTGCTATGGACTCACAGGATTCTAACTATAGAGACGGAGCGGAGCGCACTATTTTATTTGGCGGAAGCTTAGCGGAAGCAATACAATCGTAAACTATCAATAAACTCCTCTCCTTTTTAAATCAATATTTTGTTTCAAAGTAATGATTTATTTGGTAGGTAGCCATGTAATAAGCGTGGTAATGTATAGCAAGTCGGTAGTTAAGTCGGTAGTTTTTTTTTTTACATTTCTGAATAACATTCTGATAACAGATCAATCGAGATAGGCATGTCTTTTCTGTAAAGCTGATTTAAAACAATACGTATTACTGTGAAAACTAGATGTGAATTGAACAAGGAAACAATTTTTGTCATTAACGTTAATTATTATTCTTAACATAAATTAAGTGTTAAGTCAATCATCATCTCATTCATTCTTCATCACTTAACGTTACCGCAGTTCTGTTTTTTCTTTTCCACTTCATCTTGCTTTTTTTCCGCTTCTGGCTTCCAGATGGATATGTCCTCTTTATGTTTAATACATGAATTCATGCATTTCTGGCTATGATTCGAAAATAGCTATAGAAACCTGATAGAAACGCGAGTAAGCAGCGGCAGTTAGAAAAAAGCGCCAAAGGCTGCAATAGAGAGCCTAAGTCCCTCCCCTTCCGGTCGACCACCATGGGACCTTATTTCGGAAAAATATTGTATGGTAGTCAATGCATAGACAGTATATAAACTGGACACAGCGACCCCATAGGTTTCAACGGAGAGAAATGAAGTCAATTAGAAGCACTCACTTCCTGATCGCAAGGCGAACTGCGCAGGCTCAAACTGAGCTTGACGACGTAGATGTGACGTGAGCAACCTGTAGGTCTTCTAGTAGCTGTGCCGAGAGAAATCTGAATCATTCCCTTCCGAATCTCGCAGAGACGGAGAGCGTGGGTATTTGCTGTCCATGAGCTAGCAGCGGGAGCAACTTTATCACTCTCTATGAGCTTCTCCCTTGACTTTATGCCTCCACGTCCTCCCGATTGCTTGCGAGCTTCTCTGCCTGTCCATACGGTAATTTTTCGACTTGTGCGACAGAGTCGCGCGGGTATGACGCAATCGTTAGCCTATTTTTACAAAAACTGCTTCTACGGGGCCATAACGTAAGATACAAGGTAATGGAGCCTTTTATACATTTTCGTGTTTCTTTAGAAATAAACAATGGACAAACGGTGTCTTTAAACGCCTCAGATGTAAAGTTATTCGCTGTCAAAGTGACGCCAAAATGAATGGGAGTCAATGGAATGCTAACAGCAGGTGGGGGTCCGCTAGCCAATGGCGGCGCCCAGGTCGGCTTCAATGTTTTTCGGAACACTGCCCCCCTGAGTCAATGGCGAGAGACAACAAATATTTTGATCTCGTTTGAATTGTGCCCTGAATTACACATATGATGTTTGTCAATTTAAAAGATACATTTTAAAGTCAAGAAAGTCGCAGTTTGATGTAAAACGGTTGAGGTATAAGACTATGAAAATACGTAATTACAAAGACTACAAACCCAGAAGGCGCACATGCGACGTCATACCTTTTCTCTCAATGAATGAAGCTAACTTTACTGAAGCTAACGTCTGTCATTTTTTCTATAGTCTTACATTATAATCGTAACGTTACGCCGTCATGCCTGACTCGTGTTTTGAGCCAGAATACACACATACGAGCAACGGATCTTGTGACGTAGGCTACATAGTGCGAGACGAGAGATGTAGTTCATCGAGCGATTTTCACATACAACTAAACGTTACTCTTCTGTTTTATGACAAACTGCGACTTTCTTGACTTTCATATTTACCTTTTAAATTGACAAACATCATATGTGTAGTTCAGGGGACAGTTCAGACGGAATAAAAAGATAAGTTATCTCTCCCCATTGACTTCCATACATATTTTTTCCGAAATAAGGTCCCATGAGCCGGAAGCGGAGGGGCGGGACTTAGGCTCTCTATAGTATAAACAGCATTAAGAGAGGGGGCCCCACTAAGGGGTATGCGGAGGTGTGGCGGCGTCACTGCTTGTGCGTGCTATATTAATAGGAACATTTTTGATTGTTTAAATGATCGATCCTCGGGGGCCCCCTTAAAATGCGGGGCCCCAGGCAATTGCCTGCCTTGCCTGTCCTATTGCAGCGCCTCTGCATGTATGCATGTATGTATGTATGTTTGTATGTATGTAGGCCTATGTATGTATGTATGTATGTATGTATATATGTATGTATGTATATATTTAGGTATGTATATGTGTAGGTATGTATGTATGCATGTAGGTATGTATGTATGCATGTATGTATGTATATGTGTAGGCTAGGTATGTGTGTATGTGTATAGATGCAGATAACAAAATAATAACATAAAAATTGATAATTAAAAGAATGTAAGAATTAAAGGGGTAGGAGTACATAAGCTTTACTTCTTCCAACTCCTTTTCGCACATGAGATAGAAGTATGTTCACACAGAAAATAATGATTGTCAGGGAACAGAAGGGTCCAGAGACGAAAGTAGGTAATATCCTTTAATGGATCAATTAGGCCACGCCACTCAGGCTAAATAAACAGAAAGTCTCTTCACAAAAGGTAATTGAACGGTGTTTCGCTGCTCTTTCAAACGAGTACAGATAATCTCAGCCGGAGACCCGGAAGGCTCTTGAGCGGCGAGGTAGACCGCAGGTGAGACGAGGAATCCTCTATACTCCAGGGAGAAGACTGGTCACCGCACAGAAGCGGTACACACAGCAGTACTGTAGATAACGGTGACGCTTACAGACAATTAAGACAGGACGGGACAGGACAGGACAGGACAGGAGATAACTTCAGAGAAGTAACGGTAGCAGTCAAAAACGTGCATGAAGGTCAAACAATAATCCGACAAAACAGACAGGAAAGAGAGAATATAGCGTGGACATAAGGGGAAGATAGAGAACAGGTACGTTGATGAGATGATCATGAGAGCCAGCTGACGGTAATGAGAGGAAGAGGCAAAGGGTGTGTGCGCGAGAATGTAAGGAAAGAGAAGGTATGACATATTATGACCAGCAGAGGGAGGCAGAGGGAAGAAAACCGAGAAGGAAAGAACCAGGATCATGACAAATGATACTTTGTTTGCTGCTTTTTATATATATATATATTTATTTTTTCTTAATGTTTTGGACATTATTGTATCTTATTTTATATTTTTTTTTCTTCTTCTCTCATGTTCGAAATAAAGATTTCAATCAATCAATCAACTTGCAATAATAATTGCTTTAACTCTTATACGGTAGGGGGCGCTATCACACATCTCCTGAAAGAGTAAAGAATCTCCTGATCAAAACACAGGGGAAAAGAACTAGAAACAAAAGCGATAAAAGCATTAAAGGTTCTCTAAGCGATCCTGGGTGTCGTCACTTCTTGTTGACGTTCGAACTATTGCCAAACAAAACGGAGGCTAGCTAGACCCTCCCTCCTCCTCATCACTAACAACCCAAACCCCACCCCCAAATCCTTCTTGTCGGTTATTGGCTGGAACACTGTTTGTTATGTTGTGGTGCGGGTTAGTCCAGTTTGTTTTTGTTGCTGTTTGTGGAGCCTGGGGTGTCTACAGAGACCGCGTTTTTTTAGAGTGTGTTCAGGAGACAGACAGCTAGCGGATAGTGAGGAGATTGCTGTATGTGACAAAAAAATGTTTGGCCTAAAAAATGTGTGACATCGCTTAGAGCACCTTTAATTGCTTATGCACGTTGAAGTCTTTGAAAACAAACACAATTTTCCCATCTTTTTTGTTTAAAATGTTACTTTGTTGTTTGTTTTTTAAAACTTTCCCACAATTAAGTGTTGATAAAAAAAAATAAAAAAAATCCTAAAGCTAGAATTTAAAAAAATGGTTGTTATTTAAAATCAGAGGTTCTGTTATTTATCTTGATATATATGTTCAGATATGTATAGGCTACAAAAATAATATTCTGGGCGTTATGAAAGTTTTGTGAAAATGATAAAACGCTGGCAGTTGCTGGTAGCCTATTATTATTTGTTTAAGACGCTGGTAAGGAAAGGGTTAATGAGCTCGTCGTTTTTGCCTAAATGAATACATGTTAACTGCATGATCTGTATTATCTTAGAACTTTATTTTTTTTACATATTGACATTACTTTGACACAGTATATAGCCTAGAAACATGCATTCGTGAAAGAAAGTGACTCTCCTTCTTCACCAGGAATGAGGAAGCTGCTTTACAGACACTCCTGTTTTACACACGTCACTCAAACACAGAAGCAGGAACTAACTCCTCAGTTCAGAGAAACAGAAACTGAAGTGTTGTTGAGCTGTTGTGTGTTTGTGTCGCTGTATTCATGCAGTAAAATGGCAGAAGCCAGATTTTCTCCGGATGAGTTCATGTGTCCAGTGTGTCTGGATCTCCTGAAGGAACCAGTGACTCTCCACTGTGGACACAGTTACTGTAAGATCTGCATTACAGACTGCTGGGATCAGGAGGATGAGAAGAGAGTCTACAGCTGCCCTCAGTGCAGACAGACCTTCAGTCCAAGACCTGCTTTAGCTAAAAACACCATTCTGGCTGAACTGGTGGAGAAACTGAAGAAGACTAAACTTCCTGCTGACTGTTACGCTGGATCTGGAGACGTGGAGTGTGACGTCTGTACTGGAAGAAAATACAAAGCCGTCAAGTCCTGTCTGGTGTGTCAGGAGTCTTACTGTCAAACTCATTTTGACCGTCATGAGGAATATCACTCTCGTAAACCACACAAAGTGATCGATGCCACTGGACGACTGCAGGACATGATCTGCCGTAAACATGATAAAGAGCTAGAAATGTTCTGTGTCACTGATCAAGAATTCATTTGTGTGCGATGTAAAGAGTATGAACATAAAAACCACAAAACTGTATCAACTGCAGCACAGAGGACAGAGACACAGGTATGAACTGAGAGCGATTGATCACACAGAAATTAAAGTGTCTTCATTTACTCACTCATTTACTCATGTTGCTCCAAACCGGTTTACCTTCTGAGGAATGTAAAAGATGATATTTTGAAGAATGTCTAGTTTAGTCTATACATTGAAAGTCAATGAGGTACAAAAGTTTCAAACTCCAAAAAGGATAAAAAGCATGAAAGTAATTTGAACAACTAGTGGTTAAAAAGGAAATGCAATTAATTGTATTAACGTGCACTTGTAGTGTACTTCAAATTAAAAGTATATATATATATAAAAAAAACTGTAGCCTACTTGGAGATAATAATATAAATTAAATGAAAGGCCACTTAAGTGCACGTGAAGATAGTACATTTTCATTACTTTCACTTTATAAATACACTTTGTAATGTCAAGTTAAAAGTTTTACTTTAAAGTACATTTTAATAATATTTCAATGTGACTTTTGTCATGCTTAAAGAAGTGCACTTATTGTGATGTGTTGACTAACACGTAAAGTACTTGATTAAAATTACTGTAGTGTGTTATTCAATATATTTAAAGGTAATATATTTTTATATGTACAACTTCATTATTACTGTATATTTTAGTTTATAATTTTGCTTGTCTGTACATATGACAGTACAAACTATATTTTAAAAACAATTGAAGCAATTATGAAATGACATATGAAGAAGTACTTAAATATCAGTGTTAAAGGGTTAGTTCACCCAAAAATGAAAATAATGTAATTAATGGCTCACCCTCATGTCGTTCTAAGCCCGTAAGACCTCCGTTCATCTTCGGAACACAGTTTAAGATATTTTAGATTTAGTCCGAGAGCTTTCTGTCCCTCCATTGAAACTGTATATACAGTATACTGGCCATGTCCATAAAGGTAATAAAAACATCATCAAAGTAGTCCATGTGACATCAGTGGGTTAGTTAGAAGTTTTTGAAGCATCGAAAATACTTTTTGGTCCAAAAATAACACAAAATAAGACTTTATTCAGCATTGTATTCTCTCCCGGGTCTGTTGTCAATCCTTCACAGTTACGCTGATGGCGTAAGACGCTGATGATGACGTGTATTTCTGGTGCGCCCGAGCTTCATTTATAGACTGAGGGAAATGCACGCTGTAAAAGTGTCTCATCCGCGACATGCACATTTACGCACCATTAAAAAAATGATATCCACGCAAACAATGTAGAATAGCTTGAATATAGCGTGCGTCTCCCTCAGACTGTAAACGAAGCTCGGGCGCACCAGATAACACGTCATCAGCGTCTTACGCCAGCAGCGTCACTGCGGAGTCCTGAACGCAGATTCACAACAGACCCGGGAGAGAATACAATGCTGAATAAAGTCTTATTTTGTGTTATTTTTGGACCAAAAAGTATTTTCGATGCTTCAAAAACTTCTAACTAACCCACTGATGTCACATGGACTACTTTGATGATGTTTTTATTACCTTTATGGACATGGACAGTATACTGTATATACATTTTCAATGGAGGGACAGAAATCTCTTGGACTAAATCTAAAATATCTTAAACTGTGTTCCGAAGATGAACGGAGGTCTTACGGGCTTAGAACGACATGAGGGTGAGTCATTAATGACATTATTTTCATTTTTGGGTGAACTAACCCTTTAAGGCCATTGCACACTGAGTCCGAAATTTTCGTATGCGTTTTTTCGTATTCGTGATTCGGTGGCTCTGAATTGTCAAACCACCATTCAAACTGCTTGTTACGGATGCGAAAAACGCAGAAAATCGAACCCGTTTCGATTTTTTTTATGACGGACGAAAGTTTCGGAGGCAGTGTGCAAGCGTGATTGACATAACGTGAGGTCGTATTTATTTTTTAACGTGCGAAAATTTCGGATGCGAATTTCGGACTCGGTGTGCAATGGCCTTTAAGTTCACTAACTGCTTTAAATATAAATTTAAACTATAATACATTTTCATTTAATGGCAATTATCATGCAACTACGTGTCTGTAAACATTACATTCAGTTCACACTTATTTTAAAGTATATTATTTACATATACTTTTTAAAGGAATGCTACTTTTAAAATCACTTATTTTTTAAAGGACCAATTTTGATTCACAAATAAAATAAAATAATTGATCAACTCATGTACGCAGAGCACAAATCAAATACGATGACATCAAAAACACTGCTTTTGTGATGACATCATGATGTTTAGTCATGTAACATGCAAGAACCAATGAGATTGTGGCATCATATTTTAAACAGCTGAGACATTCTTCAAAATATCTTCTGTTGTGTCTCACAATAGACAGAAAGTCATACAGGTTTGGAACGACATGAGGGAGTAAATGATGACAGAATTAAAACTTTAGGGTGAAGTATTCATATAAAACTGGCACTGATGAAATACTGCTGACATTTCAGTTTCATATTCATTCATAATCTCATTTCAGGAAACTATGAATCAGTGGTTTGAACCTACAGTATAAACTTACAATGCTAGATGTTTAACCCTCCACCAATTCGGGATTCATGTAGCTTTAATTGTTGTGTGCTAGTTTTCTGTGTCATTCCCTGTCACTGGTGTGTCCTCCAGAAACAGCTGAAGGAGACGCAGATGAAGATCCGGCAGAGGATCCAGCAGAGACAGAAAGATCTTCATCAGCTGAGAGAGGATGTGGAGTCTCATAAGGTGAGTCTGGAGAAGAAGAGAAGTGTGAGACGTCTCAGTTTGGACTCACTGAACTCACTGTGTGATTGTGATGTGTGTGTAACAGCGCTCTGCACACACAGCAGTGGAGGACAGTGAGAAGATCTTCACTGAGATCATCCGCTCCATTGAGAGAAGCCGCTCTGAGGTCACACAGCGGATCAGAGATCAGGAAAAGACTGCAGTGAGTCGAGCTGAAGGACGACTGGAGCGACTGGAGCAGGAGATCAATGATCTGAGGAGGAGAGACGCTGAGCTGGAGCAGCTTTCACACACACACCATCACATCCAGTTCCTGCAGGTAACAGAGATCTAGAAGAACTGGATCATAGTGGACTTGAGCAAGAGACTCACAGAGAAACATTTCATGAGAGCAGAATGAGACCAACTTAAGCAGGGCAACAAAAACACACTAAAGCTCAGATATTTGCATTTAATAAAAACATGAAACTATACCACATTCATTTAACTGCAAATAACATGCAATTAAGTTTCTGAATACATTACAGCCAATCTGCACTTAAAAAGTATATTATTTCTGTTACGGTACTTTCTTTTCCACAAGGAGTGTAAGTGTGAAATACTAGAGTTTGAAGCATTAAATGCTGAATATGAGAAGAATGATCTGAGTGTGTGAAAGTGCTGGATTGAAGCGAGTCACTGAAGAGAAGTCGAGTCCACAAGAGCCGCTCAGATCTGATATAGTGCAGGTTATTGGCTGAAGTGTGGAGATGATGAGTTATGATTTCTGTTTTCTGTAGAGTTTCCAGTCTCTCTCAGCACCTCCTGAATCTACAGACGAACCCGACGTTTCCTTCAGTTCTCTCTCCTCTTTTGATGGCGTGAGAGAATCTGTCCGTCAGCTGAGAGACAAACTGGAGGATTTCTGCAAAGAGGAGATCAAGAAGATCTCAGACGGAGGTAAAGTCCTGCGCCTCGTTTATACAGACGTGTGTAGAAACATCCCAAATATGAACGTACAACAGTTTATGAAATGTTCCTATGATTTATAAAACATACACAAATCATTTTCCTAAATGCATCCCACTTTATAAATCACAGTCCATCTTAAATTCAAGTGCAACGTGAGCAAGTGCATCAACTCTACAGAACACACACAAACATCCCTTGATGGTTTAGAAGTAATAAATTATGTGACGTAGGATGAAATCCATTGAAATTTAGGATGGAATCCGATACGAGTGTTTTATATATGAGCATCTGGAGATTAATCTGTTCTCAGAAATGAGTCCTGCATCATCTAATATCAGTGTAGAGGCCAAAGTACAATTCATAGCAATGTGAATAAGAATGAATGTTAAACAAGTAAATAATTTCTTTTAGTAGTTCATGTAATGGTTACAAAATGTTAAATAATACTTAAAAGGTTAAAAGCTTTCTATAATTCATGTGTTTATAGGATTTTTCATGTGTTTGTAAGATTTGGTAAAATAGTATACTGCCTCTTTAAGAGTATGCATACTCCGGCTACATTATGTTGATTCTCAGAACGCGATTCAGATCTTGAGAGATGTGGAAGCAAATGGTTTTCTTACCTGATAACTGATAACTGATAACTGATAATTGCTAACTTCTAGTTATTTCTTTTTATTTTCAGTAGCAATTAGAATAAGTGTATTATTCAGCTCACATTCTTTGTTGTAAACCAGAAACCAAGGAATAAAAACCGGAGATTTTCATCTTTTATTTCAACAACGTTTCTGAGGTGGATTTATTGAACGGCATTGCTGGGCTGGCAATGAACACTGCAAATGGGAATAGCTGCTTGGATTAATGTTATATAGTTATTAGTGTAAGCCATTGCACATATCAAGATTTCAAACCTCTATATTAGTAAGAAAACCCGCTTGACATTGGACATCGAACCGAGAGGTTTGCGGCAAGTGGAACATTAATGAAAGTTTCGACGAGGGACTGACTGATCATGCGCTGTGCTCGTGGCTGGTGAGTGATAAGTGGATTGCTAACGGACTTAACGAGTTTGTCATTGCTGCTGCGTGACTGAAAAAAAAAAGAAAAAGAAGAACTGAATGAATATCAAAGCAATCATGACGGAGACAGGAAAAGAAGCCACGGTAAGCCCAATTGAGGAAAAGCGAGTGGTTAAACCAACACTTAAAGCATTGGAATATAGTTTGAAAACTAAAATGAGCTCCAGAAGAGCTATTTTAGGACAACTTACTGCGAGAAAAAACGAATTGCATGCTTTAATGGATGATGATGCAAATGTGGAAATCATAACAAAGGAGTTGTTGACAAAGTATGAAACACAGATAAAGGAATTCAGTAAAATAAATGCTGACGTTAAAGACTTATTCTGCCAGATTGATTGCGTAGAGAATTTGAACACAGATCAAAGGGATTGGTTTGAGCCAAGAAATAATGAGCACAGAGAATTTGTGCAAGAAGTGAATGCATGGCTACAGGATGCAATACTACGCAGAGAAGAGGCTAACAAGGTTAATGAGCAGATACATCCTGAAGATAGTGTGTCAGCCACCAGTAAGTCTAGAAAATCGAAGTCTGTTTCGACTACTTCTGCAACTTCGTCAGCGCGTGCTGAGCGCTTAAAGGTTGAATTAGAGAGAGCTGCTCTGTTAGTCAAATCAGATACATTAAGAAAAAGACAGACTTTGGATGAACAGGAACTACAGCTCAAGGTTGAAAAAGAACAGTTGGAGCTGCAAGCAGGGCTCGCTGCAATGGATGCACGATTAGCCGTGATAAGGAAATATGAATGTTCAGATGTGTCAAGTAGAACCAAGGGCAGTATGGTGGAAATAGCCACGTCTGCGACAAGGAAACGTGATGTCAGCCACAGTAAGAGAAGTGTATCTAGCAGTGGAACTTGGCATAACCACACTAGTGAAAGAGGCGCAGGCGCGATACGAGCTCCTGTCACTTCAGATGATCACACAGATAATCTGGTTACCGTCATGCAACGACAAAATGACATCACTGAAAGCTTAATAAAGCAGCAAAGGCTATCTACATTGCCATCACCGAACATTCCAGTTTTCAAAGGAGATCCATTAGAATATCGTCTATTCATGAGAGCCTTTGAGCACCGCATAGAAAGCAAGACTGAAAACAGCAAAGATCGGCTTTACTATCTAGAACAGCACACAAATGGACAACCAAATGACTTAGTGCGCAGCTGTTTTCATATGGATCCAGATCAAGGATACCCTGAAGCCAAGAGACTGCTAAAGGAACGCTTTGGTGATAAATATAAGATATCCATGGCATACCTGGATAAGGCTTTAAACTGGCCTGCCATTAAAGCAGATGACACCAAGGCACTTGAAGCATACGCCCTCTTTATGACAAACTGCAATAATGCGATGTCGGATCTGGAGTACTTAGAAGAGATGGAAAATGCTGCTAACATGCGCACGATCATCTCAAAGCTTCCATACAGGCTGAGAGAGAGATTCAGGAGTGTTGCCATAGACATTCAGAAGAAGCAAGATCGGCGGACAAAGTTCAAAGACGTAGTGTCATTTGTCAACACACAGGCTGAAATGGCTTCACACCCTGTGTTTGGTGAAATCTTAGGACAAACTAAGCGCCTGACTGAAAGGTCAAGTGGAAAGAAAAACATTACAACTTTAGCCACTGAATTAAAAGAACAGAAAGCTGAGAAATATGCAGCTGGTGCCGGAAACAAGAAAGCTCAAGAGAAGGGAACAAACATGGACAAAGCCTTCATGAAACCTTGTATCTTCTGTCAGGGAGATCATACCATGGAACAGTGCAAGAAGCTCCAAAGAAAGCTGCACAAAGAAAAGCTTGAATTCCTTAAGAGCAAAGGACTTTGTTTCAGTTGTCTTATAAGAGGACACATGAGTAATGCCTGTGAAGAAAAGAAGAGCTGTCAGATATGTTCAGCGACACACCCTACGCTCTTACACATAAAGCAAAAATTTAAAGACTTATCAAGGGAAGAAGCTTCACATGAGGAGCAAAAAGAGGAGTCTCCAAAGGGAGAGCAAACCGTTGTCAGTGGATTCGTGGATGCAGGGGAAGCATGCTCTCAGACTGGGGTCGGGGGTACAGGTAGTGTCTTCGCCATCGTTCCCGTGAGAGTAAAGGCGAAGAAAGGCAACAAGGTGCTGACTTGTTATGCATTCATGGATCCAGGGAGTAACGCCTCCTTCTGTACTAACAAGCTGGCTAACGACCTTCACTTGCAAGGAAAAAATGTGAACATCCTACTCACTACTATGGGAGACCAAAAGACAGTCTCATGCAAAGCTGTATCAGACCTAGAAGTGAGTAGCCTAGAAGGTGATGACTTTATCGAACTTACAGGTGTTTTCGCACAAAAGGTTATACCCGCAAGTAAAGAGAACATTCCAACCCAAAAAGACGTGGATAGGTGGCCACATCTACGAGGTGTACGAATTCCTTCGATCAATGCTGATATCGGTCTTCTGATTGGGACTGATGTGGCAAAGGCTTTGGAGCCAGAAGAGGTAATCCGCAGTGTCAACGATGGGCCGTATGCAGTACGCACAGCGTTGGGATGGACAGTAAACGGACCGCTGCGTGATAACATCAGAAGCTGGACAAAGAACGGATACCCGCAGATCCAGATGAATCGGATCTCAGTGGCTCGACTCGAAGATTTGTGGACTCAGCAATTCAAGTATGATTTTCCTGAGAATGCTCAAGGAGAGCAGTTGGAGATGTCTAAGGAAGACCAACTGTTTATGGACAGAGTCTCTAAATCGGCAAAGCTGGTCAACGGCCACTACTCTATTGGTCTGCCGTTGAAGAACAAAGATGTGAAAATGCCCAACAACAGAGCAATGATAGAGCAACGAGCGCTCAACATGAAAAAGAAGCTTCAGAGAAAGCAGACGTTCAAAGAGGACTATGTCAGCTTCATGAATGATGTGATAAAGAAGGGCTATGCTGTAAAGGTCCCAGAAGAAGAACTAAAACGGAATGATGGAAAGGTGTGGTTTATTCCGCATCACGGTGTTTACCACCCTAAAAAGCATAAAATGCGAGTGGTATTCGACTGTGGTGCTGCATATCAAGGAACCACACTCAATGAACAATTACTGCAAGGGCCTGACATGACAAGCAGTCTGATTGGTGTCTTGACTAGATTCCGTCAAGAGCGAGTCGCAGTCATGGCGGATGTGGAATCGATGTTTCACCAAGTCAAAGTCCCACCAGAAGATGCTGACCTTCTCAGGTTTTTGTGGTGGCCGGACGGCGACACCTCAAAAGAGCTGCAAGAGTACAGAATGGAGGTACACTTGTTTGGAGCCACTTCCTCACCAAGTTGCGCGAGTTATGCGTTGAGAAGGTGTGCCGAGGACAACAAGAACATGTTTGATGCTGCAGTAGTGGATACAGTCTTAAATAATTTTTATGTAGACGATTGTTTAAGATCAGTTGCCACTGAACAAGAAGCAGTCAGACTATTCCAAGACTTGAAGGCCATCTGTCAAACAGGAGGTTTTAGGCTGACAAAATGGACAACGAACAATCGAAATGTGTTGTTAAACATTCCACTGGAGGACCGGGCAACAGAAGTCAAAGATCTCGATCTTGACCAGGATTCACTCGCCATCAAGAGAGCTTTGGGAGTACAGTGGTGTATACGGTCAGATCAGTTCAAGTTCCATGTGCACATAGAGCAGAAGCCTCTCACCAGGAGAGGTATCTTGTCTACGATGAGTTCAGTTTACGACCCACTGGGAATGTTGTCGCCAGTCATTCTGCCAGCTAGAAACATCTTGCAAGAATTGTGTAGACTAAGAACAGGCTGGGATGACACTGTGCCAGAGCATTTCGCACAACAATGGACAGAGTGGACTGAAGAACTTCAACAGCTCACTGACTTTGGAGTGGATCGGTGCTTTAAGCCACCTGAGTTTGGGAAAGCAGTGCAAGCTCGGCTGCATCATTTTTGTGACGCGTGCGAAACAGGCTACGGTACTGTTACTTACTTAGTCCAGAAAAACAGTAGAAACCAAATACACTGCTCATTTGTCATGGGAAAGGCAAGGGTTGCACCCCTTAAACCACCAACTATCCCACGAATGGAGCTGACGGCAGCTGCCTTAGCTGTGAAGGTGGATGTTATGCTGAAGAAAGAACTACAGTTGCCACTGTCAGATTCCAAGTTTTGGACGGACAGTACTGCTGTACTCAAGTACTTAGCAAATGAGAACATCAGATTTAAGACATTTGTGGCGAACAGGATTGCCATAATCTTGCAAGCATCAAAAGTGCAACAATGGAGCTACATCAACACTCAGTTGAATCCTGCCGATTGCGCCTCCAGGGGACAAAAAGTGAGCGTCTTCATGAAGAATGAAGTTTGGATTGCAGGGCCTGTCTTCCTTAGTAAACCTGAAAGGGAATGGCCAGATAAGCACGATCACCACGAAGAGCTCATGGCTGAAGATCCTGAGGTCAAGAAGGGCGTACTTGTCAATGCTACAATGGCAAAAGAAAGCACTGATGCAATGCAACAACTAATTCGATACTACTCTTCATGGATACATCTCAAGAAAGCTGTGGCGTGGCTCACGCGACTCAAGAGAACCCTGGTAAACCTGTCAAGGAAGAGAAAGGAGATGAATGGATTGTACAGTGATCAGCAACGGGTGAACAGGGAGATGTTGAACTACAAAAGGAGTCTCAAACAGACTTACCTGACCGTGGACAATCTGCGACAAGCTGAGACGGATATCATCAGTTATTGTCAGCAAAGTATGTTCCAAGAGGAGATATCTGCTCTTCGGAGAAAGGACTCCATCAAGAAGAGTAGTCGAATATTCAGACTGAATCCACGACTTGAAGAGGGAATCCTTCGTGTTGGAGGGAGGCTCAGTCGAGCATCCATGCCAGCCGAAGCCAAGCACCCGATGATCCTGCCTAAAAACCATCGTGTGGCTGATCTGATTCTCCAGGATTCACATGAGCGGCTGGGACACAGTGGACGTAATCATGTCTTGTCTCATGTATGTCAAAGGTACTGGATTATTGGTGCTCACTCGTCAATCAGAAGAATGCTGTCACGGTGTATTATCTGTCGAAGACAACATGGTGCATCAGGCACACAAATGATGGCGGACTTACCAAGAAACAGAGTTGTACCAGACGAACCACCCTTCACCAGAACGGGAGTGGATCTATTTGGGCCATTCAACATTAAACGTGGAAGATCATCTGTAAAAAGATATGGGGTGATATTTACCTGCCTTGCATGTCGTGCGGTCCACATAGAAATGACAACATCATTGGAAACAGACTCTTTTATTCAAGCTCTGCGTCGCTTCATTGCAAGAAGAGGTCAGGTGAAGGAGATGAGATCTGACAATGGGACCAACTTTGTTGGAGCTAATCATGAGCTCAAAAAGGCAATAAAGGAGTGGAATACTTCACAAATTGAGAATAGCTTGCTCCAACGTGACATCAAATGGTTATTCAATCCACCATCCGGATCCCACCATGGAGGGGTGTGGGAGAGAATCATTCGCTCCATCAGGAAAATCATGGGTGCTACGCTGAAAGAACAAAACTTGGATGAGGAAGGTCTTCAGACGTTCTTCTGTGAATGTGAAGCCATTCTGAATAGTAGGCCTATTACTATGCCATCCAATGATATTAATGATCTGGAAGCTCTTACCCCACAACACTTACTTCTGCTCAAGACTAACCCCAACTTGCCACCAGGACTCTTCCATAAGGATGATACTTATGCGCGTAAAAGATGGAGGCAAGTCCAGTATATGAGCGATCTATTCTGGAAGCGCTGGACCAAGGAATATCTGCCTCACCTCCAAAAAAGACAGAAATGGAACCATCCATCACGGAACTTCATACCGGGCGATGTAGTCTTGATTGTCGACGAATCAGCCCCCAGGGGATCGTGGCTAATGGGAAGAATCGTTAAGACTATGGAGGACGAGCATGGAATGGTCCGCAAGGTTCGAGTCAAGACAAAGACGAACGAACTTGAAAGGCCGATAACTAAACTCTGCTTACTTCAA
Source organism: Phoxinus phoxinus (assembly GCF_949152265.1). Taxonomy (NCBI): domain Eukaryota; kingdom Metazoa; phylum Chordata; class Actinopteri; order Cypriniformes; family Leuciscidae; genus Phoxinus; species Phoxinus phoxinus. The sequence goes on from NC_136876.1 coordinate 43,223,598, forward strand.
GAAGCAGTATGAGAAGGACTGTTACTGAGCTTTACACAAAAGAAAGACATTTAAAGTTATAATTGCTTCTAGGATAGAAGGCAATTAGGGGTCGGGTATGTAGAGGCCAAAGTACAATTCATAGCAATGTGAATAAGAATGAATGTTAAAGGGGTCATGACATGGTTTTTTTTATTTTATTATTATGTTCCCTTAGGTGCAATTATAGTATTACTATAGTTTTTTTTACCAAAAACTTTTAAAATGTAGTGATTTATGACCTTTTCCCACCCTGTTTCTCATCCTCTGATTCAAACAGTCTGTTTTGGGGGTGTTTCCCCTTTAAGAGTTCAGTGTTAACGCCCACTGTTATGATTGGCTAACGTCAGTGCCAATGCATCAATTATTAACGCCCCCAGCCAGAACGTTTGCGGATTCGGCGTAACTGTTTAATAGCGGGTGATGCATGCTAAGCGATGGCTCTTGCAATGATAAAACCTTATTATGTTTGAGCCAGAATCAGAGGAAAATGAACCATCACCACAACAACGAAGACTGGATCAGCCCGTGTCCACATGGAAAGTGAAACTATTTTGAATTAATAAAAAAAAATTAACCCGAGACACTTGAAAATGGATTATTGTTGCATAATTATCCAATAGCTTCATTTGCTAACAGTTTAACATTATTTAACTAATTCCAATGAAATGATAGGGTGTACCACGGACAAAAATGCATGCACAGACAGGCCATCTTAGAAGATGCAGCATTGATAAAGGCAACATTTTTAATTTTCTATCACATGTAGGCCTACTAGAAAGGCGACATATTTTCAAGATTCTCTTATACAAATGTGTTTATATTAGCCATGGTAAAAAGTAAGTTTGCGTCGTCGTTATTGAGCCCATAGTCGGCACGGACTTATCTTTGAGCAACCGTTTTCTGGCAAAGCCAAGCATCATATTGGGATTTTTTCCTCAAAACAGTCATCCTTAAATGTATAGAACAAACGCTTAAACTAACACTGCCGTGACTGGGACGTCCGCAAAAAATAAAGTGCATCCATTTTTCCCTGACGACTGGATCTTTCAGCGTATTTAAAAAGTAGTTTAAAGTTTTAAATACATTACTTACAGTTTGCGTCGTCGTTGTTGAGCCCAGAATAGACGGCACGGACTTATCTTTGAGCAACAGTTTTCTGGCAAAGCTCAAAACAGTCATCCTTAAAATGTATAGAACAAACGCTTAAACTAACACTGCCGTGACTGAGACGTCCGCAAAAAATAAAGTGCATCCATTTTCCCCTGACGACTGGATCTTTCGCAGCGTATTCAAAGATGTTGTTTGTCCACAGCCAGGAACAGCACATCTGCGGCGTCGTAATCTCGCTGTACACAGACCCACTCGCTGTCCGTCCACTGAACACTTGTGAGGCGCGCGGCGCGCGGGCGCGACAACGATATACGAAGTGAGCGTAGTTGCCTTGCGCTTTAAGCGTAGCTGTCTTCTGGAGGCGGTCATATGCAAACGCTGGTACGTCACTTCGTACCGTGACGTCACTTCTTACCATGGATCCAGAACGAGCTGTATTTAGAGCTTGATTAAATAAATGATTCGTTTATAATGGGGAGGACGTCTTAAGCTATGAAACTTGCAGGACGTTTTAATGGTACAAAGACCTCTTATATACCAAAAGATCAAGGCAAATTTGGTTTCTCATGTCATGACCCCTTTAAACAAGTAAATAATTTCTTTTAGTAGTTCATGTAATGGTTACAAAATGTTAAATAATACTTAAAAGGTTAAAAGCTTTCTATAATTCATGTGTTTATAGGATTTTTCATGTGTTTGTAAGATTTGGTAAAATAGTATACTGCCTCTTTAAGAGTATGCATACTCCGGCTACATTATGTTGATTCTCAGAACGCGATTCAGATCTTGAGAGATGTGGAAGCAAATGGTTTTCTTACCTGATAACTGATAATTGCTAACTTCTAGTTATTTCTTTTTATTTTCAGTAGCAATTAGAATAAGTGTATTATTCAGCTCACATTCTTTGTTGTAAACCAGAAACCAAGGAATAAAAACCGGAGATTTTCATCTTTTATTTCAACAACGTTTCTGAGGTGGATTTATTGAACGGCATTGCTGGGCTGGCAATGAACACTGCAAATGGGAATAGCTGCTTGGATTAATGTTATATAGTTATTAGTGTAAGCCATTGCACATATCAAGATTTCAAACCTCTATAATCAGATTAGAAACGTCTTAGAAATGGATGTATTTTATCTTGTCATTTCTCTTCACACTGTTCATGTCTGTTTATTTCCACAGTCACATTCACCAACATGAATCCCAAGACCAGGAACGACTTCCTACAATGTGAGTCACTAAGAAACAAGCAGAAAAACGAGTTTTATAATTGATCATGTAAATGATTATACATTGATTCATGAAGAGTTCAGATACATTAAAAGATCAGACAGATTCATAATTCCTGTTTCTGATGTGTTTTCTCTCCATCAGATTCTCATCAGCTGACTCTGGATCTGAACACAGTGAATAAACGCCTCCATCTGTCTGAGAGGAACAGAGTTATTACTGACACTGACACACAGCAGCCGTATCCCTATCATCCAGACAGATTTGATCGGTGGCCTCAGGTGTTGTGTAGAGAGAGTGTGTGTGGACGCTGTTACTGGGAGATTGAGTGCAGTGGTGAACGTGTGTATATATCAGTGTCATATAAGAGCCTCAGCAGGAAGGGATCGGGTTATGAGTGCGGATTTGGACGTAATGATCAATCCTGGAGTTTGATCTGCTCTTCCTCCAGATACACATTCAGACACAATAACATAGAGACTGTTCTCCCTGTAAAGCCCATCAGGAGAAGAATAGGAGTGTGTGTGGATCACAGAAGAATAGGAGTGTGTGTGGATCACAGTGCAGGAACTCTGTCCTTCTACAGCGTCTCTGACACAATGAGCCTCATCCACACAGTCCAGACCACATTCACTCAGCCGCTCTATCCTGGGTTTTATGTTGGTTCTGGATCATCAGTGAAACTGTGTTGATGTTTCAGAATAGAGAGATTTTACCCAGAATACTTGGAGCTGCACGATAAATCATTAACAGTGAGATATTACAGAGACTCTTATTTTAATTTTCATTAATATAGCTGAACTTCTGTATAACACAACAGAATAAATGTGTGTATTAAAGTTTCAATTTTTTTAATTGATAACAAGCATCGGTCGATACTGAAGAAACAGAAGTCTGTTCGAAACTCTGAATAATTTTTCATTGCTTTCACACAAAATGACCATATTTCCCAAAATCCATGAACACTTTTGTCATTCATATTTCTCCATCTGCAAAACACTATATATTTGCAGCAGATTTTTCCAATGCTAACACATGCTTTCAAAACTGATAAAAGCTCATTCAAATTCACAGTTTATGGCAAAATCTGTGCATTTCTGCAGGGATTATATTGAAATATAAAATATTAGCAGAATATTTACAATGAAAGAAATTAAATGATAATTATTACAAACACAACTATTACTACAAGTCCTATTTTTAGGCTATTTCATTCTAATGTTAACAAATCCACAAGATTTTGTTGCTCTTAAGATTTATATCATCCAAGTAGCCAGAATATAATATTACTAAAACAACTCGTCTTTTCTACGAAGTAATGATACAAGCTCAGAGACATTTATAATATTCTGTTTTTGATATACAGTACACAGTCTTAACTTGATGCTCTGGATACTGACATTTTGTTATTTATTTTTAAAGTCCCCCTGTGGTGAAAATCAAGTTTTAGTGTTGTTTATATGTCTATGTGGTGTTTTTAATATGCTTTAAGACAAACCATGTGTAAATTCATAAGTCGACTGCATTGCTGAGTATTTTCTCTTTAAAACTGCAGTGAACCAAAGACAGTCTCAAAAACACGGTTAGAAATCGCTGGTGTTTCTGACGTCACAAACTACCTTGTAACCAATCAGATCAACGTGTGATCGTCAACCAGTGGATCTCTGAGCTGGTGTGAGTGAATGGAGGCGGGGCTCATTTGCATATTCATAGAACCGCTTATACTAAATGAGGCAAGAGTGTAGAGTTACATTCAAGCTATTTTAAAGGTAGGGTAGGTAGGATTTATATAAAAACTTTTTACCAAATTTGATTAAACTTTCTATATATATCAATGCATAATTAAAATGTAAGTACTCTGATAAAAAGAGTATAAAAATCGAGTGACTCTAGACCGTTTAATCTTCATTAAACACAGCTCATTATTTCCATTCGGGGACGAATCACAGGATTGGCTTGCGCGACTGTCACTCTCCGTCGCCATGACTACCGCCGTTATAGAGCTGGTAAGTCCCGCCCCCTCCGCTAACCCCGCTGGACCTCAAAGTTGAAAAAGCGTCAATGCAAGTGAATGGGAAAAAATAATTATTTTCTGGTCCCGTTTGAATTGTGCCATGAATGTGAACATATGTTGTCTGTGAATTTTTTATATAATCTTTCGTGTGAAGAATGCTACAATTTAGCGGGTAGAAGTTTGATACGGGTAGACTTTGTGTGAGAGCACTTTGTGGACTACAACTCTTCGCTGCTGTCGGCGCGTTTGAAACGTCAACACCACTAGCTCACGGCTCTAGCTCACGGATCCTGCTAGACATGGCTGTGTCTTTGGTGCACTTCACCGCCTTCTTTCAGGGAGAGGACAACATCGTTGAGGTTGGCGAAAATCACGGGTAAGTCAACTTTATGGGGTGACGTCACATAGGCGACATGTAGTCTTTCTCGTTATGTCTTTTCCACAACTGCTAGCCGACGAATCATACCATATACTGTCAAACTTGTAACATGAAAGATTATATAAAAATTCACAGACAACATATGTTCACATTCATGGCACAATTCAAACGGGACCAGAAAATAATTATTTTCTCCCATTCACTTGCATTGACGCTTTTTCAACTTTGAGGTCCAGCGGGGTTTTACGGAGGGGGCGGGACTTACCAGCTCTATTACTGGCTCTGCCCACGTGCGCGCAGTCGCGCACCCGTTTTTAGGTGGGAGTGAATGGAATTAATGAGCTGTGTTTAATGAAGATTAAATACACTAGAGTCACTCGTTTTTTATACTCTCTATTTCAGAGTACTTGCATTTTAATTATGCATTGGTATATAAAGACAGTTTAAACAAATTTGAATAAAAGTTTTTTTTAGACAATTCTGACCTACCCTACCTTTAAGACATGAAGATTTTCCAAGGAAAAAAACATTTAAATGTGTCAATTTGGTGATCATAGATGAGTTTTAAGGGATAAAATGATTGACTACAGGACTTTAACTCTTTTCAAACAGATGTGATAAATGCAGCTGTTTTATTCACATATTCATCAAGTCACGTCACCTTTATTTATATAGGGCTTTATATATATATCTCTTTACGATACAGATTGTTTCAAAGCAGCAGTGATAATATTATAAATATATAATTATAATAAAATAATGCAACAAAGTTTGTTTTGGTTGGACAGTCACAGCACCCATACACATTCATGAACATATGAATATATGTCAAGCCACAAATCCACAATAAAACTATTTGGTACATTGGTGTTGCCACCCCTCGCAAGATGTTTCGCAAGAGAGAGAGACTTTAACAATGCTTTAATTACAATTTTTCTTAAATTATTACATAAAACCTGAAATATCCACCACACTGTGTGTGTGTGTGTGTGTGTGTGTGTGTGTGTGTGTGTGTGTGTGTGTGCGTCTTTGTGATTTATGAGGACATTTCATATGAATACACGCCACATTATAAGGACATTTTGGATTATAAGGACATGGCCGGTGTCCTCATAATTCGGGCAATGTAGAAGTGCTCCAATAGCTAGGGGGAGCTGAAATCCAAAATTTCTCCACATGTCTTTATAATTCACATAAACCTGAATTTGTGTATGACCTGTGTATCGGAAGTGCGCCTCTGTAGGCCGGACTTGGTACTGCGTCTCCTCATTAATTATTAATACGTGTGTATGCAATCGCGGGTTCCGATTGGCTGACCGTCAGAAAGTCTTCATAATGTCTGAATTTGTCAAACTCAAACCATGATGACAGAGATCTACGACAACGACGGTATTGGAGAAGATATTTTAAGTATAAAATAATAGCCACATGTTACATTTACTAAGTAAACAGCACCACTAAACCCTCTTCTCCCACCTGACCGAAGCCTTAACGTTATCTGTGGATGTCTGACGACGACGATATCACTCATCGCCTGTAAGGTAAGATTAATGATAAGCACAAAGCTAACGTTACTCTTTATGTTAAAATCTTTTTTAGTTTATAACGATTTAAACTATTAATGTTAATAAGACGATTGTGAAATTAAAGAGCAGGAACTGTTAATCAAGTTAGCTTTGGTGAAGCATGATTTATCTTTGTGTTCTGATGAAGCGAGATTAATTCATAATTTAGTGTTGATTTCAAATTTTTAGTCATTTGTTAGCAGTACAATCGGCAGCTTTATTGCTACTTATAAGTTAAAAAAAGATTACATACTAAGTAAACATTAGTGGAGTGATTATTTCGGGACAAAAAAAATACTATTAGCATATTAAGTAGGGTAAACGTACCCATTAAGCACACTAACGTTACTATCTTTGAGCTCAGATTATAAAAATAAAAAAATAATGTGTTATCCTACTTGACGTCTTAACCAATTGATGTGTTTGTCACTACATAGTTTCTGTAATTTCAAGCAAATCAGACCATTACACACTGAGATATGGGTTTCCATGTGTTCTGTTCACACTGTCTGGCGACCATTTTGAAAGCTGTCTGAAAACTTTTACCAGAAGAGGAGTCCCTTAAATGTGATTGTTTTAAACGTTTAAGCCTTTATTTTGGGTTAGTATAACTACTTACTGCAAAATTAAGAGATTTAAAGGGTGCACTACAATGAAAATCACACAGCTTCAGTGTGACATCAATTAGAAAAAGTATTGTCAATAATAGTTGTTCATATTAAAATATGTATAAACTTAATACATTACCTTGATTATTTATTTAGCTAAATATTGTCCTTTAAATTTTATGTAATATTTATACATTTAAAATGGTCGCTGCTCCAATTAAAGGGTTAGTTCACCCAAAAATGAAAATAATGTCATTAATGACTCACCCTCATGTCGTTCTAAGCCCGTAAGACCTCCGTTCATCTTCGGGACACAGTTTAAGATATTTTAGATTTAGTCCGAGAGCTTTCTGTCCCTCCATTGAAACTGTACAGTATACTGTCCATGTCCAGAAAGGTAATAAAAACATCATCACAGTAGTCCATGTGACATCAGTGGGTTAGTTAGAAGTTTTTGAAGCATCGAAAATACTTTTTGGTCCAAAAATAACACAAAATAAGACTTTATTCAGCATTGTATTCCCTCCCGGGTTTGTTGTCAATCGTTCACAGTTACGCTGATGGCGTAAGACGCTGATGACGTGTTATCTGGTGCGCCCGAGCTTTATTTATAGACTGAGGGAAACGCACGCTGTAAAAGTGTCTCATCTGCGACATGCACATTTACGCACCATTAAAAAAATTATATCCACGCAAACAATGTAGAATAGCTTGAATATAGCGTGCGTCTCCCTCAGACTGTAAACGAAGCTCGGGCGCACCAGATAACACGTCATCAGCGTCTTCCGTCAGCAGCGTCACTGCGGAGTCCTGAACGCAGATTGACAACAGACCCGGGAGAGAATACAATGCTGAATAAAGTCTTATTTTGTGTTATTTTTGGACCAAAAAGTATTTTCGATGCTTCAAAAACTTCTAACTAACCCACTGATGTCACATGGACTACTTTGATGATGTTTTTATTACCTTTATGGACATGGACAGTATACTGTACAGTTTCAATGGAGGGACAGAAAGCTCTCGGACTAAATCTAAAATATCTTAAACTGTGTTCCGAAGATGAACGGAGGTCTTACGGGCTTAGAACGACATGAGGGTGAGTCATTAATGACATTATTTTCATTTTTGGGTGAACTAACCCTTTAAGCTCAGTGTGCTCCCTTTAAGCTCGTCCACATTGAACGTCTATGTAATTACTTCATAAACAGACTTTAAATATTAACTGATAGTTGTCACTTTAAGTTAATCTTCATAAAATAATTTATGACTTATTTTCACAGCCTTAAGATGGCAAAATCTAGACTGAACTTAAGTTTATGATAGTGTTGTCAAAAGTACCGACTTCAGGGCGCTTACACAGATACACACAGGAGTGTTTGAAAGCAGGCGTCTATCAGCGGATTGGTTTATCAGTGGGGATCCGCTGATAGACGTCCTGCTTTCTAACACTCCTGTGTGTATCTGTGTAAGCGTTTGGTGAAGACAACCTGTTTTTGAAGCGTTGATCATTTTAGCCAATCACAGATCTGTTGAGCGTGTGAACACAATGGCCAATCAGAGGTGTTTAAGAATCCGTTCAACAGCGCTCAAAATGCTAGGGGGGAATTCTGGTATCATCACATTTTTTAAATTTCAGTACTGACTTGGTACTGAAGTCTGTACTTTTGACAATACTAGGGCTGTACTTTTGGGCATAACCCAAAGATGAAAGAGGCATGAGTAGCCTTCTATCTGTCCAGGAAGTTTGGAGTAGACAGGAAAGCTCTGACCCAGAGAGTAAAGGAGCACATCAGTGTTGATGCGCATCAAGGGCAGTGTGTTTAGTGCAGAGACAGAAAGGGAAATCTCAGGTTGTCTTCAGGTAGGCTTGGTAAAAGTTAGACAAACTGAACTGTTAAAAGAGAGCAATGTAGTATGGCAGGAGTCAGTTTATATAATAGGTACTGATCAGTGATATTAATATTTCTGGATATATGTGTGTGTGAATGTTTTCATTTAATTTCTTCTTTGTGTAGATCCTTTCCCAATGAGGCTGGGGATTAACCAGATCTAATTTTTTATATCTGATGCTTGACTCCGTACCTTCAAATAAAACTTGGTTGTTTAAAATAAACTAGAATTTTTAATAAAACAAGGTGATTAAGCTGAGAAATATCAAGTTGAGCTTATTGGCAACAGGGGTGTTGCTTAAAGGTTACAAAAACTTACCCATTAAGCACAGCCAGACTTGTTGCATTTAATGATGGACATCTTAATTGAAATGCTTTATTCATTTAAAATAAAATTAAATATGATTGTGTGAGAAATTAATATTTTATTTTTTACATAACTTCTTGTACTGAAACCAATATCTTGTGAACTAAAAATGTCTCAATGTAGCCTAGATTTTGGTGAGCTTAATTGGTACGTTTACCCTAGTTTATCACGTTATTGTTGTTTAAGATCACATTATTTTGCGAAATTTCGTAGTAGTGCTTCACGGCTTTAGCTGTTACTGTAATCCAATAATCTAATCTGAATGCTAACGTTACTGAAATAATTATTTGTGCATCCCTAAGAAATGCACATTAGTCTGCTCAGTAGTCTGAGCTTACTATAGATCGCTATGAGTTAGGCTATAAATAATGTTTCTTAAGGTTTCAGGTCTTTAATTTTTCAGCTTCATATGTAACGCTGTCTGTCAAATCATTACGTTCAGTATTATTCAGTATTAAAAATATCAAGGATATGTTTTCACAGAATGTTTCTTTCATTATGTAGGATGATTTTATGTATAAAACAATAAATCACAAAAAAAATACTTGCTTTTCTGGACCTTTGTAGAAAATGGCAGGAATAAGGCCCAGGAGAGGTAAAAAAAAAACAGAAGAGGAGGCTGTATATCATGCATCAATGTGTAAAGACAAGGGTGGATTTGTAGCAAAACATATAAATTCATTCAAAGGTAAGTAACACAGACCTATGTTTAAGTCAGGGATTTCCAACCCTGCTCTAAATCTTTAGTTAAAACTTTTCTCTGACTAATCAGACTAATTCTTTGTTAGGTCGAGGAGTGTTCACCACTTCTCACTTTCATAAAGGAGATTTTCTGATTGAGTATCGAGGAGAGGTCATACATAAAGAAGAATATGAAAGAAGACTCAAAATATATGACAATTCACTCGAAGTGTTTTTATTTGAATTCCGTTTTAATGGAAAACAATTATGGTATGTATATGGCTTTATTTAATGTACAATGTCTTACAAATATATGGAGTTGTAAGTCAACCAGAAATACAAACTGCATTTTCTGCAAGTAATAGCAACAGTAATAGTAAACTAGTGACTTGCATTTACGTATTGTGTAATTGAATCTGTTATTATACCTTTAGTTATAGTAGCATTATGTTTTTTAATGTTTCAGGGTTGATGCTGCCAAAGAAGATGGCTATAGTAATAGACAGTAATAGTAAACTAGTGACTTGCATTTACGTATTGTGTAATTGAATCTGTTATTATACCTTTAGTTATAGTAGCATTATGTTTTTTAATGTTTCAGGGTTGATGCTGCCAAAGAAGATGGCTCTTTAGGGCGCCTTGTGAATGATGATCACGTGGACCCCAACAGCAAAATGAAAATGATCACAGTGGACAAAAAACCCCATTTGTGTTTATTTGCTATAAAGGACATAACTCCTGGGGAAGAAATCAGTTATAACTATGGGGATTCTGAATGGCCATGGAGACACCAGGTAAAGATAACACTTATTTCTTAAATGTTATTTGGCTCTAAACAATTATTCAAACATAAGCTTTAATCATGTTGATTAAATGTTGAATTTGTGTTATTTAATAATTAAAGTATACTTTGTTGGTAATCTACGCAGGTAACTTCAGAGACTGAAGAACCTGCCTCACTCGTCTGTGGAGATGGGAGTAAAACATCACAGATGGTAAGTGTTCATGAAAAGTGAATGCATTTTGGGTCTTGTAGTTTTATTCTATATAGACCTTATGTAGCCCCGCCCCTTTTCAGCACTGCGCTCGTTGTCTTTTGTCTTCCGGTCTGTATTTTCACAGCGATCTTGTGTATTTATGAATGAACGGCTCATTTTAAAATCTTCCCGGTCTACTGACATTTGTTAAGACATCTGCTTCAACCATTACAATCCTCATGATAACTTTCGTTAACTTTACATTAAGTAAATCCACTTTAAAAGCTAGTTACTCCTGGACAGCGATCCCATTGAAATACACAGAGCGACCGCAAAACGGAAGTTCAAAGACAATTTTCTAAAGATGGCTGCGCCCTCGTTTCTCTGGCGCATAAGGTCTATATACTCGTTCAAACACACAGGTTTCTGTTAAAATGGTTTATCAATCATGTTGATAATTTAATTTGTTAATACTTTGTTGTTAATCTACGCAGGTAACTTCAGAGACTGAAGAACCTGCCTCACTCGTCTGTGGAGATGGGAGTAAAACTTCACAGATGGTAAGTGTGAAGTGTGTGTGTAACCTATAATGGTATTAATCAGGGTAAATGAATCCTGCTCCTGGAGAGCCACTGTCCTTCAGAAAGTTACGCCCATTTCACACCGCACGTGTAAGCAACACATCTTTTTTTGGCACCTATGAGCAATCACATAGCATGCGTAAGCAGCAGTGCAGGAATCATTTCAGAGCCAAGTCTATTTTTATTGCGCTACTCATGCTGATTGGGGTATATGCGTACGTGGCGATGACATATTTCCGCTAAAATCTCAGCCAGCTTTGTTCCATCCAGCGCATGTTGCGTTAATAGGGAACAATGGCGCTTCTCACTCAGTCGATTCAAGATGCACTTGGTATTACAGTTAATAAAGTGTGTTTAGTCATCCACACATAAGTCATACATCAACAACCGTAAAGGAGAAGGGCTTCAAGCTATACATTTCATTGGACATTCACAAATACGATAAAAAGGAAAAATGATTGCATCACAGGTCAATCACTCTCTCCTATGGTGAATAAACCCTTTATGCTCCCACATCATCAATACACTGCTTACACGTGCAGTGTAAAACAGGCGTTTCCCTTATTGGACCACAAATTGTGTTTAATGTCCTCATATTACTGTTGATGTCATGTTGTGGGGGTTGGGTGAAGATCCAGGTTTAGGTTACTACAGTCAGATTGAGATATGTGTTGTGTTTAATGTCCTCATATTACTGTTGATGTCATGTTGTGGGGGTTGGGTGAAGATCCAGGTTTAGGTTACTACAGTCAGATTGAGATATGTGTTGTGTTTAATGTCCTCATATTTACTGTTGATGTCATGTTGTGGGGGTTGGGTGAAGATCCAGGTTTAGGTTACTACAGTCAGATTGAGATATGTGTTGTGTTTAATGTCCTCATATTTACTGTTGATGTCATGTTGTGGGGGTTGGGTGAAGATCCAGGTTTAGGTTACTACAGTCAGATTGAGATATGTGTTGTGTTTAATGTCCTCATATTTACTGTTGATGTCATGTTGTGGGGGTTGGGTGAAGATCCAGGTTTAGGTTACTACAGTCAGATTGAGATATGTGTTGTGTTTAATGTCCTCATATTTACTGTTGATGTCATGTTGTGGGGGTTGGGTGAAGATCCAGGTTTAGGTTACTACAGTCAGATTGAGATATGTGTTGTGTTTAATGTCCTCATATTTACTGTTGATGTCATGTTGTGGGGGTTGGGTGAAGATCCAGGTTTAGGTTACTACAGTCAGATTGAGATATGTGTTGTGTTTAATGTCCTCATATTTACTGTTGATGTCATGTTGTGGGGGTTGGGTGAAGATCCAGGTTTAGGTTACTACAGTCAGATTGAGATATGTGTTGTGTTTAATGTCCTCATATTACTGTCGATGTCATGTTGTGGGGGTTGGGTGAAGATCCAGGTTTAGGTTACTACAGTCAGATTGAGATATGTGTTGTGTTTAATGTCCTCATATTTACTGTTGATGTCATGTTGTGGGGGTTGGGTGAAGATCCAGGTTTAGGTTACTACAGTCAGATTGAGATATGTGTTGTGTTTAATGTCCTCATATTACTGTCGATGTCATGTTGTGGGGGTTGGGTGAAGATCCAGGTTTAGGTTACTACAGTCAGATTGAGATATGTGTTGTGTTTAATGTCCTCATATTTACTGTTGATGTCATGTTGTGGGGGTTGGGTGAAGATCCAGGTTTAGGTTACTGCAGTCAGATTGAGATATGTGTTGTGTTTAATGTCCTCATATTTACTGTTGATGTCATGTTGTGGGGGTTGGGTGAAGATCCAGGTTTAGGTTACTACAGTCAGATTGAGATATGTGTTGTGTTTAATGTCCTCATATTTTTGTTTAAATGGTTTATCAATCATGTTGAGAATTTAATTTGTTAATATTTTGTTGGTAATCTACGCAGGTAACTTCAGAGACTAAAGAACCTGCCTCACTCGTCTGTGGAGATGGGAGTAAAACATCACAGATGGTAAGTGTTCATGAAAAGTGAATGCATTTTGGGTCTTGTAGTTTTATTCTATATAGACCTTATGTAGCCCCGCCCCTTTTCAGCACTGCGCTCGTTGTCTTTTGTCTTCCGGTCTGTAATTTCACAGCGATCTTGTGTATTTATGAATGAACGGCTCATTTTAAAATCTTCCCGGTCTACTGACATTTGTTAAGACATCTGCTTCAACCATTACAATCCTCATGATAACTTACGTTAACTTTACATTAAGTAAATCCACTTTAAAAGCTAGTTACTCCTGGACAGCGATCCCATTGAAATACACTGAGCGACCGCAAAATGGAAGTTCAAAGACAATTTTCTAAAGATGGCTGCGCCCTCGTTTCTCTGGCGCATAAGGTCTATATACTCGTTCAAACACACAGGTTTCTGTTAAAATGGTTTATCAATCATGTTGATAATTTAATTTGTTAATACTTTGTTGTTAATCTACGCAGGTAACTTCAGAGACTAAAGAACCTGCCTCACTCGTCTGTGGAGATGGGAGTAAAACTTCACAGATGGTAAGTGTGAAGTGTGTGTGTAACCTATAATGGTATTAATCAGGGTAAATGAATCCTGCTCCTGGAGAGCCACTGTCCTTCAGAAAGTTACGCCCATTTCACACCGCACGTGTAAGCAACACATCTTTTTTTGGCACCTATGAGCAATCACATAGCATGCGTAAGCAGCAGTGCAGGAATCATTTCAGAGCCAAGTCTATTTTTATTGCGCTACTCATGCTGATTGGGGTATATGCGTACGTGGCGATGACATATTTCCGCTAAAATCTCAGCCAGCTTTGTTCCATCCAGCGCATGTTGCGTTAATTGGGAACAATGGCGCTTCTCACTCAGTCGATTCAAGATGCACTTGGTATTACAGTTAATAAAGTGTGTTTAGTCATCCACACATAAGTCATACATCAACAACAGTAAAGGAGAAGGGCTTCAAGCTATACATTTCATTGGACATTCACAAATACGATAAAAAGGAAAAATGATTGCATCACAGGTCAATCACTCTCTCCTATGGTGAATAAACCCTTTATGCTCCCACATCATCAATACACTGCTTACACGTGCAGTGTAAAACAGGCGTTTCCCTTATTGGACCACAAATTGTGTTTAATGTCCTCATATTACTGTTGATGTCATGTTGTGGGGGTTGGGTGAAGATCCAGGTTTAGGTTACTACAGTCAGATTGAGATATGTGTTGTGTTTAATGTCCTCATATTTACTGTTGATGTCATGTTGTGGGGGTTGGGTGAAGATCCAGGTTTAGGTTACTACAGTCAGATTGAGATATGTGTTGTGTTTAATGTCCTCATATTTTTGTTTAAATGGTTTATCAATCATGTTGAGAATTTAATTTGTTAATATTTTGTTGGTAATCTACGCAGGTAACTTCAGAGACTGAAGAACCTGCCTCACTCGTCTGTGGAGATGGGAGTAAAACATCACAGATGGTAAGTGTTCATGAAAAGTGAATGCATTTTGGGTCTTGTAGTTTTATTCTATATAGACCTTATGTAGCCCCGCCCCTTTTCAGCACTGCGCTCGTTGTCTTTTGTCTTCCGGTCTGTATTTTCACAGCGATCTTGTGTATTTATGAATGAACGGCTCATTTTAAAATCTTCCCGGTCTACTGACATTTGTTAAGACATCTGCTTCAACCATTACAATCCTCATGATAACTTTCGTTAACTTTACATTAAGTAAATCCACTTTAAAAGCTAGTTACTCCTGGACAGCGATCCCATTGAAATACACAGAGCGACCGCAAAACGGAAGTTCAAAGACAATTTTCTAAAGATGGCTGCGCCCTCGTTTCTCTGGCGCATAAGGTCTATATACTCGTTCAAACACACAGGTTTCTGTTAAAATGGTTTATCAATCATGTTGATAATTTAATTTGTTAATACTTTGTTGTTAATCTACGCAGGTAACTTCAGAGACCGAAGAACCTGCCTCACTCGTCTGTGGAGATGGGAGTAAAACTTCACAGATGGTAAGTGTGAAGTGTGTGTGTAACCTATAATGGTATTAATCAGGGTAAATGAATCCTGCTCCTGGAGAGCCACTGTCCTTCAGAGAGTTACGCCCATTTCACACCGCACGTGTAAGCAACACATCTTTTTTTGGCACCTATGAGCAATCACATAGCATGCGTAAGCAGCAGTGCAGGAATCATTTCAGAGCCAAGTCTATTTTTATTGCGCTACTCATGCTGATTGGGGTATATGCGTACGTGGCGATGACATATTTCCGCTAAAATCTCAGCCAGCTTTGTTCCATCCAGCGCATGTTGCGTTAATAGGGAACAATGGCGCTTCTCACTCAGTCGATTCAAGATGCACTTGGTATTACAGTTAATAAAGTGTGTTTAGTCATCCACACATAAGTCATACATCAACAACAGTAAAGGAGAAGGGCTTCAAGCTATACATTTCATTGGACATTCACAAATACGATAAAAAGGAAAAATGATTGCATCACAGGTCAATCACTCTCTCCTATGGTGAATAAACCCTTTATGCTCCCACATCATCAATACACTGCTTACACGTGCAGTGTAAAACAGGCGTTTCCCTTATTGGACCACAAATTGTGTTTAATGTCCTCATATTACTGTCGATGTCATGTTGTGGGGGTTGGGTGAAGATCCAGGTTTAGGTTACTACAGTCAGATTGAGATATGTGTTGTGTTTAATGTCCTCATATTTTTGTTTAAATGGTTTATCAATCATGTTGAGAATTTAATTTGTTAATATTTTGTTGGTAATCTACGCAGGTAACTTCAGAGACTGAAGAACCTGCCTCACTCGTCTGTGGAGATGGGAGTAAAACATCACAGATGGTAAGTGTTCATGAAAAGTGAATGCATTCTGGGTCTTGTAGTTTTATTCTATATAGACCTTATGTAGCCCCGCCCCTTTTCAGCACTGCGCTCGTTGTCTTTTGTCTTCCGGTCTGTATTTTCACAGCGATCTTGTGTATTTATGAATGAACGGCTCATTTTAAAATCTTCCCGGTCTACTGACATTTGTTAAGACATCTGCTTCAACCATTACAATCCTCATGATAACTTTCGTTAACTTTACATTAAGTAAATCCACTTTAAAAGCTAGTTACTCCTGGACAGCGATCCCATTGAAATACACAGAGCGACCGCAAAACGGAAGTTCAAAGACAATTTTCTAAAGATGGCTGCGCCCTCGTTTCTCTGGCGCATAAGGTCTATATACTCGTTCAAACACACAGGTTTCTGTTAAAATGGTTTATCAATCATGTTGATAATTTAATTTGTTAATACTTTGTTGGTAATCTACGCAGGTAACTTCAGAGACTAAAGAACCTGCCTCACTCGTCTGTGGAGATATGAGTAAAACATCACAGATGGTAAGTGTGAAGTGTGTGTGTAACCTATAGGGGTGTGACGAGACCCTTATCTCACGAGACAAGACAAAGACGAGATTGGGTTCACGAGAACGAGACGAGACGAGATTTTTGCACAATATTTGATAGAAATCCTCAATGACAAAATTCATGACTGGAAAAATAGTCTGCAGGTGCATTTTGAAATGTTGTAACTAAATCATCTTGTAATGAATGTTATTTCAGTTCTACTTTGAGTATGAATTATCAAAATACATTAAAATACAACAATATAGAAGCACTGTAAAGGTTTTACCACAAACTCAACTGACTGGCTTCTCTCAAGTATGATTTCACACGAGTCTCTTCAGACCTTACTGTACATTATGAGCTTCCAGAACTTCTGATTGAGGCTGTGTGTGACCTCCAACTGAAACTACTTTCCACAAATTGAAAATACAAATAAAAACAGACAGTAGCCTATAAAACAACAGTTTTTCTTATTAGTTCAAACGATAATTAAGTGCAAGTGCAACCATAATCAAAGTAGGCCAACTCTCTCTGTATTCAAAGTGCAAACAGAGACCAAAACAGAGACCAGAGATAGGTTTGATATTGGGAGACGGGCTATTGTATGTATGCAGTCTAATTTGCGCGCATCGTGTTTTACTTTCATTTTCACTCCGTAGTGGCGGTGCTGAACGCGCGTTCTACAAGATAAGGGGCCATTCACACAGAATGCGTTTTTGCTGTGTAAAATGCGATACGCTGGCAGTGAAATGGGGGAGCTGATTTTAACTTGAGCGCCGCGTTTTTAGAATACTGTGTCATGCGCGAGACGTTTACATAGAAAAACAATGGAAAGTACCGCACTGGAATGGAAAACACGTTCTGTGTGAACCGCCCTATAAGACATCTCAGATCGACTCACTGATGCGCAACAAATCGTCCACCATCGTAACGCGATCAGTGAACTGATTCCTGCTGCACTGTCACAGTCTGTGTGCGAATGCAACTCGTGCTGGATGAGCAGAGGAGACGTTTACAATAGCAAAACAACAGTGGAGGCGGCCGGTGCCGCGGAGTACAACGTAATGCAATGTGAATGTAGCTATGGCATATTCTATGTTAATTATGGCGATATTGCGAGACAGCTTTTCACTCGACGAGAAATCTCGTCACACTTTAGTCTCGCGAGATCTCGTGGCACGAGATCTCGTCACACCCCTAGTAACCTATAATGGTATTAATCAGGGTAAATGAATCCTGCTCCTGGAGAGCCACTGTCCTTCAGAGAGTTACGCCCATTTCACACCGCACGTGTAAGCAACACATCTTTTTTTGGCACCTATGAGCAATCACATAGCATGTGTAAGCAGCAGTGCAGGAATCATTTCAGAGCCAAGTCTATTTTTATTGCGCTACTCATGCTGATTGGGGTATATGCGTACGTGGCGATGACATATTTCCGCTAAAATCTCAGCCAGCTTTGTTCCATCCAGCGCATGTTGCGTTAATAGGGAACAATGGCGCTTCTCACTCAGTCGATTCAAGATGCACTTGGTATTACAGTTAATAAAGTGTGTTTAGTCATCCACACATAAGTCATACATCAACAACAGTAAAGGAGAAGGGCTTCAAGCTATACATTTCATTGGACATTCACAAATACGATAAAAAGGAAAAATGATTGCATCACAGGTCAATCACTCTCTCCTATGGTGAATAAACCCTTTATGCTCCCACATCATCAATACACTGCTTACACGTGCAGTGTAAAACAGGCGTTTCCCTTATTGGACCACAAATTGTGTTTAATGTCCTCATATTACTGTCGATGTCATGTTGTGGGGGTTGGGTGAAGATCCAGGTTTAGGTTACTACAGTCAGATTGAGATATGTGTTGTGTTTAATGTCCTCATATTTTTGTTTAAATGGTTTATCAATCATGTTGAGAATTTAATTTGTTAATATTTTGTTGGTAATCTACGCAGGTAACTTCAGAGACTGAAGAACCTGCCTCACTCGTCTGTGGAGATGGGAGTAAAACATCACAGATGGTAAGTGTTCATGAAAAGTGAATGCATTTTGGGTCTTGTAGTTTTATTCTATATAGACCTTATGTAGCCCCGCCCCTTTTCAGCACTGCGCTCGTTGTCTTTTGTCTTCCGGTCTGTATTTTCAGAGCGATCTTGTGTATTTATGAATGAACGGCTCATTTTAAAATCTTCCCGGTCTACTGACATTTGTTAAGACATCTGCTTCAACCATTACAATCCTCATGATAACTTACGTTAACTTTACATTAAGTAAATCCACTTTAAAAGCTAGTTACTCCTGGACAGCGATCCCATTGAAATACACAGAGCGACCGCAAAACGGAAGTTTAAAGACAATTTTCTAAAGATGGCTGCGCCCTCGTTTCTCTGGCGCATAAGGTCTATATACTCGTTCAAACACACAGGTTTCTGTTAAAATGGTTTATCAATCATGTTGATAATTTAATTTGTTAATACTTTGTTGTTAATCTACGCAGGTAACTTCAGAGACTAAAGAACCTGCCTCACTCGTCTGTGGAGATATGAGTAAAACATCACAGATGGTAAGTGTGAAGTGTGTGTGTAACCTATAATGGTATTAATCAGGGTAAATGAATCCTGCTCCTGGAGAGCCACTGTCCTTCAGAGAGTTACGCCCATTTCACACCGCACGTGTAAGCAACACATCTTTTTTTGGCACCTATGAGCAATCACATAGCATGCGTAAGCAGCAGTGCAGGAATCATTTCAGAGCCAAGTCTATTTTTATTGCGCTACTCATGCTGATTGGGGTATATGCGTACGTGGCGATGACATATTTCCGCTAAAATCTCAGCCAGCTTTGTTCCATCCAGCGCATGTTGCGTTAATAGGGAACAATGGCGCTTCTCACTCAGTCGATTCAAGATGCACTTGGTATTACAGTTAATAAAGTGTGTTTAGTCATCCACACATAAGTCATACATCAACAACCGTAAAGGAGAAGGGCTTCAAGCTATACATTTCATTGGACATTCACAAATACGATAAAAAGGAAAAATGATTGCATCACAGGTCAATCACTCTCTCCTATGGTGAATAAACCCTTTATGCTCCCACATCATCAATACACTGCTTACACGTGCAGTGTAAAACAGGCGTTTCCCTTATTGGACCACAAATTGTGTTTAATGTCCTCATATTACTGTTGATGTCATGT
Source organism: Phoxinus phoxinus (assembly GCF_949152265.1). NCBI lineage: Eukaryota > Metazoa > Chordata > Actinopteri > Cypriniformes > Leuciscidae > Phoxinus > Phoxinus phoxinus. The sequence continues at coordinate 43,243,630 of NC_136876.1, forward strand.
TGTGGGGGTTGGGTGAAGATCCAGGTTTAGGTTACTACAGTCAGATTGAGATATGTGTTGTGTTTAATGTCCTCATATTTACTGTTGATGTCATGTTGTGGGGGTTGGGTGAAGATCCAGGTTTAGGTTACTACAGTCAGATTGAGATATGTGTTGTGTTTAATGTCCTCATATTTACTGTTGATGTCATGTTGTGGGGGTTGGGTGAAGATCCAGGTTTAGGTTACTACAGTCAGATTGAGATATGTGTTGTGTTTAATGTCCTCATATTTACTGTTGATGTCATGTTGTGGGGGTTGGGTGAAGATCCAGGTTTAGGTTACTACAGTCAGATTGAGATATGTGTTGTGTTTAATGTCCTCATATTACTGTCGATGTCATGTTGTGGGGGTTGGGTGAAGATCCAGGTTTAGGTTACTACAGTCAGATTGAGATATGTGTTGTGTTTAATGTCCTCATATTTTTGTTTAAATGGTTTATCAATCATGTTGAGAATTTAATTTGTTAATATTTTGTTGGTAATCTACGCAGGTAACTTCAGAGACTGAAGAACCTGCCTCACTCGTCTGTGGAGATGGGAGTAAAACTTCACAGATGGTAAGTGTGAAGTGTGTGTGTAACCTATAATGGTATTAATCAGGGTAAATGAATCCTGCTCCTGGAGAGCCACTGTCCTTCAGAGAGTTACGCCCATTTCACACCGCACGTGTAAGCAACACATCTTTTTTTGGCACCTATGAGCAATCACATAGCACGTGTAAGCAGCAGTGCAGGCATCATTTCAGAGCCAAGTCTATTTTTATTGCGCTACTCATGCTGATTGGGGTATATGCGTACGTGGCGATGACATATTTCCGCTAAAATCTCAGCCAGCTTTGTTCCATCCAGCGCATGTTGCGTTAATAGGGAACAATGGCGCTTCTCACTCAGTCGATTCAAGATGCACTTGGTATTACAGTTAATAAAGTGTGTTTAGTCATCCACACATAAGTCATACATCAACAACAGTAAAGGAGAAGGGCTTCAAGCTATACATTTCATTGGACATTCACAAATACGATAAAAAGGAAAAATGATTGCATCACAGGTCAATCACTCTCTCCTATGGTGAATAAACCCTTTATGCTCCCACATCATCAATACACTGCTTACACGTGCAGTGTAAAACAGGCGTTTCCCTTATTGGACCACAAATTGTGTTTAATGTCCTCATATTACTGTCGATGTCATGTTGTGGAGCTTGGGTGAAGATCCAGGTTTAGGTTACTACAGTCAGATTGAGATATGTGTTGTGTTTAATGTCCTCATATTACTGTTGATGTCATGTTGTGGGGCTTGGGTGAAGATCCAGGTTTAGGTTACTACAGTCAGATTGAGATATGTGTTGTGTTTAATGTCCTCATATTACTGTTGATGTCATGTTGTGGGGGTTGGGTGAAGATCTTAGTACAGCTAGACTGGGCCATTAATATTTACTAATATTATTATTTTTTTACTGATAAAACCTACATTGGTTATGATATTTAATTGATTTAAGCCCCAAACCTTTTTGTTAATCTTCTAACATCTATTTTAAGTTTACTTTATTTGAGATGGGTTAATCAGATTAATTTAAATTTAATATTTTAATAGAATTTATTTTAAGATGTTTTTTTTTCCCCAACAGATTTGCAAACATGACATAATTTATTCAGCTGTGTCAAGCTTGGATAAATGTGCCAGCTGTAGTGGGCCCTATTCTGCATTTAAGTGGATTGGTGTAATGTGTAAGAGTAAGTACTATGTTTTGACTAGTAAAAGATACTGTAATGTGTACGGTAATGTGTTACCACTATCTATTAATTTATTAATTTCCCAACCCTTTTGGTAGATTCCATCTAATTTAGATTTATTATTCTATCTAGTTTGCTCATGTTTCTGGCATAAATCTTGCTACAACAAGAATGTGACGCCTTACCCTGACTCATTTAAATCAGTAAGTGAATTTTATCAAATAATCTTTAAAAGAATAGTTCACTAATAATATATATATATATATTTTTAAAGTTTGTAAATATCTATATTTTTAATGAATAAATATTTGTTTCTATTATAGAATTCTGAAGAAGAACTATTTAGTGAGGACTCAGATAAGAACTATGTTCCCAGTAGTTTTTCAGATGATTCGGAATCGGACATGGTGTCTTCAGAACTGGAGTGTCCTAAACCACTCTCCAAAGTAGACTGCCAAGAAAGCGTCTTAGTTAAAGATTCACTACCTGAAGATGCAGTCTGCACAGCACAGCTGAAAAAGTCATGCAGGAAAGGCGAGCAGGTATTCAAAGTAGGGATTGAAAATATAGAGGCTGAGGATACCACAGAATGTGGGGAAGGTCCATCAGTACCGTCCTCTGCAATATCCACTTCAGTACATAAGAATTACTGTTATATTTGTGGAAAGCCCCAATCGAAATTCACAAGACACTTAAAAATTCATGAAAACACAAATGTGGATGTTGCTAGGGCTCTGGCCTTGCCGAAGCATTCCAAGGAACGTAAGAAACTGCTGGACAAACTACGAAATAAAGGAAATTATGAACATAATGCAAGTGTTTTAGCTAGTGGATCTGGGCAATTAAAACTCAAACGTAAACCGAAGAACAATTACAATCCAAATGATTATGTGAATTGCATGTATTGCCATGCAATGTTCCTACGCAGAGATCTGTGGAGACATGTACGGAACTGTCCTTCTAAGTCAGTGGATCAGGAACAACCAGGAAGAAATAAGGTACTGGCTTTAGCGACAATGTCTGATTCAGTTCTGTGTCAGAAAACTTCACAGAGTGTTTGGAAACTCCTAACACCAATGAAAGATGATGACATCTCTGCTGCTGTGCGGAGTGATTTCACTATCCTACAACTGGCACAATCATTTTTAAATAAACATGGCCAAGATCCGTCTAAATATGATTACATCCGACAGAAGCTAAGAGAGGTTGGAAGACTTTTGTTGATCCTGAGAACGCAATTTTCATTGCATACGATTGAGGATGCTGTTAAGCCTGAACATTTTGGGATTGTTATACAGGCTGTCAAAAGAGTATCTGGGTATGATGCAGCAAAACACACTTACCACACTCCAAGCCTTGCGCTTAAGCTGGGTCACTCTTTGAACAAGTTATGTGACATCATACACTGTAGAGCGTTAATGGCTGAAGATGATGCAAGGATTAAGTCAACCCAGAATTTCAAAAAGTTGTATAATTCTAAGTGGTCGGAACTTGTGTCTCATGGAGCTTTAACCACTTTACATGAAGGAAATTTTAATAAACCATCCACCCTCCCGTTTACTGAAGATGTTCAGCGTCTTCATCAACATCTTGAGACAGTCGCTGATTTAGCTTCTGACAACTTGAAGAAGACTGCATCAACAAAGGTCTATGGAGAACTGTGCAGATCGACTCTTGCCAAAATTATTCTGTTCAATCGAAGGCGTGGAGGAGAAGTTGCAAGGATGCACTTAAAAAGTTTCTTAGAGAGGGACACAGCTCCTCTTCACAAAGATGTTGCTGTTGGCCTTACAGCGTTTGAGCAGAAACTTTGTGCACACTTTAATCGAGTTGAAATTAGGGGTAAAAAGGGGCGTAAAGTGGCAGTATTGCTATCGCCAGACATGGTCGATGCTTTAACACTTCTCACAAGCAAAAGACAAGAGTGTGGAGTTCCACAAGACAATACATTTCTTTTTGCAAGACCCAGCTGTTTGACTTCGTATAGAGGACAAGACTGTCTCAGGATTTACGCAGATGAGTGTGGTGCTCAGAACCCTGAGCTCCTCCGGTCAACACAGTTGCGAAAACATGTTGCAACTATGTCTCAGGTCCTGAACCTAAAAAACCATGAGTTGGATCAAGTAGCAGACTTCTTGGGCCATGACATACGTGTCCACAGAGAATATTACAGGCTTCCAGAGGCTACAACCCAGCTGGCCAAAATTTCTAAACTTCTACTTGCCATGGAGAAAGGTTCTCTTATAAGTCTCCAAGGCAAAACACTAGAAGAAATTGACATTGAAGGTAAGTCTATTAAAGTTAAAATTTGATTTTTGTTTAGTGTATGGTTTATAGTATATTTTATTGTAAAGGTTATCAAGTGTATAGGCTAAGGTACATACAGACAATATATCTTTACCAAAGTAATAGTTTTCAGAATGGTCATTATGTGATAATTTTATTTGCTCCTGACATTTTCTATACTTAACACTCAAATTGTTTGTTTTTTGTTAGAAAACCTAGACTTAACCGATTCTAATCCAAGTGATGACAGTGATGCTGAGGAGACAGATCAACTAACACAAAGTGAAATTGGTAAAAGTATATAAACATACAAATGGCAAATCATTAAAGTCAAGTTTACTAATTGGCGAATTAAGGGACGGGGCGGCGCTAATTACGCGGGAGAGGCAGACGATCCGTCACAACTGATTATCTCTTCTCCATGGCACCTATTAGTGTGTGGGATATATTCGTCAGGAAGTGAACATTTTGTCCAGAAAGTTAATGTGTTAGAATTGTGAAAAATTAGTAAGTGTAAAGAGCGAGTTTGACAGGGCCAAATTGTGATGGCTAGACGACTGGGTGAGAACATCTTTAAAACTGCAGCTCTTGTGGATGTTCCCAGTGTGCAGTGGTTAGTATCTTTCAAAATAGGTCCAAGGAAGGAACAGTTGTGAATCAGCAACATAGACAGCCAAGGCTCATTGATGCATGTGGGGAGCGAATGCTGACCTGTGTGGTCCATTCCAAGTTCATGCTGGTTCTGATAGAAAGGTGTCAGAATACACAGTGTATCACAGTTTATTGTGTATGGGGCTGCAAAAGTGGGACCAACATAATATTAGAAGGGGGTCATAATGTTATACCTGATCGGTGTATATGCATCCCAAGGTGGGAAAGCAATTAAACATTAATCTTACAAGAATGTTAAAATCTTTCTACATACCTGCTTCCCTAATAAAAACAAGCAGGCCAAAACAGCCACTCAACACTTTAGTTGAGACTAGCAATCATTCAAACAAGGCTAGACCAAAGATAATTATTAGACTGGTTAAAAGAATATGGAGATGTGATCTAGTCATCATTGTGTTTTCTCTAGTTTATGCTTGTATATAAATAAACATGTGACACCAAAACCTTAATAGTAAACTATATTATTCATACCACAGCCCTAAAGCGAGTTAGGCGACCTGTCGAGGATCTTCCAGGCACCTCAGATGGTATGGGCATTTATCTCATTTAACTAGCATGTTTAGCAAGGCTTGATTCAGTTAATTTAGACCAAGCAGTGCCTACTGTATGTTACAGTATTTTATTATTCCTTTCATAGATGATGACCCTGCCCTAGAAGGCCCATCTACAGGTAAGACAAGACGGAAGTTTTTAACTACTAATCCTTTTTAAGGATATATAAATGTTGGTCGAAGCTGAAAATCAGTGGCATATATAATCTAGATTTTGGTCTGGATCGCTTTTTGCATTTGCTTGATTTATTTAAATTAGATGTACATGTGTTTCTGTTTTTTTTTTAAGCAGTTTACCAGAAAAGTAAAAAGAAGAAGAAGTGCAGCAGTAGGGAAGAGCATGAACAAGCTGGTAAAAAAACACAAACAAAAATGCACAATGAACACTTTATTAGACATTCGTGAAGATCAAATTGAAATTCCTTTACAAAAAAATTAGAATCTTTCTACATACCTGCTTCCCTAATAAAAACAAGCAAACAGCCACTCAACACTTTAGTCAAGACTAGCAATCATTCAAACAAGGCTAGACTAAAGATAATTATTAGACTGGTTAAAAGAATATGGATATGTGATCTAGTCATCATGGTGTTTTCTCTAGATTATGCTTGTATATAAATAAACATGTGACACCAAAACCTTAATAGTAAACTATATTATTCATACCACAGCCCTAAAGCGAGTTAGGCGACCTGTCGAGGATCTTCCAGGCACCTCAGATGGTATGGGCATTTATCTCATTTAACTAGCATGTTTAGCAAGGTTTGATTCAGTTCATTTAGACCAAGCAGTGCCTACTGTATGTTACAGTATTTTATTATTCCTTTCATAGATGATGACCCTGCCCTAGAAGGCCCATCTACAGGTAAGACAAGATGGAAGTTTTTAACTACTAATCCTTTTTAAGGATATATAAATGTTGGTCGAAGCTAAAAATCAGTGGCATATATAATCTAGATTTTGGTCTGGATCGCTTTTTGCATTTGCTTGATTGATTTAAATTAGATGTACATGTGTTTCTGTTTTGTTTTTAAGCAGTTTACCAGAAAAGTAAAAAGAAGAAGAAGTGCAGCAGTAGGGAAGAGCATGAACAAGCTGGTAAAAAAACACAAACAAAAATGCACAATGAACACTTTATTAGACATTCGTGAAGATCAAATTGAAATTCCTTTACAAAAATGGTAAAATCTACCTACATACCTGCTTCCCTAATAAAAACAAGCAAACAGCCACTCAACACTTTAGTCAAGACTAGCAATCATTCAAACAAGGCTACATTTATTTACATTTATTAATTTGGCAGACGCTTTTATCCAAAGCGACTTACAAGTGAGGAATACAGTAAACGATTCATCATGAAAGGCAAATAACGCAAGAAGTGCTCAAAACACAAGTTTCCAACATTACTCGGAAGGAGGGGTTTAGGAGGAGTTTTTAGCAGCTTTTTGAATCCTGTCAGGGATTCTGCATTCCGAATGAAGTTGGGGAGATTATTCCACCAGCAAGGATCAGTGAATGGGAATGTTCTGGAGAGTGATTTTGTGGCTCTCTGTGATGGTACCACGAGCCGTCGCTCATTGACCGAACGCAGGCTTCTGGTAGGGATGTAGACTCGTAGGAGCGAGTGAAAGTAGGAGGGAGCTGAGCCTGTGGTCGATCTGTAAGCAAGCGTCAATGCCTTGAACTTGATGCGAGTGGTAGCCAGTGCAGAGAGATGAACAGAGGAGTGACGTGGGACCTTTTGGGCTCGTTGAAGACAAGACGGGCTGCAGCATTCTGGATCATCTGTAGAGGTTTAGTTGCACATGATGGAAGACCGGCCAGAAGAGCATTGCAGTAATCAAGCCTAGAGATTACCAAGGCCTGGGCGAGAAGTTGTTGCATGCTCAGTTAGGAAGGGCCTGATCTTCCTGATGTTGTGCAGTGCAAACCTGCATGATCGAGCTGTCTTTGTGATGTGGTCTGTGAAGGTCAGATGCTCATTAAAGGTTATTCCTAGATTTCTGACTGACCTCGAAGGGGTAATTGATGAAGAACCATGTTGTTTGGTGAAGTCGTGCTGTAGAGTCAGATTGGCAGGTAAGACGAGAAGCTCAGTCTTTGCCAGGTTGAGCTGTAGGTGATGTTCTTTAAGCCATGCTGAGATGTCTACCAGGCAGTTTGAGATTTGTGTGGCTACTATGGGATCATCTGGTTGAAATGAGAGGTAGATCGGTGTATCATCAGCATAGCAATGGTAGGATAAACCATGTGCCTGTATGATGGGTCCCAGTGATGTAGTGTAAATGGCCAAGAGAAGGGGTCCAAGAACTGAACCCTGAGGAACCTCTGTGGTCAGTTGATGCTCTTTGGATACCTCCCCTCTCCAGGCAACCCTGAAGGACCTACCTGTGAGATAGGACTCAAACCAGTGAAGTAGAGTTCCTGTGATGCCCAGAGATGAGAGGGTGGACAGGAGGATCTGATGATTCACAGTGTCAAATGCAGTTGACAGATCCAGTAGAAGGATAACTGATGATTTGGAATTAGCTTTAGCAATCCGTAGTGATTCGGTAACCGACAGTAATGCCGACTCGGTTGAATGGCCTTTCTTGAAACCAGATTGTTTGGGGTCCAGCTGATTATTCTGTGAGAGGTAAGATGATACTTGGTTGAAAACAACTCGTTCAAGTGTTTTCACTATGAATGGAAGGAGAGAGACTGGTCTGTAGCGATTTATAAGGGAATTGTTTAATGTGTTTTTTTTTTAAGCAGTGGGGTTACCTGAGCCTGCTTGAATGTGGTGGGGAAAATGCCCATGCTGAGAGATGTGTTGATGTGTGTGAGTGCTGGTAAAAGTGTAGGAGAGATTGTTTGGAGAAGGTGAGAGGGGATGGAATCTAGAGGGCAGGTGGTAGGATGACTGGAGTGGAGAAGTTTAGATACTTCTGCCTCTGTGAGTGTCGAGAAGGAAGAGAGGAGGTTTCTGGCTGTAGATATGTTTGGACTGAGTTCCTGTGTGTGGAGCTGAGAACTGACTGCTGATGGACCAAAGATAATTATTAGATTGGTTAAAAGAATATGGATATGTGATCTAGTCATCATGGTGTTTTCTCTAGTTTATGCTTGTATATAAATAAACATGTGACACCAAAACCTTAATAGTAAACTATATTATTCATTCCACAGCCCTAAAGCGAGTTAGGCGACCTGTCGAGGATCTTCCAGGCACCTCAGATGGTATGGGCATTTATCTCATTTAACTAGCATGTTTAGCAAGGCTTGATTCAGTTAATTTAGACCAAGCAGTGCCTACTGTATGTTACAGTATTTTATTATTCCTTTCATAGATGATGACCCTGCCCTAGAAGGCCCATCTACAGGTAAGACAAGACGGAAGTTTTTAACTACTAATCCTTTTTAAGGATATATAAATGTTGGTCGAAGCTGAAAATCAGTGGCATATATAATCTAGATTTTGGTCTGGATCGCTTTTTGCATTTGCTTGATTGATTTAAATTAGATGTACATGTGTTTCTGTTTTGTTTTTAAGCAGTTTACCAGAAAAGTAAAAAGAAGAAGAAGTGCAGCAGTAGGGAAGAGCATGAACAAGCTGGTAAAAAAACACAAACAAAAATGCACAATGAACACTTTATTAGACATTCGTGAAGATCAAATTGAAATTCCTTTACAAAAATTGTAAAATCTACCTACATACCTGCTTCCCTAATAAAAACAAGCAAACAGCCACTCAACACTTTAGTTGAGACTAGCAATCATTCAAACAAGGCTAGACCAAAGATAATTATTAGACTGGTTAAAAGAATATGGAGATGTGATCTAGTCATCATTGTGTTTTCTCTAGTTTATGCTTGTATATAAATAAACATGTGACACCAAAACCTTAATAGTAAACTATATTATTCATACCACAGCCCTAAAGCGAGTTAGGCGACCTGTCGAGGATCTTCCAGGCACCTCAGATGGTATGGGCATTTATCTCATTTAACTAGCATGTTTAGCAAGGCTTGATTCAGTTCATTTAGACCAAGCAGTGCCTACTGTATGTTACAGTATTTTATTATTCCTTTCATAGATGATGACCCTGCCCTAGAAGGCCCATCTACAGGTAAGACAAGACGGAAGTTAACTACTAATCCTTTTTAAGGATATATAAATGTTGGTCGAAGCTGAAAATCAGTGGCATATATAATCTAGATTTTGGTCTGGATCGCTTTTTGCATTTGCTTGATTTATTTAAATTAGATGTACATGTGTTTCTGTTTTTAAGCAGTTTGTACAATTTGTACAGCATGTTACAATTTTTTTTTTAAAAAGATACAAACGTTTTATTTTTGATAAGTACAGAAGTGGTGAATGATAATGCATAACTTGTTAATGTTGCTTGATAATGGTTTGTTATGCTTCTTTATCTTTATATTAAGATAAAGCATTTAATTTAGTAGTTTTTCTGTTTAGATTCAAGATGAATGGCGTGCTCAATCCTTTTTCAATTTAATTTGGGTGCTCTTCGGTCCAAGGTCGAACATCTTTAAGAGGCAGTGTAGAGAAAAAAAATCTCTGATAGCTTTTCTGTATTATCTAAAACGTTATGTTTGATTTATCTTGTTCGATTGTGATTTGGTTTGGGTAGTTACTGGGGGTTGGTCTTGATAAGCCTAGGGCTTCTACCTATCCCTTTTCGAACTGGGTGATTATTATGCTACATTTTCTGTTGTTTTTGTTTTTTATTGATGGATATTTCATACGTGTTGCTATTTTATTTTTTATTTTAATTGTTTGAAATAAAGATTTAATTTCATGGGCTAGACTAAAAATAATTATTAGACTGGTTGGAAGAATAGGAAGATGAGATCTAGTCATCATTGTGTTTATCCTAGGAATCTGTTTTTCTCTTTTGTAGGCGTTCCTGAAAATCCTGCTGAAAAGAATGCCAGAAGGAAACACAAAATTCAATGGTCTCCATCTGAAATCGCAGCAGTAATGCGACACTTTAAGAACAGCATTGCACAATGCAAACTCGCCACTAAAATTGATTGCCAGCAGTGCAAGAATGCTGAGCATCCTGCTTTGGCTAATCGCACTTTACAAAACATCAGAGACTTTGTCAGGAATAGGGGTTTGACAGAGAAGAGAAAGAGACAGGCACAAAATATTTAGTTTTGATGGCGTGTTAATTTTTGGTTTTATTGTTTTGGTTTAACATGTATGAGCAAGGTTATACAGTGCTGTTCAGAATTGTTTGCCCCCTTGGTAAAAATGATCAAAGATGGCTGTAAAAAATAAATCTGCATTATTAATCCTTTTGATATTATATTTAGAAAATTTACTAAAATCTAACCTTTCATTGAAGTAAAATAATTGAAAGTGGGGGGCGGGGGAAATCACATTATGAAATAAATGTTTTTCTCCAAAACACGTTGGGAACAATTATTTGCCCCCTTTTATTAAATATGTTTGCATCCTCCTTTTCCCAAGATAACAGCTCTGAGTTTTCTCCTATAATGCCGGATGAGTTTGGAGAACACCTGACAAGAGATCAGAGACCATTCCTCCACACAGAATCTCTCCAGATCCTGCAGATTCCCAGATCCATGTTGCTGCTTCTTCTCTTCAGTTCAGCCCACTCATCTTCTATAGGGTTCAGGCCAGGGACTGGGATGGCCATTGCAGATCTTGGTTTTGTGCTCAGTGACCCATTTTTGTTTTGATTTTGATATTTGTTTATGGATACTGTCCTGTTGGAAGATCCAAACACGGCCCGTTATAAGATTTCTAGCACAGTCTGTTAGGTTTAAATTTTTTATCTGTTGGTATTTGATCCAATCCATGATGCCATGATGACAAGACAAGATGGCAGAAAATCTGGCAGAAAATTAAGCCCACGGCATTAAAGATACAGCAGAGTATTTCATTTTACACATGGGGTACTTTTTTATCCCTGTGTGAACCAAACCCATCTTAAGTGTTTGCTGCCAAAAAAGCTATTGTTTGTTTTTGTTTCATCTGTCCATAGAACCCGTCCCGTTTGAAGTGCCAGTCGTGTCCGGTACTTTTCAAACGTTCTATGGTCAGATGAAACAAAACAAGCTTTTTTTTTGCAGCAAACACTTAAGATGGGTTTATCTGGTAACACAGATAAAAAGTACCCCATGTGTAAAATGAAATACTGTATCTTTAATGCTGTGGGCCTAATTTTCTGCCAGAGGTCCTGGACATCTTGTCTTGTCATCATGGATTGGATCAAATACCAACAGATAAAAAATGTAAACCTAACAGACTGTGCTAGAAATCTTATAACGGGCCATGTTTGGATCTTCCAACAGGACAGTGATCCAAAAACAAATATCAAAATCAAAACAAAAATGGGTCACTGAGCACAAAACCAAGATCTGCAATGGCCATCCCAGTCCCTGGCCTGAACCCTATAGAAAATGAGTGGGCTGAACTGAAGAGAAGCAGCGCCAACATGAATCTGGGAATCTGAAGGATCTGGAGAGATTCTGTGTGGAGGAATGGTCTCTGATCTCTGGTCAGGTGTTCTCCAAACTCATCAGGCATTATAGGAGAAAACTCAGAGCTGTTATCTTGGGAAAAGGAGGTTGCAAACATTTAATAAAAGGGCAAATAATTGTTCCCAACGTGTTTTGGTGAAAAACATTTATTTCATAATGTGATTTTCCCCCACTTTCAATTATTTTACTTCAATGAAAGGTTAGATTTTTGCAAATTTTTTAAATATAATATCAAAAGGGTTAACAATGCCGATTTATTTTTTACAGCCGTCTTCGATCATATGTACCAAGGGGGCAAACAATTCTGAACAGCACTGTAAATTGTTTAGGTATATGACATAATATGCTTTGTTCATTAAGTTTATTGAAGGTAAATGGTAGTGCTTTACCTTAACGCATTTAGGTTGAAAAAGCAAACATTAAATTTTGCTTCTTGTTCCCATACTTGGTGTACTGTTTTATGTTCTCACAAAGACAATCTAGACAAAACTTTAACCAACTATGGCAAACTGTTAAAGTAAACTAAAATACTAAAGTGAGAATAAAGTACAATTAACTTTAACATAAGGACGAACCCCCACTTGTCACAGGCTGGCTCATAGCCTGTGACAAAAATGAGGGGACACGGACAACAGTTATAGGCCATTAAAAAAGGTTCTTTATTGTACACCAAAAACTATTAACTTTAAACAAAGAAAAAGGAATGAGGTGTGAGAATGTCATAATGTAAGGTGCATGTAAAGTGCAGAGATGTGTGAATCTGTGTATGTGAACATGACTGAGTGGAAACGAAGTAAGACTACAAAGGAACAAACAAAACAGGATCATACCTGGAGGAGCAGAGAGAGAGGGAAGAGTGATTAGTGAAGCAGTTTAAATACCCTGAGCCCAGGTGGCTCCAATCACTAACGAGCCTCCTCTGCCTGCAGGAGGAACCGCCCCTACGAGGCAGAGGAGGGGCCGTGACAACAGTTACAGCCACAGTAGTAACTACAGGAACACACAATCTATGATTTAAAAAAAAATTTGCCCATTTGAAATCAAATTTAATTATTTTGATGTATTATTATTTTAATGTCATTAAATTGCACCAGTCGCAGTGACTCGCAGTACCTGGATAAGCCTTGTGTTACCAGTTTCAGCAGACCTGAGAATGTTGCCTTCACTTTGTTAAACCGTTTGTCCTCATAGATCACTTTTGTCCTTATAATACACAACATTTTCATGTTTGTGTTTGTGTTACACCGTTTGTCCTCATAGATCACTTTTGTCCTTATAATACACAACATTTTCACGTTTGTGTTTGTGTTAACCCGTTTGTCCTCATTGATCACTTTTGTCCTTATAATACACAACATTTTCACGTTTGTGTTTGTGTTACACCGTTTGTCCTCATAGATCACTTTTGTCCTTATAATACACAACATTTTCATGTTTGTGTTTGTGTTAAACCGTTTGTCCTCATAGATCACTTTTGTCCTTATAATACACAACATTTTCACGTTTGTGTTTGTGTTACACCGTTTGTCCTCATAGATCACTTTTGTCCTTATAATACACAACATTTTCACGTTTGTGTTTGTGTTACACCGTTTGTCCTCATAGATCACTTTTGTCCTTATTATACACAACATTTTCATGTTTGTGTTTGTGTTAACCCGTTTGTCCTCATAGATCACTTTTGTCCTTATTATACACAACATTTTCATGTTTGTGTTTGTGTTAACCCGTTTGTACTCATAGATCACTTTTTTTTCTCCTTATAATACACAATGTTTTCAATTAAAGGTGTTCCTGGGGGTGCATATAAAAATATATGGCTTGGTTGTCCAAGGATAAGACATTGGAAGACAAAAAGCTCACACAATCACACAGTGTAAAAAATGAACAGAAAAATAATTACTCTTGATTCTGATTGAGCTAATTATTGCGGCATTAAATTGTTTTTGCATTGAATTATGTGTATACTTGGTTAAAGAGATGAGTTTGTAGACTTAAACTGATCAAGTGTGTCTAAATTATGAACAGGGCTGTGGTGGCTTTCAAAGTTTAGAAGCTAAGTCAATAACTGATTACCACCTTTTAAAGGATTTTGATATTCAGGGCATTATTAACAGACCAGACCTTTGTGACCAGAAGGTTTGACTGACAGTAGTCTCATAAGGGTCCACAAATATATTGAAGTGCTAAGTCCTCAGGTCAGCGATGTCATTTTAATACTCAATGCCTTTATTTTGTGTATGTTTAGATATGTCCTATTAATACATGTGTGTCCCTTTAATACACGATAATGGCATGTGTGTGTGTGTTATAGCTACTGTCCTTATAATAACGGTTTGTGTCATAGGCGGGGGCTTGCATGTAATTATAATATGTCCTCATAATTGTGTATTTTGTCAGGTCGTTACATTATCACTTGTGTTGAGTGTATACGAATTCTGAAGTGAAATCTGTGTTGTGTGGCTCAAACAAAAATTTTTGATGTGCAACACAACTCTGTAGAGCAAGTGGAAAGGGGTGTCCCCCTAATACAGCAAAAAACTGGTTTGGGCCGAAGTGTCCTTGTAATACACATAAACCCGTATGTGTGTGTGTGTGTGTGTGTGTACTTGTGTGTGTGTGTGTGTGTGTGTGTGTGTGTGTTTATACTTATGTAAATTTATACTTATGTAAATTTACACATGCATATTTAAATATAATTATACATATGAACATAAAAAGAGTCACGTGCATAAAAAGTTAAAAGCTCAATAAATATAAAAATTGCATTCACTTGGGGAAAAAAACTGAGTACAGACTCTGTGTGAATGTTCAGATGTCTGCAATAACGACAGTAAGCAGCAGATGTCAGCATTTATCTTTTGTTTCTGTCCGAGTGCACCTGTCAGAGAGGACCGTGCGTGACGTCCCACACCTCACCTTATCCGTCCCGCCCCTGACGTCGCACACACACACACACACACACACACACACACAAGTTTGAAGCAAAGCCTCGACTCTCAGCTCAACTCCACCTGTCCGTTACTGAGTAACACTGCAGCCACTTTCTTAAGGAAATCTATAGCGCAGCTCTCAGACGGCCGTCTTGCTATGAGGACTTTCGGGAGGCGATAAGCGTGCTGTCCTGTCCGAGTTATTTTGGAGTAATTTTCGACTGAGAAGAGAGTCTTTGTCGACACTCGAGTGCGCGCGCTCGTCGCGAGAGGGGCAGAAGAATGTCGCGCGACCCGGAGGAGGTGAACAAACTGACCGAGAGCACTTACAAGGTGAGAGAAATGACGCTTACTTCAGGACAAAACACCAATATTATTCACCTGTTGAGATCACAGTGACTTGGTTAAGCGTGAAACATCCACATGAAGACATTTCAAACACGTCGTGGATAATAACAGGTTGACAGGTAGACGTTCTGGATCGAAGTGGTCAATTTGCTGGTTGAGAAACTTTTTGTCAAACTGGGTCGTTTGCTGAAGAAGACAAACACGATTCCCTTCAGGTTATTCAAATTTTCGGGTTGTCATTTGAGCAACAGGTGGGTTTTAACCACAGCACATATGGTTGTCAAATGATTTATTGACACACCCAAATGAGTCAGATCTGAATCCTAGATGAAATCATCCTGGGATTTAGTCACACAAGTTAGGCTATACTGATACGTTTTTTTGCCTGTTGGGAATGTATTTTAAAGCCCTTGTGTGAATCATATGCTTTATTTCCCTTTAAAACTAGCCCAAACCAGTATATCTGCTATCCTGCAGTTATGCCCTAATCCTGAAATGTGCGCTTTTATTTTCTTTATAATATAGGGTTAATAATTCGTATTTTTTGGGGTTGAAGGAATATGACCCAAGCTTGTTCTCAATCATTTTAGTGACAAATCTTGATAATAAATAACTTTACTCACAGAGAGATATACAGCCCACACTGTAAAAGAGAAAGTGTTGACAAAATGTTAAAAAGTCAAGGCAATGTGATGCATTTAGATTTTTTAGTTCTCTCAACTGCTTTCTTAAATATATATAAAAAAAATCATTTTGGTTCTATATAGTTTTATAGGACACTTTATTCAGGAGTTGATTTTTGATTGGATGGTTGTGGTTGGCTGTTGGTGGATCTCATGTGAGTGACAGGTTGCCCCGCCCTCACGCCATTAAACGCATCATCAGAGAAGAGAAGAGCAGCAGGGGAAGTTATTCTGATTTAAGATTACGAGGGGACATTAATAAAAAATAAAAAATGATGTGCACGGATTAATAGTTTATAATAAATACTGCAATATTCCACAATTAAAATTGTTGACTTTAACTTCATGGTTACTTTAAAGGGACAGTTCACCCAAAAATGAAAATTAGTCTATGATTTACTCACCCTCAAGCCATCCTAGTTGTTTATGATATTCTTCTTTCAGACTAATACAATCGGAGTAATATAAAAAAATGTCCTGGCTCTTCCAAGCTTTATAATGGCAGTGAATTGCCATTTCTGTTTTGAAGTCCATAAAAGTGCATCTATCCATCATAAAAGTGCATCCATCCATCATAAAAGTGCATCCATCCATCATAAAAGTGCATCCATCCATCATAAAAGTGCATCTCTCCATCATAAAAGTGCATCTCTCCATCATAAAAGTGCATCTCTCCAAAGTGCATCTCTCCATCATAAAAGTGCATCTCTCCATCATAAAAGTGCATCTCTCCATCATAAAAGTGCATCTCTCCATCATAAAAGTGCATCTAGCCTATCCATCATAAAAGTGCATCTCTCCATCATAAAAGTGCATCTCTCCATCATAAAAGTGCATCTCTCCATCATAAAAGTGCATCTCTCCATCATAAAAGTGCATATCTCCATCATAAAAGTGCATCTCTCCATCATAAAAGTGCATCTCTCCATCATAAAAGTGCCTCTAACAATCATAAAAGTGCATCTCTCCACCATAAAAGTGCCTCTAACAATCATAAAAGTGCATCTCTCCACCATAAAAGTGCCTCTAACAATCATAAAAGTGCATCTCTCCACCATAAAAGTGCCTCTAACAATCATAAAAGCGCATCTCTCCACCATAAAAGTGCATCTCTCCATCATAAAAGTGCATCTCTCCATCATAAAAGTGCATCTCTCCATCATAAAAGTGCATCTATCCATCATAAAAGTGCATCTCTCCACCATAAAAAGCGGAAGGCTTTAGGCGGAAGTAGACTGCGTATGGCCGTTTGGCCGGAAGCTAGAATTTTACTTTGTAATATGAATATTTTTCTTACACGCACGCTTCGCTTCAGAAGGCCTTTATTAACCCCCCGAGCAGTGTGGGCACTTTTATGATGGAGAGTAGGGCTGTCACTTTTGAAAAATCAAATTCGAACGGATATCAAATACCAACCTATGTATTCGAATATCTATTCCCCAAAACGCTGAAAAGATGAGTCTCGGTCCGCTTCCAAACAAACTCTGGTGCGATTCGAGTGGAATATGAAACGCAACACGGACCAAATACATGGAAACAAACCAAAAACACAAAATTATGTCACAAAATGTGCCCCTAAAAAGGACAGAGTTCTCCAGCAAACCTGTTTTGTCTCGTCATAGTCGTGGTGTTGCCCATCTCAGTTCAGTACAGGCATCAGAACCGCGTCTCCTCGCTGCAGATCTGTGTTTGTGTGTGTGTGATGGGGGGGATTCCTGACGCTATTTGACTCCTTTACTCATTTTATAAGCTCTTCATGAGTTCTCATCTGGTCAGAACACCATCATGTGTAGCTACGCACATGTATACAACGAGCGCGTTTAGCCCAGAACACAGCATTGTTTTGGTTGTTCGACAAGTTCTGTTGCAAAATATACGTTTTTGTTTTTTATTTTTAGGTTTTGTGTTAAAATGACAGTGTGAACACTAAGTGAACCAGGGCTGAATGTAGCATTTACTTTTTCGTTTCCAGACCAAAGGCACCAAGAGAACCGAACTAGTGTGACTGTGAACACAACCCTAACTTTACTCTGTGGAACACAGAAGACGATATTTTGAGGAATGTTGGTAAACGGTTTCGATTCCCATTGATTTGCATAGTATGGTCAAACATATAATATAAACCGAAAGTGTTTGACTACCAACATTCTTCAAAATATCGTCTTTTGTGTTTGACGTTTTGTGGTCCTACGGTTTTGGAACAACATGAGGGTGAGAAAATGATTTTTGGGTGAACTATCCCTTTAATGTTTCAGCAGTTTATCAAATTTGAAATTCTCTGTTCAGACAACTGTTTAACTAGTTGGGACAACATTATCGGTGAATACTGTTGGTCTAACATGGGTTTAAAGCAGTTTTTAAGTAGCCTAATTGACCCTTCGCAGGGAGTTTGATTGACAGGCGATCTGACCAATCATAATCCGCCGAATCCGCCATTTTTGTCCGCAAAAGCAGTCAGGAGAGTTAGTAGATTAACATGGGAGGATTTGAACTTGAAAAATGTTTACCTGTTATAAATGAACTAGAAGGAAGAGATGATCGGTTCACGAGCAGATTTAACTGAGGCTCTACAGCGATCTGTCAGACACATTAAAGAGCCACAAAACAGTATTTATTGTTTAAATTTTCTTTAAAAAATTACCAAATTTGAAAGTTGAGACTGTTTCATATCAAAAGTAAGCTGGTCTGTCCTGTCTGTCGGCGTGTTGTCAGTGTCCTCTCTGCTCCGCGATGTGTTTTTCACTGCGTGAGAACATGGTGTGGCGTGAGAGTGGTGTAGCTTGTCAGACATAGCAATAGTAACTAAGGGGGCAGGTCTTTGCGAATTTAAAACGGGAAAAAAAATCCATTTTGGGAAGGATGAGTTTAGTTATTTTGTGGTCCCCTGATTTTACAGTATAGCTGTGGCACTGAATGAACGCGTTCATTGGTAGGAGGTTTATTACCAGAGACCCGTTCCCACGTCAGATCTGTCCATAAGTGCGTCATTCCAATATAGTTTATTTCCAGTGTAATATCAGCTGTGCCTCCTGTCATACCGAGTCTCAGGCGGTTCGATACGTGTCCGGGAGTGGAGAGAGGAGTGGGCTGAAGTGAGGATTAGTAAGCATTAAGTAAGCACATGTATGCCGCTTAAAGTTCAGTAAATATAACCAAGCCCAAGTCTTCATTAGTGACTCATTCAAATCAGAATGAATCAGAAACTGATCTTGTTGTGAAAAGCAGTAGTTTTATTGCAGTTCTCAACTTGTCCTTCATTCTCCCAAACTTTGTCATTCCCATGATGTCACTGCCAGACTGTCTCATCGACTCGAGGTAGTTCGCAATATTGACACGTAGAGGGGTGCGTATGAATTTGAATGCAAGATTTATTCCACACACACTCTCGCGCTCCTGACAGAGGAGGAACAGGCACAGCACGTCAAACCCTGAGATGTGCGACCTGTGAGAACCTCTACAGAAAGGATCAAGTGGGTCGAGTCATGACTTGATATTTCACACTCTCAATTTCTAATTGAAGGTCTCTGTGTGTACAGAGTTATGTGAAGCTGATGATTGGCTCTCTAAGACCGCATTTACATTACATGGTTCAAGTGACCCAATTCCGATTTTTTTTTTTTTTTTTCTTCCACGTGGCATGGATCGGATATGACCCAGGAACGTGTAAGCAGAATTCCCATATTCTCAGTTTGGTTTCAGGCCTCATTTATATGTGCAAACAAATCTAATATGAATCGGATATGTGCAGTTGCGTCTGCCATGTAAGAGGACAGGGGTGCGTTTCCCCAAGTATGGTCGCATGTTCCGTCGTCTAAAGTCTGTTTCCCAAAACATTTGCAAATAAACATTTGCCAACAGCATCGCAAAGTTGTGTGGTTGAAACGACAGCTCTCGACCTGTGGTTAGCAGCAGAGTTTCTAGTTTGATTGACGTGGACTCTTATCATTGACCAAATCAAAACAGTGACAACTTGGTGATTCTCTGATGACCAAAAATATGTACAATTTGTTCAGGTGAAATATATTGTTGCTGAGCAACTTGATAAATCATGAACAGTATACAGTGTTGAGTTGGCCAAATTTAATTGCAGAAACTTTTGGTTTCAGTTTTCGGCTTCATGAAAACTTTAATTTTGGTTTCATTCATTATGGTGCGTCACTAATATACACTTTTTAAACAGAAGGTGGGACTTATATTGAGCTTTATGATTTCTCCCATTCATATTTTTTTTCACATTTACGAGTGGACTATCCCATCTTCTTATGTCTCTGAGGATGTATGAAACATCTGAAAGAATATTGTTATTTTTGTGGAAAATAGTAAATAATATTGATGTCTATATTAGTCTATATAATATTTGGCAGAATTGCAGTCTCATCTAGTGGGCATTCATTAAAACTCAGACCTGAGAGCTACTGTCTGTATTAAAGACCAAACTGACAGCTTATTCTGGCTCATGGATGAGCTCTTGGACAAAATGAGTTACAGTGATTTGAAGACACAATATATTTAACCGCTAATTACAAACCTGAAAATCGGACCTGAACCGGGTTGGAACTCAACAGTTTGTAGTGTGTCGAGTCTCTTGATGGTTGTGTAGATACCAGATCTCCATGTTCATCACCTGTAGAATTACAACTGCATCCTAACATACCTAAATATGTTGTTATGTGCCAAAGCAGAAGCATTTTCCACTTTGATGTCCCTGCATGCATCGTACATTAAACCAGAGACACTTTACAATGGGACTGAAGAGGTTGTTTCATGGACAGAACTGTCTCGGTCCACGTAATGTCATGATTGCGAATGATTACATCAGGATTGCTCATGCCAACTTTTTAACCATTTCCTCTGTTTGAAATCCCTCTTCGCAGAATGTTATGGATCAGTTCAACCCGGGGTTACGTAACCTCATAAACCTGGGCAAGAGCTACGAGAAAGCCGTTTCAGGTGAGCTTTGTCATTCAGTAGCTTCCATATAGCATTAGTCTATATTTTAGGCATTGTGTTATGAAGCATTTGGTTATGAGTCTCTACACTCATAGTGGTTGATAATAAATACTGCGTTTTTAATGCTGATATCTATAGAGCAGACTGACAGATTATGGTATTATAAATACACGTCTGGTCAAAAGTTCTTTGCTCACCAGGGCATTTATTGGATCAGAAGTACGTAAAAACTCATTTTATGTATATTAAAATGTAATTTACTCCTGTGATTAACAGGCATCATTAACTCCAGTCTTCAGTGTCACATGATCCTTCAGAAATCATTCTGATATGACACATCCAATATTCACGTCTTTTGTTTTTCCTGGATAAAAACAAATCAGTCCAATTTATTAAGATTTGAATGGCAATCAAATTAAAATATAAACAAAGGGCAGACCGAACGATTGATGCATGACATTTAAAACATCAAGGTGAATTATGGAAAGGGACAGAGTTTGGACTTCATCCCTCACTCCCACATATAGCCTTTCTTCAGATTGCTTACTTAGTTACATGTCAATCTAAAAAAAGTAGGTCTACTGAGCAAAGGGTAGGTTTCATCAAACCTTGAACCAATGAATTACTGTTTGAGGAATCGGGTTAGACATAATAACCATAATCCCAGACTAAACACAACACCTCTTATACGGCTTGTTGTGCCTAGACTGACTGAAGAGGTTTTGTTGAGTTTTCCCTCTTCTGCTATAAACCCGGTGGTAAGGCATTGACTACGTTTTCATGCACCCTCATAATGCAATTATAGTGAGATTTAGATATTGCGATTAAACTTTACCTTATGTTAACGCAAAACTTTGATCAAGTTGATGCAATTAAGCTCATAATCGCAAGTAACTATAATCACAGTAAAAACGTGGCTTATGCCAATTTTATTCACAATAAACGGGTAAGTAAACACTTTGTTCGCATCTACTCCACCAAAGTGCACATGTGCTTGTGACGTACATTAATGATGTTTTCATGCGGATTTGTAAACATAGTGGTAAAAAATTGTTGGGGTGCTAGTTTAATGTTGACAGCGTTGCACGACGAAAATATTGCAGTATGATGATGGTCGAAAACATCGAAATGAAGATATTTATGGCTCGTCACTGAAAAAAATCCAAAAGTCCGTAGAAATGTTTCGCATTTGACATTAGTAGATTAAATCAGTGGCCACTAGTAACACGTCTACTGTATGTGAGTTCATCATTTGTGTTGGGCATATGTGAATAATGGCAGAAAAATAACTACAATTCTTAGTGAATAACCAGAATAATGAAAATTGAAGGTTTGCTCGCGTCTAGTAAACATCTTATTGTGATTAAAGGGATAGTTCAAAGTTCATAGGATAGTTCATAGTTTCCAAAAATAGCCCATGATTTACTCACCCTGAAGCCATCCTACGTGTACATGACATTCTTCTTTCAGACGAATACAATCAGAGTTATATTAAAAAATGTCCTGGCTCTTCCAAGCTTAATAATGGGTGTGAATGGCTGTATGTCTTTGGCCGTACGCATCGATTTACGCCACAAGAGTAACATTTGAACTTGACGCACAACGTAATGACGGCAATTGAAGCCTCTCGCGGTTCAAACACACAGGGCTGGGCAACCGCGTTCGTCATTACGTTGTGTGTCAAGTTCAAGGGTTACTCTTTTGGCGTAAATCGAATCGATGCGTATGGCCGTCTGCCGGAAACTAGTTATTTTAGTCGATAAAGTTTTAAATATGGATATTTTTCTTACACGAATGCATCTCCTCACTTTAGAAGGCCTTTATTAACCCCTCATTTAATAATGAATGGATGTGCTATAATGGGCTTCCAAAGACATACAGCCATTCACTCTCATTATAAAGCTTGGAAGAGCCAGGACATTTTTTTATATAATATTTAATATAACTCTGATCGTCTGAAAGAAGAATGTCATGTACACCTAGAATGGCTTCAGGGTGAGTAAATCATGGGCTAATTAAAAAATTTTGGTGAACTATCCCTTTAAGTCCTTGCTGATTATTGTATGTAAACATAGTCAATGTGTCAATCAGAATACTATTGTGCTCCATCCAAATATATTTTCCTGCCAACTGCTTTTGAATTGCTTTTTTATTATATGGTGATATCAAATGAGACGTGTGCAGATTGAAGAAACTAAATATGATACTCAAAATGTACTCTATATTTAACATTTGTCTGTGGATTTTTGAATGGACACACGACACCTCCGTGAATCAGAAAGTAGGAATGGTGATCATCCGATGACGCTATATTGTTTTATAACTATCTACAATGTGCAGCATGTTGTAAATGTAGAAAGTGCAATGCATTTCTTTCTCTATTCCACCACCTCAGTAGAATAACACACGTTCTTATCCTCGCTTTGCAGCCATGGCTCTGGCAGGGAAGCAGTACTTTGATGCTGTATCTAAGATCGGGGAGAACGCAGCCGTGTCTCCAGTGTCCAGGGAACTGGGTGAGTCACGGCTAATGCTTTTTATTGAGAACTGCATGAGCACTTTTCCATTTGCTCTTCCTATAGTGCCAGTTCTCATGTGTAGAGATTTGAAAATGTTAAAGAGGATTATATGGTGTGTCTTTGTTACAGAGTTCACAAAAGAAAGAGAAAAACATCTAGGCTTAGCAATCACTTCAGTTCATGTGGTTGTCATTAGCACTGAACAATGAGATACAAATAGACTTTTAATCTTTCATTATCACTATTTCCTCTATAGTGTAAAGATAACACGAGTCATAATCTGACGTTGTGATAACCTACAGGAATGTGTCATAAAGAATGCTACGTGTCTTAAGTTTCGGTTTAATGTACGGTTCGTCATGTTTATCTGCCAGGTCATGATAATAGTGTATATATTGCATTTATTGACTCGTGTCATGTATGAGAAATCAGGTTTGATCGCACATGCTGAGTTGGTGTGTTATTTGAAAAATTTTCAGAATGCATTATGCAACTAATGTATGCATGTGACCATATCACATTTTCATGTTGCGATAATTGCTGAAGCTTTTATCACGGTTTACTGTATTATTATCAAGATATTGAAATAAGTTTTACCGTATTACCATAAACCGGCTCATGTCTACAATGGAATAAACATTTCAAACAACACTATGCTACGTTGTATGCAGTACATTGTTTTCCACAACACAACTACTGAGGGTGTACATAATGTGTAGGTCATTAATGGCACTTTCAGGACACTAGTATGTCATGGTGGTGCTTATTAAATATTCTTGTAGAGTAGGAGATTGAGTTTTGAAAACATGAATTGCTAATCGCTTTTTGTAGTGGTATAGAATAATTATGAATTATTATGTGTATACGCCGTTTAAAAATAATATACATGATAAGAGTGCAGTGTTTTCTTTAGGTTTTATGAGAGTGCACCACTGTCCCTTTAGGGGTGTCCAGGGCCATGCCAACCTCCCTTATGACAGTTTTGTTCATTTTAAAGTTAAATGCATCAATCTGGTTCACTTTGAGTTTAAAATTAAAGGGTTAGTTCTAGGGATGAATCCAGATGTTTGGGGTTCGACCGAATACCGTTGTATATTGTTTAGCAACAATGTTGTATATTGTTTAGGGTTGCCACCACAAGACAAATCGTAATTGCAAATTGAACATGTAGCTCGACTTGAATTGCCTTCTTTTGACTGAAAGTACTGCCAAACAACACATTTTCTGCTCACGAGTTCCATTTCCAAATAAGGTGTGTCCCCTTTAAAGGAGAACTCCGGTCAATTTTAACATTGAGCAAATTTTTTTGTAAATTTGGAGTGCTGTCAATACAGAGTAGCCTACAGAGAAATCGGTGTTGCCTACACTGTGTTATCCTCTTTTTAAAATTTGCACCCTATTGACTTCAATGGGGCACGTTATAAACCTGCTTTTAGCCTCTTAACATCCTTGATGTGTCATTACAAGTGCCCAGCCATGTTGAGTGATTCCTTCAGAGTGAACACGAGTGAATCTGACTGCAGTAGATGTGAAAGATATGAATAAAAATGAGTTATTTCAGCCAGCGCAAATACCTGTATTTACTTCCTGTTTTCGGTCGAAGTCCAAAGTAGTCGATTGTTGAGTTCACGCGCGTGATCATAGGTAACTAAACCTATGCGCGTGAACTCAACAATCGACTACTTTGGACTGGGCACTTGTAATAACATATCAAGGATGTTAAGAGGCTAAAAGCAGTTTTAAAACGTTCCCCATTGAAGTCAACAGGGTGCTAATTTTAAAAAGAGGATAACACGGTGTAGGCAACACCGATTTTTGTCGTTGTTCTCTGTATTGACAGCACTCCAAATTTACAAAAAAATGAGCTCAATGTTAAAATTGACCGGAGTTCTCCTTTAAGAGCTGCACGCTGTTGAACTGTCTGCAGTCTGTATTGTATTGCATGCGCCTCGATACCCCATGTATGCGGGTTATTTTTATTTTCATTTTTATCTTATTTTGTTTAATAAGTAACGCTGTGGACGGTAGAACGTGGGACAGACAGTTACACAAGTTCGATTGGGGAATAAAGTGCGAGTTGTAAGATGCCAATCGCCTACGTGAGTCTGTCTGGCCTCTGCAATAACTTTAGCTGTGAGCTACCGGTATCCCTATTTTTCTTCCTGACACAAAAAAGGGCTTCGCTTGCGTTACACTACGTAACGTAACGTGATGTCGTCCATCGTAGCGCGCGTACGGTATTGCAAGCCTAGGGTTCGGTTCGGTGAAAAAAAATTCTAAATTCTAAAACCCCAATATTCGTCCGAAACCGAACAAATGAAAATTACCCCATGATTTTATGATGCATGATGCGTCGGGTCAGGGGTCACTCATCCGCCGGAACTCGACTTGCGTACGGTTGTTACCGGAAGCCAGTGATTATAGTTTATAAAGTTATAAATATGGATTTTTGTTTTTCTTACAAAAACGCATGGCTTCGCTTGCATACTTGGACCTTTGCTTTTAGTTCTACCATAACCTAATTAATTCATTTGAATCTATCCATTACATTGATAAAAATGTTTAGACCATGGCACTGTAGACTGCAGACAATAAGATAAAAATGATAAACAATTAACTCATACTTTATTATTTATGTCTAGAAACAGGTTTTTGCTATTGGCTAAGGTTTAAGGCTATGGTAGACTGATCCTACACCAGTTGTTGTGGGCCGCTTCTTCCCAGAGCAGGACTTATGAACAGCAGGACGCGGACTGAGAGATTCCACCAGATTCTCTTGTTGCGTATGTTGCAGGAATTGTAGCCGAATACTCCTATTTCACAAGTGCAAATTAGGAGACTGACTTTGCAAGGTCACGCACGATTACACATGCAGGGATTTCGTGTGCTTGCTGGCTGGGATAAACTCAGCGGAATCTGCTCTGGCAACATAGACTATTATAATTTCAACTGATGCTGCTCTATTTTTGTGTTTTTAAACCAGTTTTATTTTTTTCTCTCGGCAGTCTGATCAGATGATGAGAACAATGAGAAAAAGCTGATACTATTTTCATTTCATTAGTCAAGTGGGAAATGGAAGGTCAAGTCAAGTGCATTGTGGGATACAGTATTGCACACAGTGAGCTCCCTTGTTTACTGCACAGTTTGGCAAATATAGTAAGCCAACCATGTGTTCCATGCATACAGATCATTTGCATAATGCGTACAATATACTGTACATTCTGCACACCGCAGAAATGGTGTGAGGGGTTTGGTAGTCATTATGGGAATGTCTGGGGTAGGGCTGCAACTTACGATTGTTAGTTCTGTCGATTATTTTTTTCATATAATCAGATAAAAATCTAAAAATTATTATACTTTTTTAAAATTAAAAATGTTATTCCACATCCAGCCAGCCCAATGCTGTCCTCCAAACAATGTGCAATATAATGCCTGTGAATGTATCTATGTAGGCTATGCTGTACATTTATAAGCATAAAAAAGGGTTAAAATTCAAACCTCACATTCTAAACCTAAAACAACTGATTGCTTACTGTTATAAAGCAGACATTAAAATGACTAAATTAAACATAATAATAATAAACATTAACAAAAGCTCAAAATGTTAACTTGTATGAGGTATGAAGAATAGACACATTGATAGTTGAAAGTATTAACAAGGCTTAAAGCGACGTGACTGGCTAATGACAGTTGTGACTACTATCGATAATGAAAATAGTTGACAATTTGATTATCGATTAATCCCTTTTATCGATTAGTTGTTGCAACCCTAGTCCGGGTACTCCTGGGATTCCCTAAAACATCCTAAATGTTTCTTGCTTGACAAACGAGTTGTCAGTGATCCCAGTTGAACTTCCTGCTTGAACCTACTTAGGTTTTTAACAAATTTGGTGGAAACCTACCAGGTGGACATGTACAGTAGTAATGCATGCACCTTGGCTGTCTACTTGTGATCAGTGCCCGGTTGCATAAAGCACCTTACGTTTTTCCCTTTAGTATGAGTCTTAAGGCGTGATTTCCCCTCAGCTAAGGGAACGACTTAAGGGTGTTGCATTTAATCCCTTAAACTGTTCTCTTAAACCGTTAAGTGTTTCACGACAGCGATCCAGGTTTTGCCGTTATACAATTCGATTGCTGCCGCGAACGTGTGATTTGTTAATACAGATAGCGGTAAGTTTAACAGAAAACAGCATAATATAAATAAGGAAAACAAAAAAGAAAACCAAATATGAAAGAAGGACGAGACAGAAACTCAAATTGATAGTTTGCGCAAAATTGAAAATTGAAAAGTCATTCATTCATCTTTAGATACAAATAAAGATGTTTTTAACATTTGCTCATCATTTCTGTCCATTTATTGAAAAGCAAAAGTAATCATATGATTGAGGCTGTTTCGGAAGCTCAAACCAGTGAGGTTTGTTCTTGCGCGTGACACATGCATGTTTGAGCTTCTGTTAATGATATAAGATGTGCTTTGTGTGTTTATATGTGGAAAAAAACAGCAAAATTAAAATTTGTTTGTCATATAAAGCAGTGGTTTTCATACTTTTTCAAGAGCAACCCTTTTTTATTATTATTGACGTGACCCATAGGCATATACTGGCTGATCCTTGACGCGATCGCAACACAAAGTTGATTCTGCACTCTTTTGATCTAGCTATATATACAGGGATGCTAATTAACCGGTTAAACCAACCGATCGTAAGAATTTTAACCAATTAATAGCCTACTATCGTTTGCTGTATGCTTACAAAGTACACTAAAAATATTCCACAACAAATCCTATAAATTTATTGATATTCAGAACAGAACAAGAATGAAAAAAAACTATAAACAAGCCAAAACGAAATCATTTAAAGCGAAAGTGAAAGTAAGCTGTGTTGGGCTCACGTAACTCTCTCATTCGAATGAAAAAATGTCCATATTCACAATGTATTTGGATGCTAAACTGTAGGCTTTGTACTTCACTCACGTTCCAATATCGGCGGAAAAAATCACCCTCTTCACATGCGCAAAAATGTGCTTGGAAACATCACAGTGGAGCGGTGCTTTACGCTGAGTACAAATTTTACTACTGACTATTTAAACAGAGCAGTGTTATTTTATATGTTAAGTCGACTATTTTATTTTGATCATGAATAGGCTACGATGTCAAGATTGCTGTGTTTGTGTCTGTGTCTGTGTGGCGCCGGCGCGATGGAATAAAAAAAATATGCTCCGTTATTTTGTTCATGCAGCACATCATCCGAAACTGCCAAGTATTTACTTATATTTGTGTACACTCGCAATAAAACACAACATTGTGCTTTTGTAAAATAAAGAAAACAAACAAACTGCCGTCTCGGTTACCTTTCCGTCAATTGTTTGGGAAATTCGTAAGGGTTGCTTTAGTTAAAAGTTGAAACGATAACACCCCAAGTAACACTTAAGGGTTATTTTTTTGCAACACCTTTAAGTTTAAGGGAAACCTAAGGGCGTTCCTAAGGGAAAATTACACTTAAGGTGCTTTATGCAACCGGGCACATTTCTTTGAAAACATCAGTGTACATGGTGTTGGTGTGCAAACTCTTATCAACATTCATGCTTCAAAGTGACGGATTTTCTTTCCTTCATCTTGTAGTCTGGATGACCTTTCCTTGACCTTTTCCTTTTGAGGGCCGTAACATTTGGACATCGCCTTAGTGGTTGTTATAACACAATGTCCTCCCTATCCGTAGGCGATAAGAGCCAAAAGTTGCCTCTGTTTGGGCAGATAACGTCCAAACTCAGCCCTCGCTCTCCACGTCACCACTGTTCCTCAACGACTGGAGCCTCTTGAGCTCTTGCTTGGCTGAGCTGAAACCGGAGCCGCCTTCAGGCAGATGAGCTGACATTAGATAGTCTTGAGAGTCACGGACAGATTGACAACGAGGTCAGGTGTCAGAGAGATGGAGATGCTTTCATTCTTAAGACAACACCTCTGTCCTCCTGTGTTTAAACCATTAAGCCCAACAAGTGTGATGTCCCGCTCGCTTAGAATAATGATGGCACTGTCGCTGTTTGTAGGAGGCACCTTGTTTTGTCGTGGCATTTGAACCACGTAGACTTCCAGAGCGCCTCGCTGACAGCAGAGCATCAAATTACACTTGTAGAGTTCACTAGAATATCATTCAAATGCCTGCTTGTGTTCCCATGGAGGTGTGCTGGTACTGTGGAAATGCTGAGTAATGCATGAACGCACATGTGCGGCACGCTTGCATTCCTGCTCAGATACTGTGTGCCATAGTGGATATAGTTCACCTTTTACTAGGGATGTGCGCCATGAATAAGTCCAGTGGTCTCTAAGAAACCCACAGAAGACAGTCAAAAAACAGTATTTAAGTGATCCATATGAAACAATCTACTTAATCAATTAATCTAACAGGTAAATTACATATTGAGTGCCACTAAAAAAATGGGTTATATACATGCACTATGCTGGCTTTGGATTACGATCATTGTACATTAAACTTAAGCATTCAATATTAGCCAATAGAGACATATTTATTCAAATCAACTGAATCAATGCTGGACAATTTCCTTTTAAACCAGCACACAATTTCATACCAGTATTGTCTCTCATAAGCGTTAGTATCCCAAGCCTATAAGCATGATCGGTTGTTAAATGCCACTTTGACATGGCATAGCTTAAGCTTACACAAACATTTTCCGTTTTCTTCCAAGTAAAATTTTGCTTGTCTCACGAGTGGACGTTTCTCTAAGCCGTGAGTGACCGAGAAAACAAACCGTGGCAAGGTCTGGGGTAAAATGTAGGATTTAGTTTTCTGCTCCAGCTACATACTTTAGTAATATTTTTTTTTCTTTTTTCTTTTTATGTAACATTAACATGACAGTATCTTGAACATAGTCTTTGTAAAAGGCGAAACATAAATGTGCAGATAATGTAAACAACTAGGCCTTGCATTTCCAATGTATGGTTTACTCGACTAGTCTCGCACATCCCTGCACTAGATCAGTGTCATCCAGATTAATTGGATATGTGAGTTAGGAGTGCGATTGTGCTCGTGTTGAACTGGTTACAGGACAGCAAAAGAAAAAGTGGGCTCTGCAGTCTTAAATTAATAGTTACTCCAATATAGTTTTTTTTTTTCTGCAGTTGACTCTTACCAGTTAACACTTACACTACCATTCAAAAGTTTCAGGTCAGTAAGGCTTACTAATGTGTTGTGAAAGAAGTCTCTTATTCTCACCAAAAATACAGTAAAAACGGTAATATTGAGAAATATAGCTGCAAGCAGCAATCACCGGGGCCAAGCGCAAGCAAGACGACAAGACATGCCAAAGTGGCTGGAAGTGAGAGACCAACTGCAGCAAGGAGCAATTGAAGACATTTAAAGATGAATTTTGGCAAAATGGTTGAAAAATCACATACAATAACTAAAAATATGATTATCACTTTCGACCAATAGGTGGCGCAGTTACGAAACTGATGTGATGTGGTCAGAGTGAAGTGACAATGACACTTACAAAGTTTGGTGTCAATATGTAAAGGCATTGCAGATATAAAGCCTGAATAGTCATTTTGGCATCATGCCTCAACTTTGACACTGCGGTATACGAAAACGGTTTTGTCTATCGACACGAAATCCATAACTTTTACTCGGCACGGTCTGGAGATGACACGATCCGATTTTGGTGAAAATCGGACATTCGGTCTAGGAGGAGTTCGAAAAAGTAGGTTTTAAAAGAAAATAAAGATGGCGGACAGGAAGTTTGGCTGACTATGGCAAAATTGGTATCTATGTTTTCAGCATAACCCAGGGAATCTATTGAGATCAGTGTCATTACTATAGGCAAATTTATTCAAAAGTTATTAGCATTTTTGAAAATTTCATTATAACTTTTGACCAAAAGGTGGCGCTGTCTCATAAATTTTTGAGTACCTTTAGGGCGTTGTACTGATGACCCATACTGAGTTTCGTAACGATACGTTCATGCGTTCATAAAATACAGCATTTTAGCACATAATTCAAAATGGCCGACAGCCAAAATGGCCGATATGGGAAAATTGGATATCAGTCAACTCAGCACGACGCCCTGAATCTAACGAGACCACTTTTGTGATTTTTGGACAAACCGTTCAGAAGTTATAAGCAAAAACATAAATTCTTCATATCTCCGGACCAGTAGGTGGCGCTGCGCCGAAACGCAGCATGTAGCCTCAGGTCATGCTTGTGACGACATGTACCAAATTTGGTCTGAATCCGATAAAGCGTTGTGGAGATACGGCCTTACGTCTGTTTTCGCAAGCGCTACGTAAAATTTATTTGCACGGTATTCGAGAACGGTAATTCGAATCAACTTGAATTCCATAACTTTTGGTCGTCAAGGTCTGGAGATGATCTGGTTAATTTTTCGTGAAATTCGGAGCAACGGCCTAGGAGTTCGAAAAAGTAGGTTTTTCGGAAAATTCAAAATGGCGGGAAAACTATTATGACGGAAAATGACGTCATAGGGTGCAGTCGAATCGTCATGAGCTCAGGAATCAGAGGAAAAAATAATTTTGTTTCTAGCCCTTGTGGTTTAAAAGTTATCAGCATAAACATGAGTGCAACTTTGGACAGCTGGTGGCGCTAGAGGGAATGAGTTGGAGACTCCAAATTTGCTATGGTGATAGTTCAGGCTGTCCTCTATCAATGTGCCAATTTTCATAAGTTTCCCGCAAACGGTTCTATAGGCTGCCATAGACGCCCAGTCGGAAAAAGAAGAAGAATAAGAACGGGAACAGATACAATAGGTGCCCGCACCTTCAGTGCTTGGCCCCTAAATATTATAACAGTTTATAATAACCATTTTCTATGTGAATATATTGTAAAATGTAATTTATGCCTGTGATCAAAGCTGAATTTTCAGCATCATTACTCCAGTCTTCAGTGTCACATGATCCTTCAGAAATCATTATATTAAACCCCAGCTCTTCCTGTGTCCTCTTGGCCGCTTTTACCTCCACTTTTTATGCCCTTCCCTCGCTGTCTGAAGTGTACATATCAGTAGACTCACTCCCTCAGTCAAAATTGAGGGGTCTAGGGTCCAAATAAACCAAATTGAATGCACTTCAAAATGGCGAGTGTATGTCTAAACTTGGTGTACTGAACTGCTCTTGCTGCCTTTAACGCTTTTGACAAAATATAACCATGTTTGTGAAAATCATATTGCAGTTGCTGTTTTCAACCGTCTGTATTTAGTGAGTCTGTGAGCTTGAGAGACAAAGATAAGTTAATTTGTATGCTACTTTCCTATGGTCTCTGAAATCCCCTGGCTGCTTCTGTGCTCGAAAAACGCTTGGAGCGTTGTGATATTACCCTGTGCGTTCATTCAAAACAGTCTTTCTCCTTCCCTATATCACTTAATCTACGATCACACTGTTTAGAGTCATTAAAACGTTCTCATACAGACGCATAAAGACACAAAGGATTTAATACACCATTAAAAGCGCAATATGTAGGATTTTTTGAAACCATGGAAACACCTTTAATATATTATGTGTTTAATTGGACAGGTGAGCAAGTGTTTGGATGCATTCATCGACAGAAAACTAATCGGCTTAACTCAACATAGCTTAGTCTTATTGTTTCCATCTCTTGTTTCTCTCAAATGTGTCAACTCAACATATTGCAGTTTTTTTTCTTCATATACTTTGTATGTTTTAATAGTTCACACACACATTTCTCATCTCATCCCTAATTTTCCTTATTAGATCGTGTTAATGTGTTAATGTCTAGGGCTGGGTATCGATTCAGATGTTTCGATTCGCATGATCTAAATTCGATTCGATTTTGATTCAAAATTTGATTCCTGATTCGACTCAATGAATTTAGATTTGAGACAAATCCTATATTTATATATAAAAAAAAAGAACGGTGAATATAAGTTTACAAGTGGTTAATTAATAAAAATAAATGAAGAGCCACAAACCTGTATATTAAACTCTTTTTTGTTTTAGGTACATTGAAAACCCAACTTCAAATGCATAACATGAATAGACAAGATTTTGATGCAAGATGAAAAATGTATGCTGAAAATTAACAAGTCAGAACAGTCGCATGCCTTGACCAATCAGGATCAGGTTATTTTATGTTTAAAATAAAATTAACTTAAAATCTCACAACATTCGCTGTAACATGGTGGCTGCAAGCCTATGAACATTGGAGGAAAACTAATACTGGCTTTTGGGTGATAGATAAATAAATATGAAAAAGAAAATTTGATTTGTGGCCTTTAAGAATCTATTTTGAATCGACCACATTTAAAAAAATTATTAATCTGAAAAAAAATATATTTTGCCCAGCTTCACAGGACAACAGAAAGGTGAAGATGTGGTTTTCTCTGTTTGTTTTGTTATGTAATGCTTCTAGTGGGTCAAATATTTCTTCACTTCGTCAGGAGTGTTTAGGCTCAGTTGACCCCCGCCTGTCGCCTGGACTCGTGTTGTTTTTCGGGAAGAACACACAAACAAAGCAGGAGTAAACCACAGCCCAGGAAGATGCAAATCAGCCTGTGTGTGTCTAGAGTGACTCAAGCCTTTGCTCATCACCATTGTGCATCAGGCCATGAGTCTCTAAGCCAGGAGATCAGCCCAGCCAGTTTAGCTTTTTTTAAACAGACTGAAGATTGACAGAAAGTTATGAACCAGCTCTGAGAGTTTGCTTTCATTATTACTCCGGTCCACTTGTTTGATTTCCCTCTTGATTGACTACACTGATATTTTTACCTTTTGTGTAAAACACCTGTACCTTCTATGAAAAAGGATTTGTTCTGCTACAAATAAAAGTCATTGTGTACTCATACCTTCACGGCATCAATCCCATATGCTAGAGCTCTCTGGTTAATCATTGAAAGATCGCGATCACGATTCAAACACCCACGCGATCTTATTCCTAAATGACCGTGATTTTGGCTTAGAGCCATGCACGGGCCAAAAACTCCAGCCCAAACCTGGCCCTGGCCCGTGCGTATGGTGTTCAAGCCCTACCCGACCCCAGCCCGACTACGCCTGCAATTTTTCAGCCCAAACACGACCCGACTTTGATGCGCTCTCTCTGTCGCGCTGTCTCTGCTACACGCAAAACACACACAAGTCACACGTTACTAAGAGGTACACTTTTATTATAGGCCTGAAACACTATGCCCACAAAAATTGGACAGACATTACAGAGAAGCAGTGGAGAATATAGCGCTACGGGACCCAACCGCAAAAATAAGCAAATAAACGGCCTACCTTTCTTTGCTTTTAAGTAACTGAAGAACAATTTTCAAAACAATGTTACAGGTGAAACTCGAAAAATTTGAATATTGTGCAAAAGTTCATTTATTTCAGTAATTCAACTTAAAATGTGAAACTAATATATTATATAGACTCATTACATGCAAAGTGAGATATTTCAAGCCTTTATTTGTTATAATTTTGATGATTATGGCTCACAGCTTATGAAAACCCCGAATTCAAAATTAGAATATTGTGAAAAGTTTTCATAAGATGAACCATAATCATCAAAATTATAACAAATAAAGGCTTGAAATATCTCACTTTGCATGTAATGAGTCTATATAATATATAGATTCATAGCCACCGGAGATCATAGCAAGT
This sequence comes from Phoxinus phoxinus, assembly GCF_949152265.1. Lineage (NCBI taxonomy): Eukaryota > Metazoa > Chordata > Actinopteri > Cypriniformes > Leuciscidae > Phoxinus > Phoxinus phoxinus. The sequence goes on from NC_136876.1 coordinate 43,278,485, forward strand.
CAATGGCTAGTTCCTTGGGTGGACGCAAGTTGGATGCTAGGCGCAGTGAGCAAATCACTATGCTAATTACTAAGATGATAGCTAAGGATATGCTCCCCGTCAGCTTTGTTGAAGGAGAAGGTTTCCGCGGGAGCTAATGAAATTCATTGAGCCTGAATACATCATTCCAACAAGAAAGACATGCTAATTTTTTTTTTAACAAGAATGTGACACATGCCTAAGCGTTAGACTATGAATAGTTACATTGATTGAAACTATTGCCGGTAACAAGGCAGGTTTGCATAAAATAAATGCGGTAGGATGTGTCATAATGCTTTTATTTTTTGATCTAATGAGCATCTGGTTTGGCGATGCAGAAACGGACTGTCGTGCTTAATGTTTTTTCTTCTAATTAGCCTGCCATAGGCCCGGATCACACCTAACGCGTTTTTTTGCAGTGAGGGTTGCCTTTTTTCTATTGTTTTCCTATAACAGTGAGCGTTCTGCGCGCTGTTTATGCGCCTGCTGCACCTCGCGTTTCTGAAGTTGGAAAAAAATCATCTCCGAGCGGAAAAAGCGCCCGACGTCATCGCGTTTTTTTCCACTGTCCAATCGAATGAATGGAGAGGCGGGCCTTCCGTTGTGGTCGTGACGGAAGTTTACAGTTGCTTCAACGTCAACAGACTATGATGGAGGAGAAACTTGTGGTGGCTGTTTCGGGTTACCCGGAGCTCTACGATTTTACGAGTTTACAATGTGACAGTTTACTTGACAACAAACCAAAGTTTTTTTTGCGAGTGCGTTTGCTATTAGACTGACAGCTGACTCGGTGGTTGCTTAGCAACATAAAAACCGCAGCGAACTGCTATTTCAGGTGTGATCGGGTATTTTTTTAGCAGTGCTGTGCGCCTCGCGTTTTCGAACCTGAAAAACGCGTTAGGTGTGATCCGGGCCATAGGCCTACTATGTTAAAAAAACGACGAGAAAATGTTACTTGTTCAATTAATTAACAGTTTGTTTGATGACAAATCGCTAAAGATGAAATTGGCATCCATTTATGTCATTGTGAGTGTGCGTTTTTTATATATTTTTTTATGATATTCGACTTTTGCTCCTCGATTGTCGAATAGCATTTTTGCCAGAAATTCACATCCCTAGTTTAAATTCCAAAATATTTTCCAAATAGGCGATTTTACATTTCGCTTTGAAAGCAAATCTTCCGCCATCGTCTTGCCCGTCACTCTCGTAACGTGAGAAATGAAATCTGACTCCTGCTGCTCCTCTGTGCTACGAGGCTGCATTGAGGAGACGCCTTCAGTTTTTAATTGTAGTGTCTGTTCTCTAACTGAACTATATTATATTTATTAGGCTACTTTAATAAAAATTCACACAACGGTGGGGGGCTGTGCCTCGGAGAGCCAGTGATGTAACCGGTGAATTAGAGTAAAATTGAGTGGGTCCAATAGCATTGGTCTTAAATACAATGGTTCTGACGCCCGTGGGAATTTCAGTCTAAAATTACAATGAAAAGGAAATCTTCCTTGTTATTTTAGTCTGTTGCTCATTGTATGACTTCAGAACAAGACTTCAGTATGGTGCTTTCGTGATGTTTTTTGCCCTTTCTGGAGCTTGACAGCATTTTATTGTCTATAAAAGAGCCATTTAAAAGATTCCTCAGACATTTTACCAGCGTTTGAGTTTTGGAGCAACATGACATTAAACAAATATCGACTAGATTTTACATTTTTGGCTTAGCTATTCCATTACAATCTGATTCGGGTCATTAAACTGAACAATACCAAACTGAATCACCTCACCAAACCAAATGCTTTGAAGATCTTTTCCTCCTTTTTATATTTATTGAAGTATAGTGTTTGTAAAATAATAAATGTTCTTTTTTTAGCCTCATTGTTGATTTTTCTTTTACACAATGTCACCTGTTCTAGTGTCCACACCCATATTGCTTGATTTATGTAACAGTGAATGCAGTAGTGACTGCCAGTCCCCGACACACACACACACACACACACACACACACACACACACACACACACACACACACACACACACACACACACACACACACACACACACACTCCCTCACTGGTGCCACAAAGGAAGCTTTTTACCAGGACGTTCTGGTGACCTTTAGTCTCCTGTGTTGTTTGAACTGTGCTTAGCACGGCTGGCCACAGGACAGCAGTCAACACACATACACATCAGCCTCAGGTTGGAGAGCGTGAGACTTATATCTTGTGTCATTTACCCTTAAACTTAGATTATATTGAGTTAAACCTTTAAATTCTTTGGGAATCAAACCCATGAGCTTGTCTAGCACCAGTTTACAGGAGCCTAAAGAAAACAATCTTCATTTACTCGCCCTCATGTCGTTCAAAACCTATAAGACTTTCATTCTCCTTCGAAACAACACAAATCTTATTCTTAGTCATTATTGTCCCCGTGGTGAAATTTTGTTTGTGTCTTTCAGTGCACATGGCGATCGCACATACACACTCAATTTACACAAACTTAAAAATCATATCCGTCACCTAATGCAATCCACTCGCACTCATCATCACTGAGACCTTCTCGGCTTACATTCATGAGAGAAAAAAAGATGTCTTTATTGAAACCCGAGATATTTCAGTCCCTCCATTGGAAGTCCAAGCTTCAAAAGTATAGTGATCGTAAAAGAAATCCATGTGAATCAATCAAGCCGTTTAATTAAAGTCTCCTGACAAAAAAACATGATCGCTTTATATGATGAACAGATTTAGTTGAGGCATTTACTCACATAAACATTTATCAATGCACATACAGTACAGGTGCAACTCAAAAAACTTTGAATATGGTGCAAAAGTGCATTTATTTCAGTAATTCAACTTAAAAGGTGAAACTAATATATTATATAGACTCATTACATGCAAAGTGAGATATTTCAAGCCTTTGTTATAATTTTGATGATTATTGCTTACAGCTTATGAAAACCCCAAATTCAAAATGAGAATATTGTGAAAAGGTTTTCATAAGCTGTGAGCCATAATCATCCAAATTATAACAAATAAAGGCTTGAAATATCTCACTTTGCATGTAATGAGTCTATATAATATATTAGTTTCACATTTTAAGTTGAATTACTGAAATGGCCTAAATGAACTTTTGCACCATATTAAAATTTTTCACCAGTACATGGATCTCATCAAATATGGTAAACGGATACTCAAGTGTGTTCTTTGTGTTTTATTAATATTAGGTCTAAAAAAAATAATAATAAAAAGGTCTAATATGGTACACATTATTTAAATAGAAATGGTTTTTATGGGCTTATTCACACAATTTGCATGCAACGAACATTTAAAAAAAGATTATAATAATTTTGTCAGTCTGCAAAGAAAATCGCCCGACAAATGTAATCTGAGCTTTGTTCTTGTTTTAAACACACATTTTAGATGGAAATCTGCACTGAGAGTCTTTATAAAAATGATTTGTACAAATCCTTATCCAGTAATCAGAAACGACTAGACAGAACATGAAGTCATTGAAATTCATTATTTTAAAAGGTCTGAGAGCTCTATTGGTACAAGAGTTGTTTCTTGTGATCATTACTAATAATAAATATAGTTTTTAATGCTGCTGTTGGCGCTATTTTCACAGCAAGTCTGAGCAACGTCGTCCCGTAACTGTGGAAAAACCACTGCCTCTTGTGACTCGAGTTCTCCTCTCATGGGATCTGCTATCCCAGCACTCGTCTCTGACTGAGAGCGGTTGTCATCCGTGTAAATCCATCTAGAAACGGTGTGTTTGAAGGCCGAGAGTTTCGATTCGTTGCGGACACGCCGGTTTCATGCTCACTGTAGCTGGAATGTTTGCTGTTGTTGTCTTTGATAATACAGAAGCGTTGGATGATCTATGATCTATTGTATCACAATAACTGTCGACTGTAAAGCACTGGTCATGGCGCTGTTATGTCTCTGCAGTCATTGTCTGCCTGCAGCTTTTGTTCCTCGCAGTGGAAGTTTCTGTGTCTGACTGGGCGGCACCTACGGCTGCTGGGATCAAAGTCTGTGGGTGGAAACGCATCACCCCTCCCGTCACAGTTCACCTTCAATTACTACAACATTCACAGTCAGGTGGCTTGACCTACAAGCTTATGAAGCCCTATGAATCAATACAATAATGAGATGAGAATTTTGCATTCGTCAACTCATCTTTTATACGAGGATTCCCACGATCATTGAAACCTGGAAATGTCAGAGAATTGAAAAACTTTCTCTGGACTTTTAAGCCAGAAGCTTAGAAGTTTTTAGGTATATGCTCAGCTCTTAAATATTGGCTAGATGTGGTTGTTGTTTTTTTTTTTTTGAGAGTCTCCTTAAAATCCCTAATCAAAAGTCACAGAAGTCCTTGGTTTTAACCAAAAAAAAAAACACACAGAAGTCCTTGGTTTTAAAAGGTTAAAACCTTTTAAGGGCCTTTCTGCAACTTTTTGTATGTGTTAGGGCAATTATGTTTTGGTATAGGCTATAACAATTAATTTGTTCTTGAGATTACATCAGTGCTTTAAATCAGGCAAGCCCAAACTTTTTACTACGATGGGCCAAGCTTGGTTTAGTACTATTTCAAAATATATTACAATTCTAATTTATTTATATTAAAGTTTATTAAATTCACTTATATTCTCTAAATTGCAAAAATAATAAAACAAATGAACGAGATAAAGATCATTTAAAGATAAATTAGAAATAAAGATGTTTCAATGGCGTGTTTTTTTCCATGTGACGTGATGTGACAGGCCAACTTTGGCCCTTGTTTGGACGTCTCTGCTTTGGATACTTTTATCAAAATGTTTTATTTATGCAGATAGATTTGAACCTATATCTCTCCTTTTTGAGTGCCGGCCTTGGCTCAATCTTACACTACATTAATATTATTGTAGGACAATACTAACAGCGTTTATGAGAGAACCGTAAATTCACACACTGTAAAAAAAAATATTTTTATAATAATTTATCACAACTTTTTATCTTTTGTCAAATCAACTTCGATAACTAATGTGTGAAGATAACATATTTTGAGTTTCTGTTTATTAAACCATTCTTCTTCATTGTATTAACTCAAATTTTGAATTACAGTGAACTAAAAATTTTAAGGCAACAAGGTAACTTGCTTTTTTTAAGTTAAACCAACTTTTTTTTTTTTTTTTTTTTACAGTGCAGGGAACTGTTTACCGCAGTCCACAGCATGTATTTCATGGGCACTGGGCCTGTAAAAGTCCAGAAACATGGATGATTTACACTTTGCTTGGCCTAATCTTTCTTTTATGGCATTGCCGCAGGCACGCATAAACAAACTCGCATGCCTCGAGGGCAGCTGATAAGACATCCGGGCTGAATCAGGGTCAGAGAGCAGATAAAGTTAAAGTGGGTCAGCCGAGGCACCTGCTGCTCTCAGGTGGCCTTGTGTGACTCGTGTGACTTTGGACCGAGACTGGCTTCATGTTCTGGGTCTCTGCCCCCTCCCCTCACACGAACTCACCTTGACTTTTGATTTTTCTCAGAGGCTGAGTTTCACGACACAGTCTGTTTAACACCACATGACTAGAGCTGGAACTTTTGATGGCAACCACTGATATAGGCATGGCCGATTAATTGTTTAGTGACTTTGATTACTGCGAATTTTGTAGTTTATTTAGCTTAAGTAGTGATTCAAATGTTACGGTGTGCTTTAGCTATAGAGTAACTCGTAGACTCTCAGTATGTTAAAGGCCCAATGAAGTGCGTTGAAACGCACAGCATTATTCAATTTGTTGACTTAATTTCCACTGAAACAGAAAGACAGGGCGGCTCCTCCCCTTTTTAAAAATAGCCAATAGCGTTTCGTTTATATCACAGGTCTGCAAATCCGCATTTGACAGCTTATGACAGCCACAGTCTAACTATTAGACACTTAATAGTAGATTCCCATTTACATTTAATATGAAACTGTTGCTAAAGCAAAACAGTGATCATCATAATCATGAAGATGTGTAGTTTGAAAATCAGCAGAAGCCCACATTATGCGACACACACACGCACAGTAAACCTGTGTTGTTCACTCAGCTGCGCATAATAGCACCGAATTAATAAAAAACACAATATATTGACCGGCGTTCTGTTTTCTATCATATCGCTTTAAAATATAGCATTCTGTGCATAATTCAAATCTGGGTCCGATATGTTTTCTGTTCTGCGGCGACTCGATCATATGATCCGCTCATGATCGTGTCTCTGGACCGGAGCAGACTGTGTTCACGCTGTGGCGTTTGTGTGGCACTAACGTGACACCAGACTTCATTCGCCCCGATGGAAAGCATATTTACACTGTCTGAATCGTTCCCTATCCCCTATATAGTGCACTATGTGCCATTCACCATGTAGAAAACAGTAAATGTGTTAAGTTACAGATTTCAGCCGCAGCTTCAACGTCTATTTATAATGTAGGGGGCGGGGCTTCAGATTCTAGAGAGCATTTGATTGGACAGAAAATCTGATGAGAAGCTGAAGTGCAGCGTAATGTCATCAAAAACATTTACCCATATTGGCGGAAGTGAGAGATTGTAAGTTTTGGTTGCTTATATCTTCTAAATGCGAAATTTTGTCATTGTTTTGGAGCAGACTAGCTTATGGATAACAGTAAGGCTAACATAATTATATTAAAAGCCAAAAAAACTCAAATTTTGATTTGATAGGGACGTTAAAGCATTGCCTCTAAATTCCTCCTAAAAAAAAAACACCGCTACCCTCGGCAAAACAGTTTTAATAAATAAATAAAAACTCCTCCACCAAAATTAAACATTCAGCCTCATGAAATTCTCAACAAAAAAAGTTTATCCTCAAAACACAAATAAATATATTTTTTAATGACATCTGATAGATTTCTGTCCCTCCATAGAAGGTCCATTCCACAAAAACTTTGACACTTCAAAAAAGTTCATAAAGAGACTGTAAAGTAAACCAAAACATTGTAATCAAGCAGGTTTAATCCAACTGTTCTGAAGAGACATGATCGGCTTTTAATTTGGCTTTTATTCATGTATAAACGCATCAAATATGGTCAATTGGACACCGTACTTGCTTTGACTCTCAAGAACAAACCAAATTGGTTCTTCTGGAAGCTCACACACTTGTGAGACACACGAGAACATCATTGGGCCTTGTGCGTCAAGCAAACACATTGAGCTTCCGTTTTTGTTTTGGGGATTTTTTTTTTAACTATTCCTTTAATATCAGCCATAACATGAATGTATTTATCAGCTTATCAGACCCAACCTTCACATCATGTACAGTAATAATCCATAGTTCTCTATTTGTTTGATAATTTTAAAGACCATAAATTTGTCTGCGACAAGTTACAGATGTATTATAGATGGTTGTAAATTCAGTGCACTCGTGTTATTTTGTCTTTGCCTCACTATCTGCTAACTATAGTTAACATGTTGTGTTTAGTACTGTGGGAGATTGACTCAAGAAGTAATGTGACGGAAGAGAGAGACTGTATTATTGTTTCTATGGAAAACACTCGGTTTTTTTCTTCTCCCACATCTACACGCATCAGTCCCCAGGGCAGGGATAAAATCTCTTCGCAGATGTCAGAGAAAACTGGCTCGCTTTCTGTCGCTCTGTCCAACCATCAAATCCATTTCTTAAGGATGCTTAAGAATTGCCTCTCCAATAAGTGTTGAGTGGGTGAATGCTTTATATAAAGTGCTCTGATTTATGCCGTAGGTTTTGCATTTTAATCCCCGTTTGATTACAGCGGGAAAGAGCACGCTGGGAGAAATATCCGTGCCGGCACAGCGTGTTTTAATTACAGTAGCTGCTCCGAGGGAGGACTGTTCTTGGAAAACAAGGCAGAGGGGGTTTATTAGACTGGGGAATACTGAATGAATACTGAGGATTAATATATTAAAAAACAATGGATGTGTTAATGGTCTTTGTGTTGGTGTTGGAGAGGCTGATAAGTGTTTTTCTCTCTCCTTAGGGGTCGTCCTGATGGAGATCTCAGACGTCCACCGGAAAGTCAATGTAGAACTGGAGGAGAACGTGAGTGTGTCCTGTTAAGTGCGTGTTTGTTTCCTTGCTGTAAACACATTCTTGGCTGACCGAACACATGCTCGGACTCACCCAAACGAACGATTGCCATCTGCAATTTAACCTCGTATCAAACATCCCATTTCCCATAAACCTCATGCACTCATTCTTGTTGACGTGCAGGCAGTCATATTTGTGTAAACGCCAGGAACGAGTTGACACACCTACCGCGTGTTAGATCGTAGTTTTTTTTTTTTTTTATCAGAGCAGGTTTAAACATGCCTGTTGATGCACCTGATCCCAGCGCCTGATGATGACACGGACAATCCTGCTAGAGCAACTGCTGACTGCAACCTGTGACTCAAAAACAGGCCACACAACACAAGACAGGCCGTGTTTGAATGCTCATTCTTCCTCGTCTGTCAAATCTGATATCATTCTCACAAATCTGATAACCCGTTTACATTCCTAAATACCTGACAAAGAATTCGCTTGGTAGCGATTCTGGTACCATTCCTAACATTGTTAGGATTTTGTTGTTACTAATGTAACTGACATTATAAATCTACTAATTGGATGGCAGTGTTCACACTAAGGGCTAAAATGTTTATAAAGATATATAGCTCATAAATGTGTGACAAGTATTCGCTGAGTTTAGTTTATGTGTAGAGACGAGAGAAAAAAGTTCACGAGACGGAGAGGCAGAAAGCACACCATGTTTAATTTCTTTACTTTACAAAAGCACAACGTTTTGTTTTGATTGTAAGTGGACACATACAAAAGTAGACATCTCACAGATTCTTTTTTCATATTTATTAAGTCTGTATGACCATAAATGACGGAGTATTTGAAGTCTATTTAGCTGCTATGTGAAAAAGAAGTCGCGCAAATTGCGTCGGCGCGATTGCCGACCCCAGAGGGTTAATATGCATACATTTTAGTACACTAACATGATTTTAAGTACAGCAGTCAACATTTGAAGTGGATCAAAACCTTTCATCAAAGTTATACATGAATTTTGAACAATACCCGTTCTTGTACAACTTTGATTAACTTTTTTGATCCATATTCAAATGCTGACTACTATAGCTAGGCTACATAGTATGACTCAGGGCTCTATCTTACACCCAGCGCAAATGACTTTGTACGCAGACGCATGTATTATTCCTATTTTGCACCCGACGCACAGTGGACTTTTCCCTCCACAGACACACGTCGGTAAATTAGGGAATGAACTTTCACTTGAAAAAGCAAAAAGAGGAGGCGTGTTTCGGCGCAAACGTTCCCTGGTGCTATTTTGCGGTTTCAGAAAACAATTCCGCCACAGACCAGGAAAAACCTTGTTTAAAGACAGTGGCGCGTTATTCAGATGCTATTTTACGGGCGCATGCTTGCCCATAATGTAGCGTGTGCACAACGCGCATACACTTTGCTTCTCTCATCTACACAGACGCAGCCGTTCATATTTTTGCAAACCATACATAATTACAAGGAAAAATATTACCACACGAAGGAAATCATTGTGGTGTCCATGAAGATGTGAAAAAATAGGCACAAATCTAGCTTACACATTTACCCAGATTATTCAAGCTAATTGTAGTAATGACGGATCAAAGCTGTTTGCTCAATTAGTGGCCCTTAAAGTGTTAGTTCATCCAAAAATTAAATTGTCATCAATTACTCTCTCCTTCATGCCGTTCCCAACCATCCGTCCAACCAAGTCCACGAAACCAAAATTTGAAATCTGTATTGAGTGGTCTAATCCAAGTCTTCTGAAGAGAAATTGTCACATTTATGTGATGATCAGATTTAATTTAGGCTTTTATTCAGATATAAGAACACAAGTCTTAGTTGAGGCCCTTGTAATAGGGCCCACTTTGTTGAATGACTGTTATAATTAAAGGAAATAGTTTATAATTTAGGCTAATCACCACTGTTTTTTGTTTTGTTTTTCTGGCACAAACACAATGAGGGTTGAAAGAGCATCTCAATTAGGGTTACATTCAAGTTTAAATTATTGAAATGTCATTTACTAACCATCATGTCATTCAAGACCTTCTTCCATGTAAAACACAAGGAGACATTTTGAATGATGTGCTGGTCGTTCTTTTCCATCAAATAACAATGAATGCGCACTGAAGCTTTCAGGTTTTAAAAAGGTTGCAAATGCAAGATAAAAGCGTCATTGTCTCGGATGTTAATTCAAGCAGCGGCTCTGAACATGATCTACCTTTCTTAGTGAGATTCTTATCAAACGGTTGCTCTGTCATGACAGTAGGTGACCTGGAAGACAAAACTTACCGTAGCATGGGTTTTTGCTACATAGTAGTGCTATTCTCTATAACATTACATCTTTTATTTAGCTCACTTAAAGTGATTTATAACTCCGATTCTCAATAATGTATAAAACCAGCTGAAATATTCATGACAAATGTAAACCACAAATGCGTTCAGTGCACTGCTTACTGCAAGTGATGTGACAAAACTAAACCCATTATAGACTGTCTAGTGTAGTCAGCTTGACTGGTTTTACCGGGGGCATTCGTGAGAGTCCAGAAGTCTGGGAACCACAGGACTCAAACTGCTGTGTGAAACTTAATCTGCAGTGACAGCTTCAGTGATTATAACGGGACGGGTGCGTTCTGATATTGTTGCATTGCTGCTTTGTGTATCATTTATTCAAAATTTGAATATGCTTTGTTTTCCATGCTTCGAATTACAAATCCGCTGTCATATTCACCCAAGATAGAGACATTTTCTTCCCTTCTTGAGATTTCAAGCGTCTGATGCCCTTTTCTGTCCCATTTTGATTGACAGGGCTCTGATTATTGGCTGCTTTTATATTAATGTGTCCAGTTGCACAGATAATTACTTTTATCGGCCAACACTGATGGTTGTGAGCCTGACAGATGTGCTTCATGAGGTATTTCTTGTTATTAGGGGGATATAATGTAACCAATGTCGATTTAAAAAAAATATTGAATCTGAATTTTTTTTAAAATACAAACCAATAAAATAAAATAACCACACTATTTTTATTTATTTAAAGTAACACACCAAAATTGGACAGAAAATATATAAAAATAAAATAAAATATCAATATATTATTCTTCATTCAGTTCTATGTAGCCGAATCAGATTTAACAGTGTTATTTGTTTTGACCGAAAATTACTTAAAAAAAATAAATATATTTAATTTTGTTATTTTAAATGAGTTTTTTTAATATAATTGTATTATTATTTAAATTAAATTCAATAATTTAATGAATATGAATTAAAAAAAATTCAAGCCAATAAAATAAAATAGCCACATTTTTATTTCAAGTAACACAAAAATTGGACAGAAATAGGCTTATATTAAAATAATATCAATATATTAATATCGATATATTATTTTTCATTCAGTTCTATGCAGCAGAATCAGATTTAACAGATTTTTTTATTGACAATAAACTTAAAAAAAGTAGTCATACAAAGCTATTATTATCTAGGCTAGCTATTATACACACACATAATTATTAATAATAAAAATATATTGATAGATTAGTTGATTAATCACAATTAAAACTATTAAAAAATTGTTAGATAAATATTGATCTGGAAAATAAAAAAAAGCTACAGATTAATCTATAGAATAATCGAATAATAATACAATAATTAATTAATCTGCAAAATACAGATAAATCAGGATAATAATCAAAGGATAAATCGATTGAACAATAATCGTTAGTTGCAGCTTTACTCATGGCATTTACAGGTCAGATCTACAGGATACTATCAGTTACACACAGTAAGCAGAACCTAAAAATACTCCTGGAGAAGAATGCGATGATGAAAGGAGAATGTCTGTAATGTAGGGCAGACGCGTCTAAAACACAACAGTGTTTCCTCTCGTAACAAATGAAGCCTTTTTCTGAATGAAGACATGCATTAATGAAGACGTGTCAGTGTCAGGAAGTGTGGGCAAGTGTGTGAGTGTGGGATTGTGTTTTTAAAGCGGGGTAAAAACAGATTAGTGGAGCAGAAAGGAGCGAGGGGGGTGGGTGGGCGCACTTGCAGCCATGATGATGATGTTGATGCAAGCGCTCTCGCCCTCCTTCATTAGGTTGATGTGTTAGTGTGTGTGTGTGTGTGTGTGTGTGTGGGTATCCCTCTGTTTGTCTGTGACTCATCTCCTCTGTAAGCACTTTAGCTTATACAACAACAGTAAACTGCCTGCCGACTCACCCAGTAGCCGTGTGTGTGTGTGTGTGTGTGTGTGTGTGTGTGTGTGTGTGTGTGTGTGTGTGTGTGTGTGTGTGTGTGTGTGTGTGTGTGTGTGTGTGTGTGTGTGTGTGTGTGTGTGTGTGTGTGTGTGTGTGTGTGTGTGTGTGTGTGTGTGTGTGTGTGTGTGTGTGTGTGTGTTAGGGGTGTGGGATGTATATCGTCTTATGTATAATTGTTGTTTTTACAATGTGCAGTCTGACATTATTGAGTATGTCCCTTTGCACTTTGCAAAAACACTCCTAGACTCCACGCACACACTGCCTGATCTTGCCTTTTCGATTTAGGTTAATCTGCATGTGCACATTTACAGTGCACACTCTCACTGCGTGATTTACTCTATTAAAATGCAGTTAAAATGCCCCTGTATTTGTCTTTTAGGCTATATTTATATCATATGATAACCCCTGTAGTCAATCATTTCATCCTTAAAAACTCATCTTTGATCACCAAAATTTCTTCATGTCTTAAAATAGCTTGAATGTAACTTTACACCCTTGCCTCATTTAGTATACATGGTTCTATGAATATGCAAATGAGCCCCGCCTCCACTCACTCACACCAGCTCAGAGATCCACTCGTTGATGATCACACGTTGATCTGATTGGTTACAAGGTAGTTTGTGATGTCAGAAACACCAGCGACTTCAAACCGTGTTTTTGAGACTGTCTTTGGTTCACTGCCGTTTTAAGGAGAAAATACTCAAAATACTTAAAGCTTATTAAAAACAGCACATAGACGTATAAACAACATTTAAAAACTTGATTTTCACCACAGAGGGACTTTAAGAAATCACACAGAGTGCCTATTTTCCCCCAAATATCAGCACAATTGCAAATTCATATTAAGAGACTTACATTTTAGACACAATATTGCCTATTTTGCTCTATTTCGTTACTAAATGAATCCGTCCATTTGAATGAATCTGTTAAATGAAGGATTCAATGACTCATTCTCAATAAGAAGGTCAAATGGTTCGTCCCTGAAATGATCAGCAATTTGAACGAATCGGTTTAATTATTGACTCAATGATTCGCTCATTAACAGAGACGTGTCGCCACCTACTGGTGGTTTTAGTTTCATATTTAAAGTATCTTTACAATTTTAAAATCATTTCGTACATCAACGTTTTATGTTTAAAACATCAAAACATTATTTATGCATTTGTAACTGCAGGTTAAAATCCTTCATGTCCCTCTGATCTGCATTAAACAGTGTAAATGCATCTAAATGCCACTCAGATGCAGCTTCTGTGTTTCCTCTGGATTGCAAAGATGGATTTTGTTGATACTGGTTTCATTTGATCAGGTATTTTTTGATTAATTGTAATAATTTAACATAATAAATGGTGCATAGGCTACATTTAATTAGGTAGGAATATTATTTGAAAATTTTATTTCAGTCATTGCTACGAACTGACCACATATGAAGAATATCAAAAACTTTAGGAGTCAGTCCTAAACCTGCCAAGTTACCAGCACAATAAACACACTCAGCAACATATCGTCTAATTCTCGTTATCAAAAAAATCCCAGAAAATATTGAGATATCATTTTTTGTCAATATCGCACACCCCTAGTTTTGTGTGTGTGTGTGTGTGTGTGTGTGTGTGTGTGTGTGTGTGTGTGTGTGTGTGTGTGTGTGCCCGCAATGTAGGCATCTCGCCAGCACACTTTCACACCCAATAATTATCATTCATTATTCATATCTTTCTCTACAGTTCAGACGGTTTCATCGGGAGGTTATTTCAGAGTTGGAGAGGAAGACCGACATGGATGTGAAATACATGACGGTGAGCTGCCATATTAATCATTGATAGGGAAGCTACTTGAAATATTAACAAAAAGTAACTACATTGAAAGTATGTTAAGGGTAAAGGTCAACAACAGTTTTTGGATTTGAACAGATTTTCACTCCTGTTCAAAAGTGTTTTTTTTAAAGAAATGTATACTTTTATTCATCAAGTGCCTTCAATTGATCAAAAGTAACAGTAAAGACAGTTTCCACAAAAATATAAAGCAGCACAAATGTTTTCAACATAATTATATTGAGGTTTGTTGTTCAGGGAAGGAGGAGGCGTTCAAAACACTATAATAATAAAATAAATGAAAGTAAAAGCGGCAGCCCCTCATGGACGACCCTGAACAATTGAACAGTAGTGTATTTACACTAAATGCAGCTAATACATTAAACTACATTTAAAAGCACACATATGACAAACATGAATATATAGTTAAAACTGATGGTTATGAAAAGTTTTCTACTAACAAAAAAACTAAAATGTCCTGAAGGCTCACACAGTGCTTGAAAGTAGCTGTTTTTAGATTGAAAGTAACTGTCAGAGCGCTACTGAAAGGGAAAATACCATTTCTTTTATTTTTTTTTAATCAGAGCAGTTTTTACAGCAAGTGCCACAAAAACAGTGTCAGTTGCCTTGACCTCATCAAACTTAAACATTTTGTGCAAAATACAACTGGTTGATGCTGAAAACACTCTAATTTATACAAACTAAATTGAAAACCTAGTAGTAAACAACTGTATTAAAGTTTTTTAACAACAAAGATTGTGATGAGAAGGTGATGCAGGGTCTTTGAGAAACTCTTAATATGTAAATTGCACATTTTCTTCTGGCCTAGTTTGCTTACACGAATTGGACTTACCAGTGCTAGAGAGGCAGAGGTGAACGCATGTTTGCATTTTACTATCGCCTCTGCATTCTGTGTTGTAATGCTATATGTGCAATACAATGTGACCTAAAAACATGTCATGCTACAATGCTGGTAGTTGTAAAACATAGCTGGTAACAGGAAAAGCTTGATTATTTTCATCACGGCTACTGTCACGCTTTTGTCACATTCCCAGTCCTGGTGTCCACGTATGATCATCTGCAGACGCTTGGGAAATGTCGTCTTTAGAGATGGGAATGAAAATCAGACAGGCTCATGTCACACTATTTGTTTCCTGTCTGCATCTAGAGCAGAAGTCAATCAAACTCATCTTTGCGCTGACACACCATGCGTGTGTGGACACGTCTCCCTGTCCCTGAGTGACACTGATCGAATACTGTCTGCCCCACAGGCCACGTTTAAGAGATATCAGACCGAACACAAGATGAAGCAGGACTCGCTGGAGAGATCGCAGTCGGACCTGAAGAAACTCAGGAGGAAAAGCCAAGGAAAGAACGCTTCGAAGTATGAGAGTAAAGAGAACGAGGTATGTGTGTTTTTTAATAACCCGTATATTAGGGCTGTAAACGATTAATCGCGATTAATCGAATCCACAAAATAAATCATATAAACATATATATGCAGTATATAAATGCAAATATTTCTCAAATATATACATGCATGTGTGTGTATTTATATATACAAAATTATTAAACACAAACACAATACACACACATATATTATGTAAACACAAACTTTTATTTTGGATTCGATTAATCGTTTACAGCCTTACTGTATATACACGTTACTATATACACGCACGTTTGGTTTTATTTTTCAAATCGACAGATAATTATTTCTGACAAAACTTTCATAGGACTTCATAGTAGTCTTTAAAATTGTAATAAATCATTAATAATATAAATAAGTTGTTAATCTAACCCATAATTAGTTATTAAATTGATTGACATGCTTTTGATTATTGAAATTTGATGATTGAAATTTGAATAAAACAAACAAATGGTTTCAAGTTTGTTATAATGAAGCATTTATTCCCAAAAAATGTAACGTTCATTAAAAACAGGGGTGCACATAACTTGTTTTGGTCTGGTTTTCAAGGGAGCACCTGGAGATGCTGCTTGGTACTCACACTTTACTCACACTCACACTTATCCTGCATGCTGCCGGCATCACTTTCCTCCGGACTGCTGTCCTCACTATCTTCTTTTCTCTCGAATATAGTAGATGACTGGTGTTTTTTTTTATATATTAATATTAATAACAGACAACAGCAGGAATATTAGACTGCTCTCACTTTAAGACCGAAAATAACGTTTATGCGTGGTTTTAAAACAACAAAAAATTTAAGTCACTGAAATAAGGCCATATAACACATATATCACAACACATCATATGAGAAGAGAAACGGTTTTGTATTAGGCCTATTAATTAGCATGTTAATTGCATTTCATAATAACCATGAACCCCTATACAGTATATTTTATCAGTCACATGGCTTTCTCCCATATTTGGTTATCTTAATGTAAAATTAATAATAGCCTGATAAAACATCTGGTCTTACCTTTTTAATATTCATATCGGATTGGGCTCAACTAATGAAATTATTATTATTTTTAAATCTCGCCACTGCTTTGAATAGTCTTTTATGACTATTTTGACTGTTTAGGATTTTTTTTTTTCATTTGTTTGTTTTACAAAGTATTTCTGTTGCCAAGATGGAAATATATATATATTCCTATTCCAAAAAACTGGTCCGGACCTCCGCTGGGAAGGAAATCTAGAGACTGGAGCTCTTGAAAGTTTAATTGAATACCCCTGATCTAGTCCCTAACATGTGAACTAAGGTTAATAGTTGGTCTCTGCGAATGCTGCACAGTAACTGCTGAACAGGTTTTTGACGGCGCAACTGTTGCCGTGTTATGCATTTATTTGAATGGCTGGAACAAGTATGTCAAAAGATGTAAAGATACAAGTATTTCTGCTTCTGTTTCAAATCGGTGCCCACACAATGTCTGACTGGCAGGAGGCTTGTTTTGAGTGCTTGCATGCACATGAACACACTTCATGAGGAGCTTTCGCTCCCTGCAAAAATGTGGTTGCGCATGAATGGTCAAACGCTCTTCATGGTCAAACTGCCCGTCTAGAGAAGTATTGTTTTAAACACAGTTGGTTAGTTAACGTAAACAGGTAACCAGAAAGTCATTATGACAGCTATAAATATTACTATTATAATTGTACAGTTGTAAAATGTAAAATAAAATTATTAGTATTATTAGGGCAGTTAAACGATTAATCGCGATTAATCGCATCCAAAATAAAAGTTTGTGTTTACATAATAAATGTGTGTGAACTGTGTATAATTATTTTATATATATAAATACACACACATGCTTGTATATATTTAAGAAATATTTTCATGTATATACTGTATATAGATTTATATATCATTTCTATTATATATGAATTATAAATATTTTATATATAAATAAAAACAATTTCTTAAATGTGTATATGAACGTGTGTGTATTGATATATATATATTTTATATATATATATATATTATATATATATATGTACATATATATTATATATATATTTTATATATATATATTATATATATATGTATATGTATATATATATTTATTTATTTATACACAGTACACACACATTTATTATGTAAACACAAACTTTTATTTTGGATGCAATTAATCGTTTAACAGCCCAAATTATTATTAAATTTTGGCCAAATTCTGCAGCCCTACAAACAGGCACATCAAACCAGAATTTTTTTTTTTATTAAATCACAGTTGCAGTTTTATCAGATTCTAATCACAATTATATATTTTCCCCAAATCATGCAGCCTTAGGTTTCACAGTATTAAAAAACAGTGTTTCACAACTTTTTTGTTGTTTTTGCCATGGCACTGTTTTGATAAGCAAAAAAATCCAACTGCACACCTCTATATAAACATATAAAACAAAATTGCTGCATTGCTTTGCATATTTTATTCAAAGTAGTACTCACATTTAATGTGAAACTTAAGTCAGGTAGGAACAAAATAAGGTCATACAGGTAGCTATGATGTTGGGGATGATAAAGCAACAAATTTACATATCGTCCCCGTCGGGCGGAAACCTCGTATTAAAATATATATATATATATATTAAACACTCCGTCAAACTTGGTATTGTGGCTTTATATATGGTCAGACACTTTTTATGTGTTGTTATAATATCAACATTTTCTGAAAATCAAGCTCAAATGGAGTAACAAGGTTCTTGACCAGCGAATGATATTTTGAGATATTTTGTCTCTCACTGGAACTGAGGCAATCGGTGCACATTACGTTTTCATCAACTTACAGGATATGAAGTTTATTGTCGCTGCATGGGCACTCAGTCTGGTGTTAAAAAAAATCCTGTGCTTCATCTTTTGTATCATGAGATTTTGATTATGAGATTTTTTTTTTAAACAACTAAGACTATTCTCCGCTCTGCAAATACAAAAAGCTTTAGCTTTTATTGACATATTGTTTCTTGAGTAAAGAAAACGCTGTACTTCCTCAAATATCAGTTCTTTGTTTACCCTTGCCTTGCAAACAAGCGGAGATCTCCAAACTGTGTGCTGCACTTCAGTCACGATAGAGGCGGGTGGAGTTATGAGATTTGATTGACAGTTTGAGGAGCCAATGGAGTTACAAGGTCTTTTAAATGCTGTTTATTGGTTATATATTTGTAAAAACAGACATAAAGCGTGACCAATAGCATTCGTTTTATTAAACAAAAATGACGAAATGTAGAGATGCAAGGTTTCGGCTCAACACCAATGATATAGTCTTATTTGTTTTGGAGCATTTATTTTTACTTAATTTTTGGGATTTTATCAGTTTCCACAGCACACCTGACAACTCTGGAAACACTGGTGTATCTACGTCTGTCTATTATGTTGTCATATGCCACTTAATGCTCAAAATAGTAGTTTTGTTCAGAATTGAATGGTTGTGTCAGCACCGATAGCCTCGTGGTCAGCGTGCCGACATATAGCGCCGTTGCGCTTCAGGCGACCCGAGTTCGAATCCCGGCTCATGGACCTTTCCCGATCCCGTCCCTCATCTCTCTCTCACCTCGCTTCCTATTCACTCTATACTATCCTATCACAATAAAGACAAAAATCACCAAAAAAAAATAATAATTGAATGGTTGCATGGAAAAACTCCATGTAGCAATAGTAGCATTGAAGTACTGACTTAGTTATTATTAGTTCATATTTCTATATCATAAAATCTCGGTGTGGTGTCAGCCCTATCAGGAATGCTGAACTGACCAATCAGCAGACAGGACTGGAGCTGTCAATTTTATAGATATATCTTAATTATAGCAGCATGCTGCAAACCCACACCCTGCCGCATTATCAGATGCAGACGTGTGTTCATATGCAACATGTTCATGAAGGAGCCGTTGTCGTTGCTTATCTTGAACGAGGGTTAACAAACACAACCACCCTCCATAAACTCTCTGACCGTAGAGGTGGATATGAATAAAGTCCACTAGCAAAACAGCTGTACGTGAAATCTGACCCTAATCTTCTGTTCTGTAAACGGCAGGCGCGTTTATTCGTCCGCCTCTTCATCTGCCTTTCTGCGCAGTCTGTTCATCAGGGTAGCCTGCAGAAATTAATTTCTTTTGCTCTGTGTGTCCGCACCCTGATGGCTAATGTCTCACCTCACCGAGGAATTCTCTCTCTCTCTCTCTCTCTCTCTCTCTCTCTCTCTCTCTCTCGCTCTCTCTCTCTCGCTCTCTCTCGCTCTCTCTCTCTCTCTCTCTCTCTCTCTCTCTCTCTCTCTCTCTCTCGCTTCTCTCTCTCTCTCTCTCTCTCTCTCTCTCTCTCTCTCTCTCTCTCTCTCTCTCTCTCTCTCTCTCTCTCGCTCTCTCTCGCTCTCTCTCTCTCTCTCTCTCTCTCTGACCCGCCGATGATGGATGGATGTGTCTGTGATAAGAGACATGCCTCTTTCCCTTTGGTTGTTCCAGACAGCACATCATCGTCATCCTGACATTTTACCGCTCCCATGTTCCTCGTAATCGGCCTCTCCTGACCTCGACGACAGAGACGATATGTGACCCTGGACCACAAAACCAGTCACATGGGTCAATTTTCTGAAATTGAGATTTATACATAATCTGGAGGCTGAGTAAATAAGCTTTCCATTGATGTGTGGTTTGTTAGGATAGGACAATATTTGGCCGAGATACAACTATTGAAAATCTGGAATCTGAGGCCGCAAAAAATCGAAACATTGAGAAAATCTCCTGTAAAGTTGAACATTTATATTCGCGATTGTGCTGCATTCACTCACAAAAATAAATGTTTTATATATTTACGGTAGGAAATTTACAAAATATCTTCATGGAACATGATCTTTACTAATATCCTAATGATAACTGGCATAAAAGAAAAATCAATCATTTTGACCCATACAATGTATTGTTGGCTATTGCCACAAATATACCCGTGCGACTCGTGACTGGTTTTGTGGTCCAGGGTCACATATTGGAAGTTGAAAATCACACGTTCAGCGATTCATTCAGACTAGTGTGCTAAACAGAAGCCTAGGCAAAGACTTTAGCTCAGTCCTATATTAGGGGTGCTATATTCATCATCTACGGTACCGTAGTTATAGTAGGCTACTTGTATAAACTAAATAAAAGCATGATTGCAAATGTGATATTGAATTTCTGCAGCAAAATTATTCATATTTTTAGGCTAATTATTGTCCGTTTCACATACAAAAACAAGGCCGGAGCAGAATGTGTCTTAGCAAACGCACAGTGAGGTTTCGTTTTTGCGTTTTTGAACGAATCGTTTAAGAAAGTGATTCAATGATCCGTTCATACAGACCGTTAATTGCTTAGTTCGTATAACTCCACTGACTCACTCGTTAAGACTGTTATATGCGCTACCACCTACTGGCAGTAATTTAAAATGTATCTGTAAATATAATATAGTAAATTAAAACTAAATTAAAGCTTAAACTACGTTTTTAAAGGGGATAGTGCACCGTAAAATTAACATTTTGTCATCAAAATGTATGAGTTTCTTTTTTCTGTTGAACACAAACGAAGATATTTTGAAGAATGTTGGTAACCATGCAGTTGATGGTAGCCACTGACTTCCATTGTACTTTATTGTTTTCTTCATCAACTCTTTGATTACCAAATGTCCTTGAAAATTATCTCTGAAAAAGAGTAAGAAGCCTATAAAAGTATTATTAATAAAAAAAAAATTTTTTGAACAGACTAGGCTAATGTTTGTATGTTGACTATGTAGTTTGTTGCCTATTAGAGCATCATATTGTTCATATATCAGCATACTAATGTCAGACTGTGTATGAATCAGTTGTGAGGCATTTGTGTGGCGTCTTGTTGTTCAGATCAGCTTCATGATGGTTATAAAGGCCGCTCACTGGGTTTTGGAAAAGATCTGTGGTGATCCGGGTGCATCTGTCTTTTCGAGGTTTGCCCGTTTAGGCAGGAACGGTGTGTTTTTCATGTCTTCTCCGCCGTGTGTGGCATGTCCTCTGTTTCTTTTACCTTCCTCCACGGGGGGAGAATGAAGGTGTCCATAGCAACCGACTTTATCACGGGTCTGTGATGATAAACAAGACAAATGGCACACTTACGCCCCTGTCCATCTCCCACGGATCCATCACCGCTCTCCGGGACGTGTTCGCTCGGACAGATACGCTGGTGCTTTTAACTCTGTTTGTGTGTGTTGGTCTGTAATGTTGCTGAAAATGCAGCTGTTATCTGAGCTGACCAGACTGTTGTGTGTTTGTGTGTGTGCACTATAGCCAGACGCACAATGCACATATGTAAGGGAAAGACCCTCATGTGTCCTCAGTGTGTTTTTAAACCTGCCCACTTCACACTCAGAGCTATATATATTTTTAAAATGGACTTGTCAACTAGTTTGTCTTTAGGAAACACTGTGTACTTCTGTGTAATTCTGTCTGTGCAGTGTGAATAGGCCTTTCCCATGGGTCTTTTAAAAGTCTTAAAGGGTTAGTGCACCCGAAAAAAATAAAAAAATAATCCCGTAATTTACTCACCCTCAAGCCAACCTAGGTGAAGATTACTTACTACTTTCAGCCAAACACAAAGTTATATCAAAGCTTTATAATGAAAGTCAATGGTACCTGAGCTCAAAAAAGCACATCCATCAATCATAAAAGTAACCCATACAACTCCAGGGGGTTAATAAAGGCCTTCTGAAGCGAAGCGATGCGTTTTTGTAAGAAAAATATCTATATTTATAACTTTATAAACTATAATCACTGACTTCCGGTAATGGGCGTACGCGAGTCTAGTTCTGGCGGTGGAGTGACCTCTGACCCGACCATTTGTTTACATGATCTATACTGCAATGCCTTAGTCAGCTATTTTTCTTAGTGCTTCTCTAATTCAATTTGATTTAAAGAACTTCCATTAAAAACAGCTAAAGCTAAGAAAAATCAAGGCTAGTTGATTGTCGGGACAACTATCTGACCATTCCTGCCCTGCCCTGCGGTCTAGTGTATGGTTTATTTGTGGGTGGTGGTGGCCTGTTTAAGCAGACATGATTCAGACTGACTGGAAAATGTTGGCGCACAGAGGAGGAAGTGGATTAAGATCCGCTGTGAGGACCTCAGGCCTTTCCCTCGATTAGGAGGGGTTGCCCACACACCGCCTCTTCCTGCAACACCAGCCTTTATTGTTTTCATTCATTTATAGCAGTACCTGTGCTTGAAAAAACAACAGAATAAAAGGCTGGACCTTCCTCTTCATTAACAATTGATCCAAAGGTTTAATGCAGACAGGAAATGTCGTGGCAGGTGTAGCGTGTAGATTACGGTCCCCGGCTGTGAGTTGGGACTGTGGTGTTTACGGTTTTGTGTAGAATACTTGACCTTGAGTCACCTGACGAGTGAGTGAGTGAATGAAGAAGGTTATCACAGACATAAATGATCATTTTGATTACACCATTATGACTTTCCACTATATTTTCAGCTTCGTCTTGCAAACTTTCACAAAACATTTCAAAATATTTGATCTGTGTAGTTAAATGTCACCGCCTCCCACTATTTTAACATTGATCTGGTGTCTTTCAAAGACCTTTTGCTCATACTAAATGTTATATCATGTTTCATAATAGCTAGTTTGCCTTGAGTTAGTCATATTACTCAACTTAGTTGAGGTCAGTTACTTTTTATACAGGACCAGGTCACTTCAAACATTATTCAAACATTTTCTCAAACTAGGTCAACTCATTCAGTGTCTCTAAAATGTCTTTCAGGGTTAAGAGCAAAAAAAAAAAAAACCTATTTATTTATATGAACTACCGTGGAAAAGTTTTGGGTTGGTGAGTAGAAGTCTCTTCTACTCACCAAAGCTGCATTTATTTGATGAAAAATACGATTGTAATAATATTTCACTATATTAATGTTTTAATTTAAAATAACTGTTTTCTATTGTAATGTATATTAAAATGTAATTTATTCCTGTGATCAAAGCTGAATTTTCAGCATCTTCAATGTCACATGATCGCTCAGAAATCATTCAGATATGATGATTTAACGATCAAGAATAATTTCTTATTATTATCAATGTTGAAAACCGTTGTGCTGCTTCATATTATTGTGATAATTATTTTTCATGATTCTTTGAAAGTTCAAAATCTTTATAATTATTTTCGCTTTTGATCAATTTAATGCGTCCTTGCTGAATAAAACATAATTTTCAGGGCTCTACAGTGCGAGTGTTTCACTCGCATTTGCGCCTAAAAATAGTTATGTGCGAACTTGAAAAATAATTTACGAGCACAGTGTGCGATAGGGCTGAACGATATTCGATTTTAACATCGACATCGCGATGTGCGAGTGAGCGATAGTCACATCGTCGGAACATGCGATGTGAAGGGTAGTAGCACAGTACAGTAGCACCAGCGGGAGATATTAAATGCGCTTCATGAGGCACGCGCGCGGTCTCTTGCTCTCTCTCCCCCTCTGCCGTGCACGCGCTGCGCGGTTTGGAGCACAGTCTCTGTCTCGCGGGCGCGCTCGCTCTAGATTCCGGAGATTTTAACTAATTCGCGGGCATCAGGCGCTATCAATATGCGGGAGACTCCCGGAACTTCCGGGAGACTTGGGATGTCTGTATTTCAATACTGAAATAATATCGGCATTAGAATTATTGATTTTTCATTAGGCTATTTTTTTGGTGCCCCCTCAGCTCTTGATGTGCATGGAGCGGCGACGCTGACAGGTGTGGTGTAAAGCTGCTGTTTAAATGTGTTCGGCTTTTCTGTTTACAGAAACATGTTCTCTAATCTGTTTAGAAGATTTAATACAAAATATATTAAAGTTTTATATCATTTTGTTTATTTCATATGATTATGATGACCAACACCAACACTGTTTTACTTTGGCACTTTGGCTAAGAAAAGTTGACTTAAAAGAATGTGAACCAAAATGCTTAAGTTGTTTTATAAAAAATATATTTATTTTAAGTTATATTGTTGTAAACCAATCAGGGGGTTGGTGTAAAACTGCTGTTTTATTTAAAAATGTGTTCTGCTTTTGTGTTTACAGAAATGTCCTAATTTTGGAATAAAATATTAAGTGACCTTTTTTGTCACTTGTAATGAAGCTTGCTTATTAGTGAAATTATTAATATCATGGAATGGTAATTATTGTCTTTAGCCTGGAGTTATGGCTCTCAATATCGCAATATATAGCCTATCGTTAGGGAAAAAAATATCGCAATGTAATTTTTTTCCAATTTCGTGCAGCCCAAGTTAAAAATGACTCCAAGCGTTCCAGACGGCCAACATATAAAAGCAACTGGACAACTGATATCCTTTGCATCTGATATACCAATTTTGCACACACAGTATATGCATGAAATTTGTTCATTTGTTTAATAAACGAATTAAAAAAAAAAAAAAAAAACTTTTTTGTACTGTGCTCCTAAATTTCTTTGTGTGCTCCTAAATTTTTTCATTTAGGAGCACATGTACTCCTTGGGAAAAAAGTTAGCGTAGAGCCCTGATTTTACATTACAGTTTGTGCTTTTTTTGTAATTTGTTAATGTCCCTTTTTTTATTATTTTTTATATACATTTTCTGTGGCGTCTACCCACTTAATAGAAAATGCAAATATATTCCTATTTACAGTACCTAATTTGCAAATTTTCTTAATTTTACATATTGGAGTCAACATTTACATTTTAAAAGAATAAAGTCACAAGATGCTTCAGATGTCTTTATAATTTTGGGAGAGATGCCCAAACATGATTCCCAAAAAGTAGCTCTATGGAGAGGAAGTGGTTAAGAAAGAGAGAGACACACACACACACACACACACACACACACACACACACACACACACACAGGCAAGACACGACATGGACCGAAAGCTCAAAGATGAGTGAAGGCAAAATCATAGTGACTAGCAAAATCTCATTTTAGTTTTTCCTATGACAACCAGTGTAGTTGGAGGAGGGGAGGGATGTGGCTTTCATTCATCAGTGAGCGATCTCGGTGTCATCTCTGAGGAGTGGACATCTGATGAAACCCATTGTGAGATGAATGCTCTCTTACGTCACCTGCATTATGCCATCATGAGGGTGTGTGTTCATGAGTGAATGCACCTGCACTGAACAGCTTTCCACAGGCGACACACTTTACATGTGCGGCGTAAGAAAACCACACTCATAGTTAGTTTGTGTGAAGAACAAGCCAACATTTAAGTCTTTATTCACTGAAAACCATCCGCAGTCACGCTTGCGCTCATTCAACTTTCAATCTGGTTGTCATGCCTCTAAGAAAGTTTCCCATGGAAATCACGTCATAATTGCTGACAACCGAGACCATATTGTGATCTCTAACCATTATCATTCATTGTACAAGAGATATAAATGCACTCGCTTCCATCACAACGCCTGACATTCAATCTCACTGTTCACTTTGTTCCTTTATAATGCTCACACCAAAAAGTGTGATGTAATCTTCACAATGTCTCTTTTTTTATTTTTTTGAAAGCCATGATCACACTGCTCATCGGACAGCTGATAATAACCTTGTTCTCCTTGTTCTCTGCAGTATCTTGAGACTCTCACTCACCGTCAGATGGACATGCAGAAGTTCATCGCCGACGGCTGTCGAGAGGCTCTGCTGGAGGAGAAGAGGCGCTTCTGCTTCCTGGTGGACAAGCACTGCAACTTCTCCATCCAGACCACTGCTTTCCATGACAAGGTTGGTTGCTTCAGTCAACACAACCAAGGCCTGTTCACACCAAGAACGAGAACTCGAACAAATAAGCAAAATGTTGTGTTTATGCTAAAGCCCCGTTCACATCGCCAGTGACAAAGTGACACAATCCTATTCATTTCAATGGAGCGCTTGCGACACGAGCGACAGTGACCGTTGGCGACAGAATGTGGGCGTGTCAAGCGACGCGAGACGCGCGGCAAAAGTTTCAAAATGTAAACTTTATGCAAATGAGAATGCGATTTTCACGAGCGACAACCAATAGGAAAGAAGACTTTCAGTGGAGCTCACGTCACCGTCTCGAGTGCGATTTCACTGTTTTATATGATTTGACTGTAACCACATTCGTGGATATAATAAAATGATGCATGGGAAAGAAACTGTCGACAGTCTCAGTGAGTTTAATTCATACATTTATACATTTATAGTTCGAGTATTGTCATTTTATGATGCAAGTTTAGCACTGCTGCAGGTCATTGTACAGTTTCCCCTGCATTATGTTGACTATTAGAGACAAGAAACTGTATTATTTCTCAAATTCGAATGACTTTTTAGTAATTCATGACAGTATGAGTGAGTTTAATTTGTTGATTGATCGATCTGTAATCTAGTAAATAATTTAATCCACTGAACACTGCTGTGGTAATATAAAAACACTCTCCCAACAGCATACTGTTTCTCTTTAGCCTAATTCCTAGTCAAATTAAAATGATATAGTTGTATATCACTTGTGATGGTGTTTTATAGTATAGATATGGCCAGACGGGTAGTCTACCAATAACATTAGAGCAACAATACTAGGAACGCCCACAAGCGACTACACGGTACAGAGACTTGCGACATACAGCGACAAAGTGGCTGGCGGTGTGAACTGGGCTTCAGCGGTCACATCAGTTGCACACTTTATTAGATGGATTTTGATTGGATGTCAAGGTTTTTATTGTCCACTGAATCGCTCGGAAAATGATTCCACCAACATATCATGGTGGGGGGGTCTTGGTTTGGTTTGCTTTTCTTTTGGCAACATTTTAAAGCGTACTAAAATGTTGATACAAGTCACATGCAAGTAAAACTGTCCTGAGTGCAACTGCTCATAGCGTCATCCATCAAGATGGATTGATAAGTTCACTCCTTAGGCTCATTGTGGCTTTATCTTTAGCTGTCGTTACACACACCTTTACAAATGTATATGAGCATTCCCGCTCTAACAAGCTATGTATATATATAACTAGCTATATTTTTTCAAATAAAGACAAGGTAACACTGGTTTTAGTTACAGAAAGTGACATGAATATTACATAGTGGGCAACTAATTATAGCGCAACATAGTTTGAAATCAAGGGTTTAAAGACCGTCACACACAGAGTAACGTGTTGATGCAAATGCACACTTCAAAATATTTGACAGCTGGATTCAACCAAGCCTGCAAGGTTTGTGAAATTTAAAAGTTTATATTGAGCATCCATATGGTATAATCAAACATATCTTTTGGGGCGCTCTCAGAATATGCATTGATTTGTCATTTTAACTGTTGGAAATTGGGCGTAAAAGTGGACTTCAAAGATTTCTTATCCTTTTGCGTCCTCTATTGGACATGACAATATTATGATGAATGTAGTAAGTCCAGATTGCATTCATAATCCTCTTATTTATACTATATATAACACACTTTTATAACGCTCACAAAGTAGGTAAATATTCAGGTAGAGACCCCGGATGAATATTGTTGGTGTTGAATTTCGCATATTGCGCATAATTTTACTCATTCCCACAGATTTTGTGCTCGCACCCAAAGTGCGCTCACATAAAGCCGCTTCTCAGTACTACATTGAGTCCTTTTCGGCTGCTTATTGCGCTTAAACAGTCAAATGCACACAAAATAATGTAAAAATGCTGGTCTTGGTGAGTATTCATGTAAACACAGTCAGTTGTTTTAAGTGAACGTAAACAGCTAATAAAGAAAACGCATGTGTAACGGTATAATGGATCCGTGCGTCAGGTCTTAAAGGGACAGCAGCCTAATATACCTGCTGCCAAATTATGAGATAATATAAAAATATCTATATGGCTATTTTTCCCCTATGGTATCAATGTCAAAATTGTGGCCAGTGAAAATGCAGACTTTGAAAAACCACTAGCCACGGTTACTAGTGAGCAAAAAGGTTAATGTCAAGCCCTGAAGACCTTCATGATTACTCCAGCTGCTCATGTGCTCTCTTTAACTCTCGGATCGGATACCTTCTTGTGTTCTTGAAGGCCCGAGAGCTTCTGTCAGATAACCTGACCGGCTGGCAGGACAAATGCTTGGACGCTACCAATGTCCCCGACAGTGTGATGTCCATGATCGAAGGTCTGCGCACTCCAGTGGCCAACACTCCTCAGGCGTCTCCATCCCTCCAGCGCCACAGCAGGGTGAGGACACCAACTCCTAGTCTACGCAATGAGTACAGTGTGCAGGCCGGTTGTGTTATGAATTCATACCTGCGTTTTTCTGTACCTGCACAGTCCAACTCGGATGCAATGATCCCGGCACCTCCACTGCCGCCTCAGACGAGTCCTCTGGCCAGCATGTTCAATCAAGAGTCCTCCAGACCGGAGAGAGAGTCTGGTGAGCATCACCTTACGTATTACATTACATTACATTTATCCTTCCAGTCTCACCTCTGTAATCTAAAATCAGCATGAGCTCAGATTTGACTCTGTTCCTGATCTAACTTTGCATGACTCCGCCTCTAACTTTATTACATTTTCATTTGTGTAGGCAAGGGGAAATGTATTACTATTACTATTTTTAGGCTACGGTTGTTAGTAATTCGGCCTTTTTAAAAAAAAATCTTGCTAATAGTCAATGTAATTTTAACACCAGTTAACATAATAAAGTTATTATTAAAGGAACACTCCGACTTTTTGGGACTTTAGCCTATTCACCTTATCCCCCAGAGTTAGATAAGTCCACACATACCTTTTTCATCTCCGTGCGTGCTATAAGTCGGTTTGACGCACCCACCGCTAGCCTAGCTTAGCACAAAGACTGGATGTGAATGGTTGCAGCTAGCATACTAATCCAAATAAGTGACAAAATAAAACAAACATTTTCCTATTTACATGTTGTGATTTGTATAGTCACAGAGTGTACAAAAAACAAAGTCACATGAGACACAGACATATTTTAACCATATAAATACTGGGAACTATATTCTCAGAAGGCGAAGCACTGCTACTTGGGCGGAGTGATAACCGCAGCACCTGAGACGCGCCGTTGTTTCTTCTGTCAACAAAACCAACGTGACTATACGTGACCTCTAGCTCCGCTCAAGTGTCACTGGGACGACAGAGAGCGTTCGAGGCAACAATACTAACATTACAGGGGATACATGGAGCCCGTTAACAACTGCAATAGTAGTTACCACCCTATTCATATAATAGTGTCACTAACGTTACATTAGATCTAAGTTAGCTAATGGCACTGTTACAGTAACGTTAGGCTAAACATTTAAAAATATAACGGAACACTTACCGCAGCCGCTCCACTTTGTCCTGTATGTGATATCGATGGGATGGCCGTATCCTTCAGCACACGTTTCATGGTCCTTGTGGCAAATTCCATTTTTTGAAAATAGTCGTCCTCAGTGAAATGTACCGAGCAAACATAATGTCCCTTGATAATCTCATTAGGTGTGTTTTGATCAATATCCAGAGCAAGTAGCCATTTCTTCATCCGGTCAGCGTTTTTAGTTGGAATTCTATGAAACATCATGGTATCACCTGGTCTCCCTGTTTATTGTCACAGCTCTTTACAATACAGCGAAAATCCATGATTGTAAACTACGCTTTTACTATTTATAAATTGCTGACTCTGTTATCCAAACTCTGAACGAACTCTCTGCTCCTCACCACGGTGCGTCTCAGGTGCTGCGGTTATCACTCCGCCCAAGTAGCAGTGCTTCGCCTTCAGAGAATATAGTTCCCAGTATTTATACGGTTAAAATGTGTCTGTGTCTCATGTGACTTTGTTTTTTGTACACTCTGTGACTATACAAATCACAACTTGTAAATAGGAAAATGTTTGCGTTATTTTGTCACTTATTTGGATTAGTATACTAGCTGCAACCATTCACATCCAGTCTTTGTGCTAAGCTAGGCTAGCGGTGGGTGCGTCAAACAGACTTATAGCACGCACGGAGATGAAAAAGGTATGTGTGGACTTATCTAACTCTGGGGGATAAGGTGAATAGGCTAAAGTCCCAAAAAGTCGGAGTGTTCCTTTAAGCAATACAGTCAATTTTTAGAGAAGTGTTTAAATTTAAAAATTCATTTTAATTCAAATATTCAAATTTAGATTAAAAAAAATCTAATATTCATATTTAGTTTTATTTCAGCTTTATTTCAATTAACTTTTTTTTTTTTTTTATTGTCGTAGTTTTGGATTTAGTTAACAATAACAACACTTTTGGGGATACATTGGGATGCTTTTTACAGTTCAGTCACTTTCCTGATGAATAAAGTATTTAGTTATTTTTTAATGTCCTTTTTCATTTTGAAATTCGCAGTAAAAAGCAGTGAATTACAAATTATATATCTGTTCAAATTCACACTTGAGCAATTCAATTCAAAGAACTATTGTCCGATATGCCACATTGTCAGCATCTGTATTCAAATGTATCATTACAAGTGAAGCTTTGAGGACGTGTTGTCTGTCTTTTCCCCTCTAGACTACAACAACGAGGACAGTGGATTGTCCAGGTCTGTCTCGATGGCCACTGGCCTCAATCTCACAGACAAAAGACCCAAAGTGCGCACCATTTTCCCCCACAAGTCTGGCAACAACCTCACGCTGCTGAGCTTTGAAGAAGGAGACATCATCACACTGCTGATTCCCGATGAGAGGGACGGCTGGCTGTACGGAGAGCTGCAGAACACCAGACAGTGAGTGCAACTCGTCTCATTTATAGGCGCTGCGAGGAGCTTGACGTCAGAGTTCAGTTTGAGTTCACTTATTAGAAACGCATCGGATTCTGGAGATCTGGTTAAGAAGACATGTCTATACTTTTTGTAATGACTCAATAATAATAATAATAATTTGGCTTTAAAGCTTGATTGTAAATCAAACTAAGCCATTCATTTTTTTTTGCACCGCTTTTAATTCATAACACAAGTTGGAACAGACTAGCGATCTATTAGAAGTGCCCGAGAGTTATAATCATGATTATTTAGGTCAATATTGAGATCATGATCAACTCACTGAAAACATCATGCATTTATTGTAACATTTTTTTTTTAAACTTGCCAAAATGTAACCTAGGGTCTATTTGTGAATCTACCCGAGGCAAACTTTCGTTTAAAAGCATAATTGGGATGGAAACGCCACTTTTAAGATAAACCGTATTTTTGTTTTCGGTCTAATTGCCTTTTGAATGGGAGTGCTAGGGGCACTACAATGATAGCATCAACATCGCTATTTTTAAAACACTAAGAAGGCTCGACACAACATGAAACTGTGCTCGAAGTATCACCAGCGGCTCTACACATGAACTCCAGCATTGACTACATTGTTTGTGTACACCGAGTTTACTAAAAAGGAAGGTTTTGTAGCTGTTGTTGTTTCCGGCCACCGGCATTTTGTCAGTCAAAAAATAGTCGATCTCCGAATGCGAATACAGGGTCAATATTGATTTTCACTAACGACACAACAACAAAATTGCTGAAACGCTTCCAATACTCGTGCTCCGCAGAGTAGATGTACGATACCAGCTGCACTTTCTGTCTCTCTCATCTCTCCGACAGAGAGCTACACACAAACCTCCTCACTCACTCGCTCGTTTCATTTCTTCCGGATGAATATTCCTGCTGTTAAATGGCTCGAATTTCTGTGTGGGATTGCGCATAATTTTACTCATTTCCGCAGATTTTGTGCTCACACCCAAAGTGCAGCACATGAAGCCGCCTCTCAGTACTTGTAGTTTCTTGCTGCTTATTGCGCTTAAACAGTCAAATACACACAAAATAATGTAAAAATGTCGGCCTCGGCGAGTATTCACATAAACACAGTCAGTTGTGTTTTAAGTGAGTGTAAACAGTTGAGAAAGAAAACGCATGTGTAACAGAATAATGGATCCATTTGTCAGGTCTTAAAGGGACAGCAGGTTTTGAGTAGAGATGCTCCGATCAGCATTTTTGAGGCCGATCACCAAAATCATGATCTGCCGATTGACTATCACTGCCGATCACAGAATGGAAGAGGAATGGGAATCTTTTATCTATAATCTAGCAGAGTTTGCACAATTTGTAGAAATGAAACTACCGGTAACTATGAGGTGGCAAGAACGATTTCTTTCTGGAACAACCAATTACGCAAAACATCCCAAAACCAGTAGGTTGTTTATCAGACAGAAATTCCTGAAAGACCTTTTGTAAGTGAAATTTAAGACCGTTTTAAGACATTTTAAGACCATAAAGATTGAAATTTAAGACCTACACGACGCATTAACCAGCAAATAACAAATAAAACTAGCATCAATATGCACTTTTTGTTTACATAAGCATTAAAATAATAACATAAAATATTATGGCTAGATTTTAAGAGTGTCTTGCAACATGATATCTACTAACATGTACAAGTGCAAATAAAGTTTTGACAAAAAAGGTTTTATAAAAAGATAAACCTCACATATTTCAGCCTTTAAATAATTTTTTTATAAAAAGAATGAGTCAAAAAAATATAAATTACTGACATTTACAATGCACATTAGCTTATCTTTTATTATTAATAGTAAAAATTAGGCTTCCACCTCGAGGGATTTCAGCACGACATACATTGCAAATGGCTAATTTTTGTCGGACACTTTAAAAAACTTCCAGACGAGAGGAGATCAAGCTATTTTTAGCCAATAAAAAAGCCCACTGTGGGTTAATGTCAAGTTAATGTCAAGCCCTGTATGTTATATAAAAAATAATTTTGTTTCCATAATTGTTGGATGCCAAAATTGTAATTCAAAACAAAATTGTATTAATTGCCCAGCGCTACGAACTATGTGTTTTTAAGACCGATGTGCAGGTGAAGTTTGGCTTGTGAGCGTCACCCAGTCAGTCCAACGCAGATGTGCAGAAGCGTCTCAGGAGCTGGAGAAGTCCTCATGTGTACACAGCTGTGGCGGCAGTCTGCAAAGAAGAAAACCAGTTCATTTGTGTGTCAATCAATGCCACGTGAAACCCTGTTAGAGAGAGCAGACGGGGCGGCAGCTTATCTGAGATGCAGAGCGCAATCTCCCCACGGACCTGAGGACTTTCAGCAGGTGGAGGAGACGTAATCAGAATAACACAGTTATGGCAGAGAGAACGATCTGAACACACCAGCAGTCCTGCCAAAAACTGATGTTGTTGGTTTGAGAGAATGCTACACCAGATGGCGAAACAGACAGGGTGTGTTCAGAGCGCATTCAGAGACGCCAATGTCTTTGCCACAAGAGTCAAGCGAGAAGATGAAGTTGGAACAGAGCTAATAAACTTTCAGGATAAAGACAAGTGGTGCGAATACAATTCAAACTTCGCGAATTGATTTTCTAAGATATCCCTCCTTTATATCTTTGCACTTCGAGTGAAATGCATTTGTTCTTTCTGCAAATTCAATTCTTTGGGTGTTTTCTGACCTGTAGATCGTTTGCTTTGTTCTGAAACGGGGATTAAATCCGTTACAATGTCGCATTTTCTTCTTGGTTCGGTTCGCTTTCACAAGGCAACATTTCTAAACAGACTTCACGTGCGAGTACACTGTCCTCTCATTGGTCAGAATGCACCTTTCATCTCCTGAATTTCCAGTCTTGTGGAATAAATCCCAAACATTTATGTTTTTAACCCCTTTTATTGGCATGACCATTACATATTTAAAACAGTAATATCCTAAACCTAAACTAATCTTGACAAACTATAAATAATTTGAACGCTTACAATCTCTAGTTTACATATTCTGTGACTGATTTTCAAAATAAATGACCGATGAGCCGTAATTTATCAATTTGCAACAAGAATATGTTCATACTCCTAAGGCGTGTTCAGACCTTTATTTTGAAATAGTGATGAACATGAAAAATCATGAAAGAATGGTAGAAACCTCAGTTTGTTTTCATGCCAAGAGTTCAAAAGATAGCATCCATTCAATTATTTTAGAAGACAAGGTCTGAAAATGTTTTAAATATAAAGAAAAATAATAATAGATTCAGCATTTGTGATGTGGCAGCGAGCTATGCACATACGTGTTCTTCTTGTGTTTCTTAGAGGTTGAATTCATTTCAAAATCTGCCAAACTTCCAGTACTACTTCTGAATAGGATGTCTACTTTATAAATTGTATGAAAATTGTAAAAATAATGGTTCAGATCACTCAAATAACATATGGAAATGGAGGCGCCCTTATATGGGCAGTAATGTCAACTAGTGGAAAAGTTTGGTACTGCGCCCAAACAAAATCTCACTGAAAACTTATTTTTTGAGATATCAACCTACAATTTGAAACAACTTCTTTTTTCTTTTGCATTTTTAGAGTCCACCAGGTTTTGAAAATATTTATTTGATATAAAATATGAATAATTACATTTTTAACATTGTGCATTTTCATAAACTCAACTTCTATAACTTTTTTTCTGTTTAACTTTCTTAATTTATTTCACTTCTACAAAAATCTCTTCTTGATCTCTTCAAAATGTCTTCTTTAAAACAAGACCAATCTTACATCTATATTCCAAAGCATTCTTGAATTACAACCATTTAAGTTCAGAATGTGCATTTGCATGTCTATTAAAAAAAGGGGGGCGCTTAAGGGGTTAAGCCACTGTTCCAAAGAGCCCGTCTCTTTAGCCCTATTCGCACGGGATTAGTATTACCTGGTGACCTCTAGTCAATTGTAATAATTGCGGAGGTTGTCTGTGATCTTAATCCCGCGCGAATCGGCCATGTCTGTAATTTGTGAAGTAAAAATTCCCCCAAACCAGATTTCGCCGAACACAGAGGTCCCGTGATAATATTACTCCCGTGCAAATCGGCATCTCTGTGATTTGGCGGGGTCGTATATAATTTTTTTTAAGGTTTTTGTTTCCTGTGCGCTTTTTTATCCTTCTTTCGCGAAGAATGGAGGCTGCGTTGGAGTGTTTTGATAGTATTTTGGGTTCTGGGTCATATCACTATACACCATTCACAACTATAGCTAAAATTCACAGAAAGAGAAAGCTGAAAACCATCAGAAGAATGATTAAAATAATGATAAAAGAATGATTACATGGAGATGAATGACATGTATAGCAGCATGCGGTAAGGGACATTCTTCTGTTTATGATATATCATAAAAAGCATAACGGTCACCGTCAAAAAATGAATCACCGCATATCCTAATCGAGACGGAGGCTGGGACTAACAATATCAAGGAGCAAAAGTTCATGCAAAGCTGGGTAGGTCTCTATTCACTTCTATAATCGTTATTACAAAGCAAACGGACTACGCGAGTATAAAGTTGTATTTATTAGCAGCGTGTGCTAGCGTATCAACAATTAGGGTAGAGAACCGAAATAATAAACCTAAAACTGTCTAACTAGTATAACTTCACAGTAAGGTTAAAAGCAAAATTTATCTTAGAGCACAAAAGTGAGCTTGTTGATCCTTGAGGGGTTTCGCTGACTGAGGACGTCCACACTGTTTAATCCAAAGACGACACTTGTCAGGATTTGGAAAAAAACGGACACCCCCCTCCAACATCTCTGGGAAACGTGTATCTGTGTTACAAATGCCCCAGGCACAACGTTTAACCATATTTTTGATACAACTACGATGGTAATAGTCTGCCGAGACCAAAAATATGAGACGCCTGTGTTAAAGTCAATGGAGCGCTGTGAAAAAGTGTCGGAGCTCGTTCTTGCCTGCGCTGTGATTGGTCAATCTACATTCTAGGGCGTGGCTTAGCCAAAGGGGAATTACCTTTACACATTATGACACAGCCTGGTTCGTGGGTCCATTGGGCCGAATTGCTTTCTCGCCACTGGCAGATGATGTATTGGCCGATAACTGGGAAGCTTCACTGTTAGAGGAATAATTCAGTCATTTACTCAGTCTTTGCATTTTTTGTTAATTTGTAGTGACTCACTTAGTTGTTTATATATGTTGGTGGTGTTCTGCAAACTTGTCTGAACCCTATAGGGAACGATTCATGAAGTCAGACTTGTCACCTAGCAACCCTTTAATATGTGCCAAATTACACACAAGCACCATTTGCTATACGAGGCGTTTTAAAGCACTACTAGGACCTGTTCAGACAAAGGGACTGAGTGCTTCTATTTAAAGAAAACTTCAGACCGATTGACGGTTCTTATTAATAATACATTTGCCAGGTCAATTAAAATGTCCTTTCGTGTTCTTAAACGTCCAGCAGGAAATGGGCCGTAAAACCACTGGTGAAACTGTCCGGCTCATGTCATCACGGCTCCTTCACAAGCTCCTCGGGTCTGTTAAACTTAAGTTCACAGTTTAGCACACCCAGGCACAGATGGATAAATATTAACCTTCTTTACATGAGGGAAGAAGTGGACGGAGAGATTGGGCCTGGGATTTGTGGCTTTGTAAGCAATATGACCATTTAGATCTGGTGAATGCATTTCTAAAACTAGAGTTTAGTCAACATTTAGGGATATACGTGAATGTAGATGACCTTAAAGCTAGCAGATGTTGACAAAAGTAGGGCCCATTGATTTCTGCGGTGCAGAAAACGCGGAAGGAATCGCGGAATCCAGTCATAAAAACGGAATTTAGTGTATAATGCGGAATTTCATGGAATTTGTTACATTTTTCTCAATAATAATAAGCAGGTCAGTACACTGCAAAACGGCAACCTGTCAAAATAAAAGTTTGGTTTAACCTGAAGAAATTATGACAGAAATGTATGTATGATGTACAGTAGAATTTAGCTACGTCTCAGTGTAATAATAATACTAACACTGATAATAATAAATGATTATTAAAACGTAGTTTTTTAAGGAATAATCAATTTTTCTTCCGTTTTTTTATTTTATTTTAAAACCGTAAAGCTCTGTTGTGCACTTTGTTTGACAAAAAAAAGTGTTTAATGTTATATGATTAAAAGACACATTTAAATTAATGTTTTATGCCTTCATTTGATTGCCAGAAAAATGTAAATACACAACACAGGATTTCTGAAAAAAAATTATTATAGAAATGAAAAAAAAAAACCTTTGTTTTTATGAATTCAATTAATTAGACATGCTTTATTTAGCTATTAAAATGGAGTCAAAAAAAATTATAAACTGAACGGAAAAATGGGATTTGGAAAAAAAATTAACGGAATTTGGGAAAAAAATCAAACAGATTTCATAGGGCGCTGACTAAAGCCACAAAACTCCACTTTTGATTTCATGGGGTCTTCAAAGGCCCAACACTGCCGCCATTGACGCATTGCTTTTGTAATAAATTCACCGCCTTTAGCCATTAACTTTACAGCAATTACTGACAGACTTTCAATCCCCGGACCTGCTGTGAAGGGCGTTCCCATGGTCTTGTATAATCTGTAGGTTATTTAGCTTACTTATTCAGATGTCCTATTGAAATGTGGTGTTTAGTGTTCATATATCACTAAGAAACATGTCGGATGGAACCTAAAAGTGTCTAAAGATACAACATGTTCCACTATTTGTTCCGATATTTAGACATTCCACTGACTAGTCTTTTTTTTCTGCCTGAAATGAAGGTTTTTTTGTGGATCTTTGCTGCGCTGGATTCAAGTGTATGGGGGCTGGGGCGTTTTTGACGTTATATTATATGTTTTTCAGACCAATTTGGTTTCTACGTTACGTTCTTTAAAGAGTCAGCACAGAGGAAGTACTACAAAACTAGCCAATACAGTTCTTTTAAGAACATAAAATGCTTCTCTGATCATTGTTGTTTTTGTTAATTTGCTGAAAAACCTCAATCTTCTGTCATCTGATTTATAGTTTATATGTTTTTAGCACGTAAAATACATTTTAGTGTTATTGTAAATGCATTCCTCCTCTTTAGGTCGTGGTTCACGCGTATTTCCGCTGTGAAATCTTTACTGATTTTTTTTCATAAAATAGACTAACTTTTATATTGTTAGTTATAAAAATCACGTTGAAATATGACAAATATGATCCTTCAGGCTTTTAAGGAACGTTTATCTGTCCATCTCTCAATCATCATTGCATTGCATTATATGTTTTAAAATTACAGAGCTTTGATCATAAAACTAGGCATTTAAAAAGCATCTCACTAAGTTTGAGATATAGAGTGACAACTGATATTTATATGCATTTTATATAAGGATCTGCTATTCTGTTATATACTGATCTGCTATAAAGATCTCATTGATCATCACAAGCTTACAAATCTTACTTTTTGGCATATAAATATCAGCAACTGAACCAAATTGCATATTTTTGCTCAGTTTAGGCCTCTGAATAAGAGTTAAGTGATTTATCCTCCAAGTTTGAGCTTCATATTCTCACTATATCATATTATATGAGCCTGATGTATCAGATATGATATAAAACATAAGACACTTATGCTTTTTTCAGATTTTGATAAAAATTGTTCCATGATTTTTTTTTTCTCCATGACTATTATATCTTATGTCAGGCTGTGTTAGCATAATCCTGTCTCTGCTGGTACACTTGATCAGAGAGGAGTGCCGCTATTGTATGTTCAGAGTTTACATAAAACTTCATACAAGAAACACTTTGTCTTTCCCCGTGCCTTTCATGGGTGGAGGCCATCCTAGTCATTGAGTTTCCTATCTATATTTACATTCCCTCAGATTATAAGATCATAAAGTCCTGAGGAGAACGCTCACACCAAGACAAACACTCCCGTTGTGTTTGAAGTAATGACAGGCTGTGTGTGCATTTGATGACCTCACCGCCACACGTTCAGATGTGACGGCCCTACACTTGGATTTCCTTTCTGAGAATGCAATGCGACTCTCCGTGTTCAAATTGCTTTCAAAATGCTTCTCTCAGACAGTGTTTTATGTCCCAAAATGTCCAGACTGTGTTCAGTAAACACAGTGTGGACATTATAACATATATGTGACCCTGGACCACATAACCAGTCACATGTCGCACGGGTATATGTGTGGAAAATAGCCAACAATACATTGTATGGGTCAAAATTATAGATTTTTCTTTTATGCCAAAAATCATCAGGATATTAAGTAAAGATCATGTTCCATGAAGATATTTTGTAAATTTCCTACCGTAAATATATAAAACATTTATTTTTGTGAGTGAATGCACCACAATCGTGAACATAAATGCACAACTTTAAAGGCGATTTTCTCAATGTTTTGATTTTTTTGCACCCTTAGATTCCAGATTTTCAATAGTTGTATCTTAACAAACCTCACATCAATGGAAAGCTTATTTATTCAGCTTTCATGTGGTGTATAAATAAAATTTTCAAAAAAGTGACCCATGTGACTGGTTTTGTGGTCCAGGGTCACGTATAACACATAAAAGCATCCACTCTTTTTTCCATGTTAGTGATTTATGCTGTCTGTCTGTGTGTGTTTTTACAGGCGGGGCTGGTTTCCATCATCTTACTGTCGTGCATTCACAGAGCCAGCAGTAAATAACAGGTAATCAGATACCACACACACACTAACACGGTTCTTTGTTGTCCTGATTAGCTCTGATACTGATCGCTGCGCCTCGGAAGAGAAGGAAACACAAGCTTCACAGCAGTCAAGCCCTATTTTAAGACTTTTACAGCCATTATCTCAAAATCCACATCCTCAGATTTTAGATTCTTTCTGTATTGCTTGGATCAACAAAAGGCGGGAAAGAAGCTTGACAACAACAAAAAAAGTGGTGTGTGTTTTCAAACAGGTTTCCTGAACACTCCCCATATCCATTTAGGGCTCGAATTTCGGCACGGGATTGCGGGTATTGCGCATAATTTTAATCATTCCCGCAGGTCTCTCACTTATAATGAATTCATTCATTCACTTTAGCATGTAGGTAGGGCTGTAACGATTAATCGCGATTAGTCGAAATCCAAAATAAAAGTTTGTGTTTACATAATAAATGTGTGTGTGTGTTGTGTATAATTATTTTGTATATATAAATACACACACATGCATGTATATATTTAATAAAAATTTGTTATTTATATATAAAATGGTTATATTTATATATAATATAAAAATATATATGCAGTATATAAATGCAAATATTTCTCAAATATATACATGCATGTGTGTGTATTTATATATACAAAATAATTATACACAATACATACACATATATTATGTAAACACAAACTTTTATTTTGGATTTCGATTAATCGTGATTAATCGTTACACCCCTACTTGTAGGTTGTATGAGTAAATGAATCCACACAGATTATAAAATCAAATCAGTCATTTTAAAACTTTCTGCGAGAAGCAATTTTAATACCCATGTATTTAATTTTAGTCAGGACTAAAAGACTATCCAGTGTTATTTCACTTTTGATTACTTTATTGAAGTAGTTTCTGTAGTATTTCTGAATTCTAGTGTTAGACCTAAAAACTTTTCTCTTTATTTCTCTTTATTTGTATATTTATTCTATTGTACGTATTTGTGCTTCTTTTTAAAATTTAATTCAAAGATTGAAATCAAGCTTCCTTGTGTTGTGTAAACTCTTAACAACAAAATTACCCCATTGTAAAAAGCAAACATTTAGGTGAGATAAATCCCCTAACCCCCCATTTTCCAAAACGAAATACAGGCTCTGTCAACTTGAACAGTCAATGCAATATTGCTGTGTCTGGCTCAAACAAACAAGAGCAATGTTTTGATAACATAAATAGCATTGAAAAAAACTTTAAAGGCATAGTCCACCCAAAAAAAAATAATTCTGTAATTTACTCACCCTGATGTTGTTCCAAAAACAAAGGAATATATTTTGAACAATATTGGTAATCAAACCGTTTCGGTTCCCATTGACTTCCATCGAATGGCCCAAAAAATATAATGGGAACCGAAAAAGTTTACCAACATTGTTCAAAATATCTTGTTTTCTGTTGGACAGTTCCTGCAGGTTTGGAGCAACATGAGGGTGAGTAAATGATGACAGTTTTTAAATGTTTAGATTTTTGGTTCAATTATTTGATTAGCTGATCAGATTTCCACACTCTCTGACTGTCATGCTGTCAGCAGAGAGTGAAACACTAGAAATCGGCTTACCCAGACTGACCCAGGCGTGCCTTATAAGACTTCTAATCCCTCGTGCTCTTTCCCACTGATGTTATTCACAGTGTGTGTTTGTGTGTGTGAGGTCAGAGCATGCATCTACCTCAGCTGATGTTTGCTTGAAGAACACAAGACTTGATGCTTTCTGATGTCAAGTGAAATCCTATCCCCTTGGACCCTGAGGGGGTCCCTGTAATGCCTGATCAAAAAGCCTTTTGTGTTTCAGCAAACAGCGAGAGCACCAAATTCTAAACTCAGAGTTTGCTGATTATGAATGGTAGCATTTTGGTAATACGCAGCAAACACTCACAACGCAACCAAGTACAGAAACACACTGCTAATACTCAAAAACGCAACAAATACAAAAACACACTGCTAAGACTCACAACGCAACCAACCAAATAAACACACACGGCAAATACTCACAAAATAAACACACACTGTAAAGACTCACAACGCAACCAAATAAACACACACTGCAAATACTCACAACGCAACCAAATAAACACACACTGCAAATACTCACAACGCAACCAAATAAACACACACTGCAAATACTCACAACGCAACCAAATAAACACACACTGCAAATACTCACAACACAACCAAATACAGAAACACACTGCAAATACTCACAACGCAACCAAATACAGAAACACGCTGCAAATACTCACAACGCAACCAAATACAGAAACACACTACAAATAATCACAACGCAACCAGAAACAACACAACCAATACAGAAACACTGCAAATGCTCACAATGCAAACATACAAAAACATGCTGCAAATACTCAACACAACTAAATGCGCTGCAAATTTTAACATCCTGATTGTCTGTGAGTATTTTCAGTGCGTTTCTGTATTTGGTTGCATTGCGAGTATTTTTGCAGTACGCTGTCAAACTGCTGATGTTTTCTTAATTTGCTGGTGTTTTTTTTTTGTTTTTTGTTTTATTTGTGTGTTTTTTTCAGTTGAGCTCTCATGGCCACCGTAGATTTCCCTTGATAAGCTAATAACATTGAACTGTGTGTATTCACTATACATTATTTGTTAGAGTAATACATGCAGAAGGATAAAGGATAGGATCAGTGTTCTGATGGTGACTTGATTGTTTGTTGTAGTATTGCTGGAAACCCTCCGATGCGCAGTAAGAGCGTGGCCAACCTCATGCATCAGGACCCAGAGGACTACACGATGGTTCTGCCTCCAGCGGACTACAGCAATTCGCCCGCCAGGAGAAACTCCACCAAGAGTCTGATGCAGACATACACCCCACACACTGAAAACTCGGTCAGTCTTCTTCATCTTCCCCCCTATACACACACTGAATGCTGCTTGGGTTGTATTATCATCACTCTAGGTTTATAGAGTCTGATCAGATTATTGTTGATCTTTGTTTGACTTGTGGTTGTCGCAGGCGTTTTAAAATAAGCCAAAAAAATCCCATTTGCTGAGGGTGTTTTCACACCTGCCTCATTTAGTTTGGTTGAATCGCACTAGAGTTCATTGTCCCCCTTGGTGCGGTTCGTTTGGGCAGGTGTGAATGCAGTAATCGCACTGGTGCGCACCAAAAGCGCACCAAACAAGCGTACCGAGACCTCCGTACGCTTTCAAACGAACACACTCGTTTGTGGTGAGAACATGATCCGACCTCGAACAGACCCAACTGCCAAATAACTGCGTATTTTTGGACTAAACCAGCTGCCGTAGTCAGCGGCGCTGTGCAGGGACTCGCCTCCTCCTGAAGGGACTCGCCGCGTGCATTGCATTAAAACATTATTTCAAGCCGCATCCTCGCTTCATTCTCAAATGTTATTGTTTGCCTAAAGTGGTGTAAAAGTATATAATAAACTATGACCAGGGATGCAATCAGCCCACGCAGTCGTCTCTCCAGAGTAAAAAGTGGCGTGTTGTCTGCCGGATTTTCCTCCTCTGTTTACTTCCGGGAGTTTCGTTGGAATTTTCCCTCACGTTAATTCTGACCAATCGAAGTGCAGTTATGGAAATACGCTCAAGACACATCTGGCCAACGAGTGATGTGGATGTTGTCACATGACTGCATTTTGGTTTGTTTCGTCAACTGGTTCGGACCAGAGCAATCAGTGTGGTGTGAGAAGGAACCAAAACGCCTTAAAAATGCTACAAAGTATAATTTTTCACCCTTGGTCCGGACCAAATGAACCGAACTACAGATGTGAAAGCACCCTTACATTGAACTGTGGTGAGAGGGTGTAAATAACCTCCCAGGACACATAATAATAATTTGTTACATTTATATAGCACTTTTCTGTGTACTCAAAGCGCTTTACATAGAAGGGGGGATCTCCTCAACCACCACCAATGTGCAGCACCACCTGGATGATGCGACGGCAGCCATAATGCGCCAGAACGCCCACCACACACCAGCTTACTGGTGGAGAGGAGACAGTGATGAAGCCAATCAGTATATGGGGATGATTAGGAGGCCATGATGGACAGAGGCCACTGGGCAAGTTTGGCCAGGATATGCCGGGGTTACACCCCTACTCTTTCGAAGGAATTTTTTTAATGACCACAGAGAGTCAGGACCTCAGTTTAACGTCTCATCCGAAGGACGGTGCTCTTTGACAGTATAGTGTCCCGTCACTACACTGGGGCGTTAGGACCCACACAGACCACAGGGTGAGCGCCCCCTGCTGGCCACACTAACACCTCTTCCAGCAGACACCTGGTTTTCTCAGGAGGTCTCCCATCCAGGTACTAACCAGGCTCAACCCCGCTTAGCTTCAGTGGGCAACCAGTCTTGGGCGATATGGCTGCTGGCACATAACATCATGGCTTTGAGTTTCCATTGGCAAGCATCAAAAAGTACACGTCTATTTAAGCTCTAAATGCTGTTATTAATAGGGTAGGCTGTGTTCATTTAATTTAGCTCAGAACAATTGAGGCTCATGTGAAGTCCTCTCGGGTATAGGTGTGGGTATAAATGTGTCACAGGCCGTGCTGTGTATACAGTCGTGGTCCTTGTGTCTGAGTGGATCAGAGGATCAGGATCACTTTAAAGAGGATTGCAGGTGGAGCAAAGCTAAATCCAAACTGCTCACATAGACGAGTGTCACCTGAGTGACAAAAAAAATCTACCCATTCAAACCCACCAATCCCACTGTTTATTTTGACCTCATGAGACCGAGTCGTTGTTTGTCAGGTGCAGCT
Source organism: Phoxinus phoxinus (assembly GCF_949152265.1). NCBI lineage: Eukaryota > Metazoa > Chordata > Actinopteri > Cypriniformes > Leuciscidae > Phoxinus > Phoxinus phoxinus. Next base: position 43,323,218 of record NC_136876.1, read on the forward strand.
GACAGATCATATTACAAAATGTAATGGGAGAGTGGGAGATAGGGCAGTATGAGGAATGCAATTCACTTATTTTTGCTGGAAATTCAACTCCCTAATGTATTTATTACATAAGCATGTACTAGTAACATCTACGTGGTTATGTTATGTAATGTATACATAAATAATAAAAAATCTAACTTAAAAGCTGCAAACCCAAAGATAAGATTATTCATAACAAATAAATGATGTGTCTGACATATGAGCAAAACCAGCTTCACAAGACTCAAAACTGCATGATAAAAAGATTGGACACTTTGTGAATCTGTAGTAAAATGGCTGATGTAAACACACACCTATAAACCTGTGACATGTGACCACACATCAGTTGAACTCAATATTAAATACACCATACTATGTTTACACCGGACAGCATGACCTGAGATTACATCACTCCCATTTTAATTAGGGGTGTGATGGTGGCACTCTCGGCGGTGAGGCGGTGGATATCTTAATTAAAATCATTTTGATACATAAGAAAATAAGCAAGGCTCAACATCCATTTCGTAACAGATGTGTGTGTTTATTTTAGCACGTCCGTCAGTGAAAAACACTACAGCCTGTAAAACAGTAAAATAAATATCAATAAATAATGCTAACCTAAATAATAAGAAAGTTAAATATATATTTTTTTTTTAAGACATTCGTTTTATATTTCCTCACAAGATGCGTCATATAGTCTACAGCTCTGCACAAAAAAAAAAGCCAATGTGCATTCAAACGATTTAATAGCGTTTCAAATTCACCCAACTATATCATTGTGAGAGAACGCAAAAGCTTTAAAATAGTTTTTCTTCCCATCTCATAATTTTTCTTTTGACTATGTCCCTTTAGGGGCTCCGTAGACAGTGTCATTTCCTTTCTGATCATAGTATTCGGCTTGAGGTTTAGCCCTTATACTGATCTTTGATGACTATTTTGACTATTTTTTTTTTTTTTTTTTTTTTACAAAGTAGCCAACTACTGCTGCCCTGATGGAAATGTATAACTATTCCATAAAAGTATTGTCTGGACATCCGCTGGCAAGGAAATATAGAGACCGAACCTCTTTAAACATTAATTTGACTACAGTATTATACCATGGTCTGACTGAAAACTCGATTCTGATTGGCTGGAAGTTGTGCAATAAAGCCGTTTAATGCACAGGTAGTTCCTGTCAGTTTAATCACCGTTCTATATTTAAAGGGGTGGTTGATTATGATTTCACTTTTCTGACTTTAGTTAGTGTGTAATGTTGCTGTTTGCCTGGAGCAGAAGCTCATTTGCATTTAAAGGGACAGACACAAAAACGGTGCGTTCTTGCTCACCCTCAAAAATTGACAATTTTAACATGCTATATAAAAATATCTGTGGGGCATTTTGAGCTAAAACTTCACACACACACTCTGGGGACATCAGAGACTTATTTTACATCTTGTGAAAATGGCATTACACCACCCCTTTAATATTCCACTTTCATTGAAGCGCACATACGCATATCACTCGCACACAGAGATCAGAGATTGTGCTGTTTAAACACAGAAACATTCAGGAGCGCAGAAACTTGTTATTCAACATTTTGAATGCACTCAAGCTAGCCATGGATTATTCCTTACCTGTCGTCAAGTCGCGCTCACTGTCTCCATCAAACGACAGGCTGGATGTCATTCATTCCCAGTGGAGAGTAATACAGGAGCTGCGTGGAGTTATGATCATATGCGTATGCACAGTTATTGGATCTGACTTGAGCTTCGGGTGCGTTGAAATACTTTTTCGGCTAGGATGCGCTGCGTTCTAATCAAAACTATGAGATTAGTGAAGAAGTGAGAATTGCCAGTATTTTTCCACTAAAACGTTATTCTAAGATATGAATAATTCTATTGAAAAAAATATTTTATTATTTGTTAAATAATTATATGGTTTGATTAGTCGCAGAAAACCGGCTATGCTTTTCTTTCAAACTTATTGTCAAAACGGCTCGTTTTGCTGCTTGATATTGCAAACCGATATTTCTTAATAATATGAATTCATATTTGTAAACACACTGGTTTGTAGCACACATAGTTTTACCGTTAACTGCACTTCGAACTACTTCTAGTTATTTAAAAAATAAGTTATCTAAAAACTCATCTATTCACCATGCTACGCAAATAATTATTTTCCTCTTTACTTCTGACTTCTGTTACGTTACTTTATCGAAATTGATGTTTTCTTTGATCCTATAACTTCTCATGTTGGTTGTCTTCATCTGCTTTTCTGCTTGTTTGATTGTTATAATAAGCAGACTGCTTGTCTCTTTATACTGTTTGTATTATTTTGTGAAGTGATCTTGGGTTCTTGAAAGGCGCTATAAAAAATAAACATTATTATTATTATTATTTACCTATAGAAGCTAATAGGTAAATGGAAAATAGCTTACTTCTGCATTGAAAAATAAGATATTGATATAGAACATACTTTTCTAATGGTCACAACGTAATTACTTATGTCAAAGACAGTGGGGGAAATGGGAATGGCAAGCTTTAGATTGGCCGAGTCTGAAATTTGCATTTCTCTTCTGTATAGAAAAACAGTTTGTCCGAATTCACAGTATTCATAAAACTAGGCTAAAAAAAAAAAATTGGGCGCGGCCAGTGGACATACCAATATTATGATGAATTGAGTTAAATCCAGATTATATTCATACTTGTCTAACATGCACATAGTAATTATTTTTAACTGAACCTGAAATTGCATCTTCTGAATATGCAGCTTACATATGATGTTTCGGTAACACTTTACAATAAGGTTCATTAGTTAAAATGAGTTAACTACATTAGTTAACATTAACTAATAATGAACTGCACTTATAAAGCATTTATTCATCTTTGTTAATGTTAATTTCAACATTTACTAATACTTTATTAAAATCTTGTTAACATTAGTTAATGCACTGTGAACTAACTAACATGAACAAACAATGAACAGCTTTATTTCTATTAGCTAACATTAACAAAGATTAATAAATAATACATTAACTAATGTTTAATAAATGAACCTTATTGTAAAGTGTTACCGATGTTTCTGACATGACAAGATATCCTAAAACATGGTAGCCCATTTGATTTGCATGCATGCAAACACACGAGGCAGAACTGCGGGCAGGGACACATTCCTACCGATGGATGTAAATGATGCTGTTTTGCTTATTCCCAGAAGTTCCTGTGTTTATTGCGCCCACAGCGATTTCACACGAGCAGCAGCGTTACGTAAAGCCAGCAACGCAACGCAACACCGGCACTGTGTCTTGTCACGGTCCACGTCCATTGTATTATACGCTCATGCTAATTTTAGTGGTGGGGGCTAGTCTAATGAGACACTTGAACTCGTTCCAGGCGTTTATTTAATGAGGTCTAATGACTCTGAAAAAGCCAGCTGGCTGTGTAGTGTTATTTGCTTGGAGGATGCCCGGATTTGTGATATTTGTGGGGTGCGGGTGTCAATGGCCAGCCTGTGAAAGTGGATACGGCTCTCTCTGGACGCGGTGAAATATTCATCGCTCACCAAATCCTCCAGCGAGCCCCGGCCTCCCGTCACACACACACACACACACACATCCGGGCCACGGCTCAACCTTTCCGATGCAATCCCACACGGACTTCAACCTGAAACCTGCTCCGAAGCGCTCGCAGATCCACACATTCACGACTGTGGCTCACCTCCTGATACTGTGCACACAATAGAGCCAGATCTGTAGGTGTGAAGCCCTGTTGTTCGGCACCTGTCCTCCCTGCCGAGGCTTGGCGAGGGACTCGTGCCATGCAGTTACTCATGCCAAGCTCGTCTCTCCACCCTGGAAAGCCGGGGGTTAACACGGACACTCTTCGTAAAAGCTCCCTGTATTAGTCGCTGTTAAGCAGGAAAGGAGATCTTCCTGTTCAAGCGAAGCAGAGGCTGTATTTTTCCACACACACACACACACACACACACACTGTTATACGTGCAGGTGCGGGTCTTAAACGCTCACAGGTGAAGAAGGCATTGTGAAAAATGCTCCCTACCTGGTTTTCTGAGTGTGTGTAAGAAAAATAAAACCGCAGAGGTTGATGCAAGACTGACGATAGATGTGTTTTTTAATGACACTGTAGCCATGTGTGACACTGACATTAGACAACATCTGAACGCACGACTGCAGTCTGCCTGTATGCCACAAAAACCAGATTTAGATGATTTATATGTCCATGTTGTTGATGATATAGACAAGATCTAGCTGAATATGCACAGCTGGACGACAGCAGTGGACCGAGATGATGCCAGATGCCCACTAAGTGAATGAAGAGGCGTCTCTTGCCTGCGTGTGTGGTTATTGAGGTGCGCAGCTGCCCTCTGGTGGAGACCTCAGGACACACTGTTATCACTATATATTGCACAAGTACTGCTGTTACTCAAACTCAAGGTTATGCATTTCAGAAAATCACTTCAATTCAAGCAAGAATGATGTCTCGAATTGTGTGGCTTGTCTGAGTTGATCGGACTCAGGGTTTTCAACTCGGGAGCAATAAAATGAGCAAAAAAAAAATCCCACAGATTTACAACAAAGGAGAGACTGAAGTAGGGCTGCACGTTTTCTGGAGATTTTTCTGATAAAAGTTGCGATTTAAAATTATTTATATTATTATTATTACAAACTAAAAAATCTTTAACAAAACAGGGAACACTACTATTGTAATATTTCTCTGTAAAATAGAGTATTTTATAAAATACAGGTTTATTTTACAATATGACTAAAATTGCAATACTAATATTTATTGCTGTCTTAAGTATTTCATTTTTAATCAGAGACCATCTAATTGCGAATTTTATTTTATTTTTTTAAATGAGAAAATCTGATTTTATTTATTTAAAAGCTCCAGATTTGCTGTCCTTGTTTGTAGAGCTGCACTATTTTGCCAGAATTGTTTTAATTTATATATCAATATGACAATAGTAATAACAATTGTTATTATTATTATTAAATAAAACTATTTAACAAAACAAGGAATATTACTATTGTGATATTTAAGTGTAAAATCAAATAAAAATAGTATTGAAGAAAAACAACTTTTATTACAGTATAAATGTACAATTACAATAGGCTACTGATCGTTTTGGCTGCCATAATTCATTTTCAAATGTTAAACCATTAGTTCATTTAGATTAAAAAAAACTGCAGGGATTGTTGATAAGCGCTTCTCATTGGGAGTATGTGAAGATGGGCGGCGCATGTTGCGTCCCAATTGCACATTAAAAGCGACTCAAACTCAAACACATGCAGAGATGAGTTTGTGTGGAGCAGCATTTTCTGTGTATCAAGTAGGGCTTCGACTTTAGCCCAAAAATCATATTCGAAGTTTGTTTGTTTATTAATATTCTAATATATTAGAACATTTATTAATTATTTATTTGACCATTAAATGCCTTCAGTAAGACCTATATTGGTATCAAACTTAAGTTGTGTATGTTCTGTCCACCAGAGGGCAGTGTATTAGTCAATTTCAATAGGCAGGCAATGATGTTTTCAGAAGAAAAACACACTGTCACGACTGTTTGTTTTGTTTATATTAAAAATCAGACCCTGGATTAAACGCAAACAGTTTACTTTCGACAGGTCTTATCCACTGTTCTTATCAAATAAAAATAAAAAAATTGCGGCCATTGTTTTGGTATACAAAATAGGCGCTAACCAGGACGCTAACGTCACCTACAGGAGCCCAGATGACCAATAATAGCCTTGCTAATGAGCTCGCGATTCACAACTTCACCAGGTGTGAAAAAGCCTCGGAATCTGAATTGAAAACAACGATTACAAGCAAACACATTTACAAAAAAAAAAAAAAAAAAAAAAATTAGGCTGCCTAATATTCTTTTATTTTTTTATATTAAAATCATATTCGAATAAAGATGTTCAGAGTCAAAGCCCTAATATCAAGCCAGATCATGAGCTGCTCGTGTGTAAATGAACACAATGCCGCACTTCACTCTGAAACACACGGAGCATTTATTTTTTCAATGAAATCCCAGCCTTTGATTTTGTCACGATCTTATTCCGCTCTTTCATGAAGTCGCATCGAGAGGCCAGAATGGACTAGTTGCACAGGGCCGCCATTTTGGATTTCAGCGAGTGTGCGGTTAGACACTTCCGGTTTCGCATTATGCACGGTGCAGGGAGCCGGAGAAAGCCGAAAATTATACCTTTTATAGTGGTTTATAGAATAAATTATATAACTTAAAATACTACCGAGATCCATATTACTATCACACGAGCCAATGGCAATTAAATGCACGGATGCATGAAATACAACTGTTCACGAACAGAAGATTGTATTGGACTCATGCTGCATACGCAATGACAATTATGCCAACTGTAAATATAGTTACAACTACGATCAGAGTTGTTAAATAAAATACCCCGTGAACATTCACACGTTTGCCCTGTGATAGGCTACAATTTATGTCCATAAATACGATTTTCTCAATTCTGCGTATATATTTTCACTTACTCGATCAATATTATCATCACATATTTTACATTTTTAACTGTAGGTAACGTTACCACAAAAATGTAGTCTACTATAAGTTTGTGTATATTTTACACGTAGTACAATACTGTATATGCGCTGCTTATAAACACCAGACAGATAATGATTTATGAAACAGATGCTCTTTACTCATCTCACTTGCACAGAATAAATGCAGTAATAGAAAGGATAGAAACTCACAGGTGAAATACACAGAAAATTATATGCATTAAAAAATTTGGTCGGGTGTAAGTCCCCCCTGGATCTTCTGTATCCACTCAGCCTGTAAGTTACCGCAGCGTCAGCGGGAAATGCATGAAAGCTGACTTTGTTCAAACGTGACGAAACGGTACATATATAACGGCACACAACAATGAAGTGCTGAGGCTGTCACCCTCCGAAAGGCAAGTCGCCTCTCTTGAATCCTAAAAACACTCATTGTGAAAAATGATCTCTCTAGTTATGGAACTCGGTCGCTGTTGTCTCTCGCTCTCGCTGTCTCCTGCTCTCGCTGTCAGATCACCGGAAGTACTGGCCCGCACACTCAGGGTTCGAACGTCAACGGTCGCCATTTTGTGCACGGAGCGAGATTTAGTGGATGGACTCTCGACATCAGTCAGTAAACAACCACCTAGAACCACAACACCATGTTTTAATGTCTCCTTTTAAATTTGCATCTTGTGATATTTTGAGTATTGCTTTGTTTATTGATTCCATCTCTTATGCATGCATTTTGCATATGCATGTGACCACCTGAGGCATAAACACACAGCATCACTGTAAACCCGAATAAGTTGGCAGAACACAATACATTTAAGGCAATCAATTAGTATAAACTTAGTTAGCTTTAACATGCTAATCTGCTAACATACTAATTTGCTAACTTATTAGCAGCATTAGAAGCATTTGTTGTATGAGCACAACAATATAAAGGTATTATTTGCTCTCAAATCAAGCGCATGCACCACTTGTCACCATGATGGTAACTATCCTAAAACCAACATTAACAGAAATTATTTTAAATTAGCATAACAAAACATTATTCACTACTAAATATCCCACTTAACATTAATCCTGCACAAAAAAAAACATTATATTACACTTAATTTTAGCATTTACTCTCCCTTTCGAGTGCCATCGGCAAAGCATGCTGGGAAATAGATATTAAACTTAAGTTCGTCTAAATTAAAATAAATAATTTCATAAAACTCAAAACAATTAAACTGTTCAGTTTACTTAAAATATATCAGTTTTGTGAACTTGAAAGAAAAAGAAAGTGCTAAATACTCATAAAAGTTAATTTGACTAATTAGTTGAATTTAAGTTTGTCCTACACAAACCAATTAATTATTTTGAGCGTTAGGGTTTACAGAAAGACTTCCTCTCAGCTGACACTTTCAGTTTTCTGCACTCATACCTGATGACGGTAATCAGATCGCGTGTGCGCTTTTATACCCGTCACAACAGTCGCGCGGCTTTAGCGTACTCACGTTTCCAGCAGGACTAGATTCCAGATATTCAGTGAGCGCAACTATTCCTGTCAGACATCAAACCTGAATGACTGCTGACCTTCCACGCTGTTTAGAGCAGTTTCTTTTATTGATGTTTGGGGCCGATGGGACTATAGTTTAACATTGACAGGTGGGGTAAAGTAATAATTACCAGAGCTTCACTGTGATTTTAGTCCCGTCCGAATGTGCCATCTCAGTAATCATCACGGACAATGTCAGTAAAGATTACGGCGACTTTTACCTTCAGTAAAAAGGTCCGGAAAAATGACCTCTGGGGCGGGTTTCACAAAGCTATTTTAGACCGGTCTATAGCGTTAGACAAGTCTAAAATTTGCTCATAGACCAGTCTAATGCAAGTTAGACTGTTTCACAAACATAAAGACTTAAAGGTACAATATGTAGGATGTTTTGCCGCCAGGGGTTGCTAACCTCTTACAATAACAAAGGCGTATATTGATGACGCAAAGCATTAAGCGGAATTATGGATCTTGTCGTCAAGCTGATGGATCTTTTCTGGATGAGTGAATACATTGATGTTTTCAACATGACTGTGGTATGAAGCAGGGCGCGATTGCTAAAGAGAGACGTAGCCTATACCAGCGCCACACGCAACGCGAGTCCCGCGGATATAAAGGAATATGGACATTCAATTCTACCGAACTACACGCAAGTGCTGAACTACTACTCGCACATGTCAGTTTATTAGACGAATGAAACTTGTGAGGTAACGCAGCGCTGTTTCACTCGCTCTAACGTTACACTATCACACTAAGCGGCATTTGAGTGTGTTGAATGTTGTTAGTTAGGTTGTTTGTTGGCTATATGAGACTAACAGTCAGCTAGATCAACATTATAATAACATACAGCTCATATTCTGACATTTCATCATGTTGAGCTATATAAAATTGATTAGTTGTATGTACATTTGCTCATCTGTCTAATAAAGTACATGCAACACTCGTTTTTCTGTCAAGTCGAAGTTAGTCGCGGAGCTCTCGGCATCTCGAAAGATGTTGATCTTCGTTTTTAGTCCTCTTTTTGTCTCAGTCTGCTTGCCATGGTCCATAATAGAGCCCTGCACGGGCCTCAAATCTAGGCCCTAGCCCGGCCCTGGCCCGAGATGCTCAGGCCCTAGCCCGGCCCGTGTCCGACAGCTCATCATAATTATCAGCCCGAGTCCGACCCGAGCCCGTTTTTTTTTTTTTTTTTTTTTTTTTTTTTATATATACACAGCCGGAGAAAGAGCAAGCGCAAAATGCGGCATCGGCATCTCGAAGCGGCACTTCCGGTGGCATCTCCAGCGGCCATCAGTGCAGCGGCATCTCCAGCGGATGCCGCTGGACATATATTTTGATTTAATAGCCTATTTAGATTTTTACAATACATTCTTAAATGATTATCAAGTGATATGCTAACAATTTTATGTATGTTTTGTGAATTCCGTTACAAGTAATTTACAAGCGATTGGATTAGTTAAATGAGCTGTATGTAAGAAATGTATTTAAATTAATCATAAAATGGCCCTGATATGTCACTAGACATTAAGAAATCATGTTCATTTCAAATACGTATATAACTGACAGTAGTCCGGCCAGGATATTGTCCTTTAAAAAGTGAAGTTGCAGCCCTCTACGGGGGCATGTTCAAGTTCAAAACGGTGCGCATGCGCCAAGATACTTTTTCTCTTGTTTGGTGGGTGTGTCAGAACTGCAGTCCAATCAGCAGCAACATGTATATAAAGCATGCGGTATTAAAGTGAACTCGCACAATGGGTTGGGTTCAATGAAAGTACTTTACAAATGTGTTCGATGCAGCTCGGTATAGCCTATACACGCAACAACTGATATTAGAAGACATGTTTGTCGTAAGTTTTATTGTAAAAATATAGGATATCAACATAATGTAAGTTGTTTATATTTTTAGCTTCATTGCAAGTGTATGACATTTGGTATAGAAATAAACAATGGTAATTAAGGGATTTTCCTAAAAATGAGAAAGAAAATACAGGGTATTAAAACAGTATGAACTACAAATAAAGTCAGTATGTGAGGCTAAATAGATGTGTTTTAGGCTACAGTTAGCCTACAACAGATATGTTTTTAATAAATGTGTACTAGTAGGCTAGCCTACTACTAATATTGTTAATATTTATAATATTATTATTAATAATAATAATAACAATATTATATTGATTAGTTAAATCTAGCTCATATAGCCTATGTTTGTAAAGACGATTTAATTTGAAGAATAACAAATGTTAAATAAAATTACAATTAGGCTATATTTTGGTGTGTTTCTAATTCATTAGCTGCAGGTCTCTATGTAAAAACCTTTAAAATGAGTAGGCTAATTATAATTTTTCACATGAATAGCCTATATGTTCAGTTAGCCTAAGTTTTTATGAAAAAAATGGATTTAATAATTTCCTCTTCGCAGAAACATAACTAATTAATCAGAAAGTGGTATCACACTTTGGCAGCAGCCACAGCTGGACAAAGTCTATTGGCTGTTGGAGATGCCGCTGAAGCGACAGCTGGCTGTTGGAGATGCCGCCGCAATTTCAGCTTTGTAGGCCTACAGCTTATTTGAATTAATATCAGAATTGTGCAGCACATCAGAAACTCATTTCTGTATTAACTGAACGCATTTCTGTATTAACGGAATAACCATTTATTAATATTTAATAAACAGCATTTTCTGAAACATTAAAGTGATAGACACTTTTTGCTGGAAACTTATAACGTTACAGCATAGCCTGTATCATACTCAGAACAATTGCAGCTTTCTCTGATGTAGGCTAACAGAAACTCAAAACTTTATTTACAAAGAATATGCACACATTAAAAAACTATGCTACTCTGTGGTAGCTACATAATGTTATTTAGTTAAAATGCAGTTAATAAAATAGAAAATATTGATTGCTGGAGATGCCGCTGCACCGGAAAGTCCTGGCCGCTGGAGATGCCGCTCACTGATGGCCGCTGGAGATGCCGCTCACTGATGGCCGCTGGAGATGCCGCTCACTGATGGCCGCTGGAGATGCCGCTCACTGATGGCCGCTGGAGATGCCGCTCACTGATGGCCGCTGGAGATGCCGCTCACTGATGGCCGCTGGAGATGCCGCTCACTGATGGCCGCTGGAGATGCCGCTCACTGATGACCGCTGGAGATGCCGCTCACTGATGGCCGCTGGAGATGCCGCTCACTGATGGCCGCTGGAGATGCCGCTCACTGATGGCCGCTGGAGATGCCGCTCACTGATGGCCGCTGGAGATGCCGCTCACTGATGGCCGCTGGAGATGCCGCTCACTGATGGCCGCTGGAGATGCCGCTGCACTGATGGCCGCTGGAGATGCCGCTCACTGATGGCCGCTGGAGATGCCGCTCACTGATGGCCGCTGGAGATGCCGCTCACTGATGGCCGCTGGAGATGCCGCTCACTGATGGCCGCTGGAGATGCCGCTCACTGATGGCCGCTGGAGATGCCGCTCACTGATGGCCGCTGGAGATGCCGCTCACTGATGGCCGCTGGAGATGCCGCTGCACTGATGGCCGCTGGAGATGCCGCTCACTGATGGCCGCTGGAGATGCCGCTCACTGATGGCCGCTGGAGATGCCGCTCACTGATGGCCGCTGGAGATGCCGCTGCACTGATGGCCGCTGGAGATGCCGCTCACTGATGGCCGCTGGAGATGCCGCTCACTGATGGCCGCTGGAGATGCCGCTGCACTGATGGCCGCTGGAGATGCCGCTCACTGATGGCCGCTGGAGATGCCGCTCACTGATGGCCGCTGGAGATGCCGCTCACTGATGGCCGCTGGAGATGCCGCTCACTGATGGCCGCTGGAGATGCCGCTCACTGATGGCCGCTGGAGATGCCACCGGAAGTGCCGCTTCGAGATGCCGATGCCGCATTTTGCGCTAGCCCTTACTGCACAGCCGTAGCCTGGCCTAGGGCAAACTAGCTATTTGCAGCCATTAAAATAGGTCCGTTTTGTTAGTTATGTTTCTTTTCTTTTCATTTCTTTATTAAGTTAATTTAGACAAATGTTCGGTTTCTTTTTGGTTTTTTATTGACGACCAAGCAGCCGACTGCGAGTTAAACATGTTTGATCCATTTAGCCTCTCAAATCAACACTTTACTTGGCTACAATAAAATCCATAAAACACCTTAAGCATATCACACATAGACAGTTATAGTTTAAACGTTTATTATCATTTTTTAAAAGCTGAGGCAAACTGCTCTGCTGCTCAGTCGCAACAGCGCTCGCAAACGAAATGAGCTATAGCCTACAATCTAAACAAATCAAATACATGGCATTAAATTAAAAACAAACATGCACATTATCTTACCTCAAAAATCAAGTCTTCACTACAGAACAGGGCCATTCTTATTTCCAATAGTTTCCAACAGACTGATGAAAATAAAGTCGTTTTCAAACGAAAACCAACAAGACAGCCCCTAACATGGCTAAGAACAGTTTCTTACAGAGCATCGTGAAGAAAAATCACAGCATCCACAGAGGAAGGTTTTAATCCAGTCGTACTTTTTTCTTGAACTATTCCAGCTGCGCTGAAGTCACGCTCGCTATACTTCTGCTGCTGGCGGGAACACTAAAAACAGCGAGCCGGTCACGCAAATCTAGGGTCGTGCCGCCGGGAAACTTGTGTGTGTGCATGTGTGTGTGCGCGAGCGCGAGCAGACTGTCATGTGTCAGTCATATGTCAGTGTGATAGGTTTAAAACGTCTTTCTATGTTTGTTTTTCCATCGTCAACTTCTCATATTTAATTTTAATACATGTCTGAAATAGGCTATAAAAAGAAGGATAAGGCTAAAACAGGCCCGAGGCCCGGCCCGCGTGTGAACTATGACATGAAAATTGGCCCGAAGCCCGGCCCTAGGGGCGTAAATAAGTCGGGGGCCCGTCGGGCTCGGGCTGAAATGCAGGGCTCTAGTCCATAATGTTTGAACAAAACAACAACAGCGTGAGCGTCCTGCTAGGCATAGCCCAGTTGTCCACGTCTGTCGCCATGGTTACTATGGCAGTACGAGCGGAAACCGAGGGTAACGTGGATATGACGCTATTGACTGGCGACTTCCTCACCTGTGCTCACACGCCCCGTTTCCTCGGTTAAAATCACAATTTTCTCACGATTTACAAATAGTTGGAAACGTGGGATATTGTAAGTAATCAACTAAACAAAATATATAACATTGGCCAAGTGGTTTTTGGATATTTTACTGCAAAAATCCTACATATTGTACCTTTAATTAAGACCAAAAACCTTACCCCCAGGCTAACTTTGGTCTAAGACTCTGTTACCTTGGCAACCAGCAGTAACAATCAGTTACATTACAAACAGCCAAAAGAAAAGGGAATTTGTGGTTTGCTGACGACATTATGGAGAGAGCTATGAGATGGGAAAGGGTTTTTAGGGACCGTAGTAACCTACTGGAAATATATAATAATGAGGACTTCAACGGTCGGTTTCGTTTGCCCACGGAGGCTATACTGAGTCTGACAGATGAATCTTTTTCCAAATTAAACATTTCTTCTTGTTACTACATTCTCCGCTAAATTTCCCAAGTAAAATGTCCTTTTAACTGTTATACTCCTCCAACAAACACATATTTTGCGCTGAGGTAAACTGCACTGAGCAGTTAAATGCGCTTACTCGATCCGCCATGTTTTTTGTTTTTTTTGAAAAGTGTCTTATTTTACCCAGAATGCATCGCATTGTAGTCCTACTTAAGATAGTCAAAGTCTTAAGTGCTTTGTGCAATGGTCTGAATTAGATGTCTATCTGAAGTCTGACTATCTATTATATCTAAGCCATAGTCAAAGACTATCTTCGTGAAACCGGCCCCAGGTAATACTAATCCCGTGCCAATAAATAAATATGTAAATATGTACGTAAATATTGCGTCATTTCTTGTTTAAAAGTACTTTTCCGCGTTTTTTCAAGGATGAAGACGCTTGAAAAAGCATTCAGTTGTGTTCTAGACGTGGGGACAAGTCTGTGGCAAAACTTAAGTGTTTTCTACATACCATTAAGATCAGAAAGAAGATCGAAAGCACTTGTTAGAGGCACGAAACATAATTTAAAATCGTTCGACCGCACATAACTGTTTTATATAGGCTATGTGTAATGCGCACGTGATATCAGGAAGCAACGTAATACACACATGACGACAGAGAGGTGACGTGATGCGTAAATCGAGTTACCCCTCTCACTTCTGCTGGTTTTACTGAGATATCTTATCTCGAATTGCCCATTTAATATTAACAGACATCCTGTGGTAAAATTACATTACTCCATCATCTACCCTTGTAAAGTTAATCCCGTCCGAATAGGGCTTACGTCTGCATTATATTAGTGTAAACTGCACATTATTAAAAGTTTAAGTATGCATGGAATACATAAATTATCTACTAAATTTGCCAAAATGTATATCCAAAGCACACTGTGTGGACTACAGTATCCCAGAATGTAGAGCACTCGACTTGACCTTCCATTTCCAGTGTGATTTAAAGGAGCCAGAAGCAATGAATCATGTTTATTGCAAATTAGACATCCAAATGTTAAGAAATGCATGCACAAAATTGGATTAAATGCACAAATATGCTTTTTTTTTTCTGGGGAAAAAAAATTACTTGCTGAATTAAACATGGAACAAAATGAGGTCAAGTAACAACAAAGAAGCACATTATTACTATTTGAAACTTTTATTGTTGCATACTCATTCACATACTTGTTTTTGAGTATAGAGTATAAACTGTACAGCACTGCTACTGTATGAGTGTCTTTCTCAGACTGCTGTTTTATTCACACCTATTAAAGGGTTAGTTCACCCAAAAATGTAAATTATGTCAGTAATTACTCTCCCTCATGTTGTTCCAGCCCTGTGAGACTTTCGTTCATCTTCAGAACACACATTAAGATATTAGTGATTAAACATGAGAGCTGTCTCACTCCTCCATAGGCTTCTATTGTAATTGTAACTTGCCGGCCCAGAAAGTTAGTAAAGACACTGTTTAAAATAGTCCAAGTGACTACAGTGGCTCAACCTTTAGTTCATCAAGCCACGAGAATACTTTTTGTGCAGCAAAAAAATAAAAAAAATAACAACTTTATTCAACACTTCTGGGTTGTACGTCAGAACGTAGGCTCACTATTGGCCACCATCACACACATCATACACATGACCAGCGCCGGCCAATAGTGAGCCTACGTTGTGACATACCTGTACAACCCAGAAGCGCTGTTCACTACGTGAACTCCCTCAGAAGCCCACACTGAAGAACATGAAGAGTTGAATAAAGTTGTTAATTTTTTATTTATTTTTTCGCTTGATAAACTTAAGGTTGAGCCACTGTAGTCACTTGGACTATTTTAAACAGTGTCTTTACTAACTTTCTGGGCCGGCAAGTTTTAATTACAATAGAAGCCTATGGAGGAGTGAGACAGCTCTCAGATTTAATCACTAATATCTTAATGTGTGTTCTGAAGATGAACGAAAGCCTCACGGGGCTGGAACAACTGAGATGAGATGAACACATTCCTGGCTATCTGCTTATCACTGAGCTCATAGATCGCTGTCTGTTCTGTAGATGTGTGACGTGTCCTGCTCTGTGTTTCCTGTAGGTCCCTCTGTCAAACGGGCTGCCAAAGCATCCTCTCTTTGGGTGAGTATTAATGGATCATGTTTGTTGTCTGTCCTCGATGCTTGTGCTGACTCAACTGGTGAATTGATATGCAATTAAAAGATTTTTGACAGTGATTTATTCACTTCCACTCCGTCGAGAGCAGCTACACAGGCTTAGGACTCTCTTGCTGCATAATGGGGAAAAATAATCATCTTGACACACTAGAATATCGTAGTTTTGGGGCTAAGTAACCTGAACACCCCAACAACTGCATAGCAACACACTTTGAACTATTCAGAACTAGACTAGACTGTTTAAAAAAAAAAAGAATAAAAATAAGATGGGTGACGTGTCTCCAAATGAAGCCAAAATATCCCAGAAATGGCCGTTGACATTGTGCGCCGATGAAGTGATTTTTTTTTTTTTTAAGTTAACTTAAAAAAGGTTACAGAATTTTACATTTATTGTTATGAAAAATGCACATAATACATTTATATTATGTTTATATTATTTTCAAAAAACGCGTTTTACTCTAAAACTTCAAGGAAATTAAAGCCATAAATCTTGAGTGTGATATCTCAAAAAATTAGCTTTCAGTCAGATTTCGTTTGGCCGCAGTACCAAAAGTTTTCACTAGATGAAATTCGTCTCCCATTAATTTCTATTGCAGTCATTTTTGACACAAGTGTGACAATTTTTTTTTTAGGACCATTTAACCCTTTCGAATCATGTCTATGTTTTGTTCTGTTTTTCACATAGTAAGTACCAAAATCTTCACCAAGTGTCGTACCATTCTGATGAAGTAAAAAAACAATCGGGTTTTTTTTTTTTCGGGTAAAAAATGACTGAAGAGCACTAGATGAATAATATAGTAATATACAAATTGCTTTTGAATTTCCACACTTTGACCTTTTTTTAATGCCGATGTGACTAAATTTTGTTAGAGATCGCACTGGTGCCATTACCACCACGTTGCCCAACTGAGAAGAGCTGCCATTTCTGTTGCATATGAATTTGTTTCAGTATTAATAACATCGCTCCAAGATCTAGTGAGAAGCGTTCACAGAATTCTGTTATAAACCATATCAGATCAAACAGAGCTGACGTGGAAACATTGTGCGATGAATGAACAAGTTATAGAAGCCTTTTCAATCCACAAATCACCAACATTCACCATGGATTTAATGTAGTAACGCTAACTTTAACCCTCATATTGTGGGAGAAATAGTCGAATGTTTTCACATTATTCATCTCAGGGTTCGTACAACACTTTGAGAGTGAAATTCAAGCACTTTTCAAGAGCTTTTAAGTGATTCACACTTTTTTTGCAGCACTTTAATGTTATTTTTAATCCGATGACCAAAAACATTATTTGTTTGTCCTTCAAAGATTGTTCCCATTTGTAAAACTAATAATTTCAAGAAGTAGGGAAGGGAACCTAACACTTATTGGCAAACAAAAACTTTTATTGAAAAAATAAAAAATACATGAAAGAAATTAGCCATTTCCATTCCATTTTTACTTTTGAATTTATATTTAGACATTATGAAATCACTATTTCAAAATATCAAATCATAAAAAAATCCAATTTTGCCTAAGTTAGGCACTTTTTTGTACTGAGGTATTAAAGGAACACTCCACCTTTTTTTTGGAAATAGGCTCATTTTCCAACTTCCCTTAGAGTTAAACATTTGAGCTTTAGCATAGCACTTTTAGCATAGCTTAGCATAGATCATTGAATCTGATTAGACCGTTAGCATCTCCCTAAAAAAAATGACCAAAGAGTTTCGATATTTTTCCTATTTAAAACTTGACTCTTCTGAGTTACGTCGTGTACTAAGAACGACGGAAAATTAAAAGTTGTGATTTTCTAGGCCAATATGACTAGTAACTATACTCTCATTCCTGCGTAATAATCCAGGAACTGCTGCCGTACCAGCAGCGCAATGATATTACACAGCGCCTGAAAATAGTCCCCAGCTCTGTAACCTCCAACGTGACCGGCACTAAGTTTGAAATATCATTGCGCCTGCTTGTACACAGGTAGGGAAAATATCAAAACTCTTAGGTCATTTTATGAGAGAGATGCTAACAGTCTAATCCGATTCAATGATCTATGCTAAGCTATGCTAAAAGTGCTACCGCCAGACCCGGAGATCGGCTGAATGGATTCGAAACCGGTAAAACTCAACTGTTTAACTCTAGGGGAGTTGGAAAATGAGCCTATTTCCCAAAAAAGTGGTATGTCACAAGTGGAAAGTGTCATAACATTTTTTTTAAACTTAGCAAAGGAAAGCACCATTCACAGTTAAAGAAAATGTACACATCTAGGTATGATAAATGTTGCATATGAACAGCCAGAGTAACAGCGTTGTGTGTCCGCAGGGGAGGAAATCCATTCGCTACGGTAAAACTTCGGCCCACAATCACCAATGACAGATCAGCCCCCGCCATCTGACCGACACCACAGCTGGCCTTCATGCACTACAGTGAACACACACATTCCCACAGGGCTCGCTGGATTCAGACGGAGACCCTCTGCCGAGGATGCTGGGATTCACAGTAACACACTCAAGACACTACATACTGTTGAACCACTATTTATGCCTGTCCCCTTAAAACCTCCTCTCTCTTTCTCTCGATCAAGCGTTGAGAGAGAGAGAGAATATATACTAGTTATATATATATATATATATACATCTTGAATGTGTGTGTGTATATATAGAGACAGAATCAATGTATATGCATTTAGCTGTAAGGATCACGAAGGCAGGTCGTCAGTGTCATTCTGTAAATACACGAGAGAATATATGAGTGTGCTTTTAACTTTTTCAAATCATTGTCAGAAGGTTTTTTTTATATTTACACTAGATGGGAGCTTGCTTTAGCAGAAAGGTCCTGATGACAGTGATGTGAACCGAAATGCTGTTGACAACTATTCTACTTATTTCAGGTGTTGTCTGAACTTCTTTTAAAACACTCGAGCCCAATTTTCCTGGTAACTAGTGGAATGAATGAGCTTGACCTGACGGATTCCTGAGCGTGAAGCGAATGAAAGCGTCGTGATCCCAGTGAAGGTCATAGATTTTGGAAAGGAGAGCCATGTTTATGTAAGCATGTGTACCAGAGTTAGCTGGCTAACTCGCTCAGCTGGCCTTTAGGAAACGGTCAAGTTTGACCCGGAAGACGACGACGACACCAACTATACAAGAGCGTTTTATTTTTATCTGATTTTATCTGATTTCATCAATTCTTTTAGGTTGCTTTTATCAGCGTAGTCACCGCATTGAATAATGATCCATTGTCGGTCAGTGGATAGTGATTTATTTATCTTCTGCTTTGGGGAAACTATTCATTTGGCTTTGATTGTATCAATGCACTTGTTGGCCTGAGATCTTGTAGATCATTGCTGTATGAAAATAAAAATATTTTGTTTCTAAATGTGTGTTAGTGTTAAATTATGAGAACGCAGTAGGCCTACTTATTAACATTAGGAACACTGTGAATGAGTACGAATAATTTAAAGTCTTGGTAAAAAATGCGTCTGTACATGTAGACTAGGGGTTTTAGACAGTGCCGTCGCAGGTGGGGTGCGAGGCCCTGTGCGAACTTGAAATGCGAGGCCCTGCTCTTTGATGTGGATGCTCAATTGCGCATGAATAACAGTCATTCGTAGCTGTTCTGGTTCTATTGCACGAATAATCTCGCTGCAATACGTTTTTATCAAGTAGCCTAGAATAATACAGCATAATCATGCACATAGTCTGAGGCGCCGCAATAGTTAATATGTTAATATAAAGACGCAGCGAAATCTCTGCATCCCCCTTAGTGGGGCCGCTCTCTCGTTAGCTCGTTACCTTTTTCAAACTGGAGCAGCGCTAACTCGCGGTAGGTAGAAAATGCATGATTTGATTTGTTAAACATGAAAAGGATTTATCCGTCTGGCATGGCAGCTCGCTCTAACTTTAACCTAGAAATATGTTCGCTATTAGGTGCAAATCCAAGTGTTTGTGTAGAGCGCGCACTGCATGACAGGCGTCGGCGCGAACACTTTCATTTTCCTATCAACAGTGGAAACAACTTTAAATACTCAATCTTTTCTGGTCATACAGAAAAGAATAATGCATCAGTCACAAACTCACAATAACAAGAAAACGTTGTGCTTTTGTAAAATAAAATAAAACAAACAGGGCGCGCTATAGCCTATACTGCACATCTTTGTTTCACCCCAGTGCTGGTCTTGACGTAGGCCTACTCCACTAATCATGTGTGTTACGACAGGCATTCATATGCAATGCTGCGGAGGCTTCCGGAACGAATGGAAAAACCCTGATATAGACTGACAAACACTAGTTAAAAAACAACAACATTGCGGATTGCGTTTTATGTTTTTCTCTGAAAATGTTGTAAGGCACATGTGTCAAACTCAAGGCCCGCGGGCCGGACCCGCCACATTATTTTATATAAGCCCGCGAGAGCATATGGGTGTCTTAAAATTAGGGATGCAACGAAATTTAGGCTGCCGAAAGAGACTAAAAAGCCGGCGCGCCCATCCGTTTTCGGCGATGGTTTGACTCTCTGGCTCAGTGTGATTTATGACTTCGAACGAAGCGCGTTCCTGTGTGTGCGCGCGCGCTGTACTCTCTCCGCTCCGGTCAACAACAACAAAAAAAACTGTTAAATTTGATTCTGCTGCATAGAACTGGTTGAAGAATTATATATTGATATTTTATATTATTTTAATAGGTAGCCTACCAGTATTAGCCTTTTCACCGTTTGTAGGCTATTACTAGCAAAACAAAAACTGCAGCATTAGATTTTTGACGTTACCAAATTTCACCCCTTATTTAATATTCACCAAGAATATATGCTTGAAATTTCATTAGGCTACATGGAAAATGATGTAGAATAAAATGCTTTAAACAGACGGGTGTGTTTGGTGTGGCGGTAATTGAGTGACTGGGATAAAGTCATGTGAGAGAAGGCAATGCCTCCAGCGCGGTAGGATTGGATGATATGATTGATTCGTGCGATAAATAACGAGTCATTTAAATATCACCGCTTTGTCACGTCAAAATCAAACTTGAAATGTCCTGTAAACATGACGACTGAGGGGGGTTTCATCAGCTTGCGGTGTAGACGGTAAGCTTGATGACTGCTGGGGAAAAAAAGTGACAAATAAAAGCTGAAAAGTAGTTCACACATAGTATATATTTTTTTTTAATTGTTACTGACCAGTTATTATTTTGGAATATATGTTAAAAAAAAGTCTAACTTGGAATTTATTGGTTTTAATAAATCAAACATTACATAGTGCAAAAAAGTTGAGTTGAATTTGGTCTTTTTTTAATGTTATGTTAAAGCATACCTGTCAACACTCCCGTTTTCACCGGGAGTCTCCCGTATTTCACACCCATCTCCCGCCCCCCTCCCGTTTTGTCCTTTCTCCCGTGAAACTCCCGTAATTTGTATTCCCAAACGTCGTTATATGAATAATCACATCAATATATTATTCCAAGGTTGCCCAGTTGCCAGATCTTGTATGAAACTCATCCTACTCGCGCAATCAACACATCATACACATTTCAACCCATTTGTGAGCTCAACCTGGCAACCTACAACTCAGTAGCGCTGTTGACGTGCGCAGATCGACGCGGGAAGTTGAATAAAGCGATCACTGGTAGAAATGGGAGGAGAAGACTCCGTGGTAAATATTTCACGTAATTAACGCAGGATCCGTTTTTTCTGTCATCCTTTGGCTGGCGTTACATTATATGATGCGCTTTTATTCTTGCAAATGCTTTTAAACCATTCACGCAAAGACAAATTGAGCGCCAGAATCGAGTTCTCTTTCGGCTTGAAGTTGACCGAACTAACACGCAATTCTGCAAAAATGTCAGTTTTGTCGAGTATCCTCATAAGAGCAGACTGAGCACTCTTAAATTAGTTAAATAAAGTCTTAAATGAACATAAAGAAGAGTTGTGAGAGAATGATGCGCGTGTGAGATCCGCGTCTCTGTCAGCGGCGGCTGCTCTTAAAGACACAGTAGCCAAAAAAAGCTTTCAGTCAGGAAAGTTAATCACAGAACAAAGGGAACAGAGAAAAACACTGACTGCTCTTGACAAAAGAACATTTGTAACTTTAATAAGGATTCATCTATGTATAATTTAACATTTATGCAGTGCAAACTGTTTGATAACTTTATTAAATTTCTGTATATTTCCTACCTTTTAGACAAATATTTAAAATATACTGTCTTTGTTGTTTCTTTGTTGTGAAATTATGACATTATAAAATATATAAAAAACACAAGGTTTTTATCACGAGTAATCAGATTTTTTTTTTATGTCTAACCCCCCCCCCCCCCCCCCCCCCCCCCCCCCCCTTCAGATCTCCCGTATTTTAGTACACAAATGTTGACAGGTATGTGTTAAAGCTGCAGTCCGGCACTTTTTTGGGTTTAAAAATATCAAAAAAGACATTTTTGAAGAAAAAAACGTAACCAGCCAGTGTTCAAAACGATCTGCTTGCCTTACCTCGATTCAAAACGGTAAGCTTGTAATAATGTTTTTAATTCCAGTGGTACTGGTGGATTTCCGCGGGAATTTCGAGCATGTCTTTGCGTCATTACGTCACTTCTGTACACATAGAGAAGGAGTCCCCGGCTAGCGTGTGTGGATGATGGAGGTGGAGATTTAGCTTAGCACTTGGTATGGCGGATCCCGAAAGTATAAAGCGACAATCACCAGTGACAACTGGAGATTCACCAGTTGTAAAACCCAAAGACTTAAAAAATATATATTTTTCACGTTTTGACGTGATATAAGCAATCGTTAGATTTAATCAGCATGATATAGCCTACTGCAATGCTTCCCCCCACCCCCCGAATTTGGTCAGAACAAAAGTGAATGTTACTTACTTGTTCAGATGACATTTTCCGATGAAAATTATAATGTTGACACTTTCAAAAAGTATACTCTGAGATTGCTGATGACAGTAACGTATCCACAGCGACGCGGTAGCCTCAATACATTGTGTTCATCCGCGCTGTTTCATGCCGATTTACTACCCACGCACAGTTAATAATTCCGCGAATAACTGCAATTGCAGATTTCGAACAGAGATGGCGACAAAGAGGAAAAACGACGGACTGCAGCTTTAATTAAGTATGACAGGGATTTAAATTTGCATTTGATAAAAACATTTTTTTTAAGAGCTTTACCTAATTTTAAATGTAAATGTAGCGAGCTCGTATCGAACCTTGACCCTTAAACCGAGGTGTTTCATGCTTTTAATCTTCAGAAAGATCTTTCTTCCTTCCCATATTGAGAACTGTGACTTTACTATTAAACAAACCTGTCTGAGATTGCTAACACTTATCTAAAAAGATATGAGCAATAAAACAAACTTTTTTTGAAACACTAAAATCTAAATATATTAGGGGAGAAACGGTACACGAACATGACGGTATAATACACTCCTCGGTTTGAAAGAAGTCTCTTTATACTCACCAAACATTATTGATGTTGAAAACTAATTTCTGTGGAAACCATGATGAATTTTTTTTTTCAGGGATTCTTTGATGTATAAAAAGTTTGAAACAGCATTTATTAAACATAGAAATCCTTTGTAAAATTGTCATGTATACGCAATGTACAGTTCGAGTGAATTTGATGAGGAAGTTTGAGAAGTTTCACAGATGAGGAAGTTCAAAATGTTGACATTTCAAAAAAGCAGGTCCGATAAAAATGAAACAAACAGAAGCAGCGACACTTGTAGAATTTATTTACAATCTTTTAATGTAAAAAAAAGTTATAACCGATCATAACAGCGTGCCTATAGTGTATGCTATGAGTACATCATGAATGAAATCACACTGGACACGTCCGAGATTGATTGTCGGTCACTGGAAAGAAAAAAAAGAAAAAAACATTTCCATTGTCAAAGATTAACTGCGTGTCCTTGTGTGACGTTACATTGTCCGGCTGCCAACTTCCCTTGTTTATTGCAGGTTTCATTTCAACTCGGATCTGGCTGTGAAACATAACCGCATATTCACCTTCGCTCTCATATAACATTGATCATCAGTGCAGTGCGATGAAAACATGGCCCCCGAAATAAGACCCCGTCAACAAAGTCTAAAACCGATTCAGAAATCCAAGATATACAAATCGTTTTTTTAAATCGAGCATAAAACAATTAATACAGAAGAAGATGATAAAGACAATGCTTTTTTGATCTTGACTAAGACGTGATTGACACGATTAGTGAGTGTATTATAACTAGTCAATGGTTTTCTCAATACGCAAGAACAGATGAAACATTCGGTGATGCAATTGGAAAGAAAGAAGAAGAAACATCAGGGAACGAAAATCATCAGTTTAATTGACACAGTTACTCAAAGTGAGTCGGCGTTTGTCCAGAGTCGTGTGGGAGTTTCCCTCAGTGAGTCCCGGCTCCATCAGTTCATGGTTTCTCTGCCGTCGGAAAGGCACTAGTGATTAGATGACTGGAGACTGGCTTTAAGATTTCATATAAACAACAACAACAACAAAAACAATAGTGCTTGCGAGGCGTGTATAAACTACTAAAAACATGGACAACCATCTTGAAGTAATCAAAAGAGTTTTTGTGGCTGGTTACTATTGTGATCTGTCATTTATCATACTTGCGTTAAGCGACATTTGGCATTTTTGGTGTGCAATGATTACAGATATAGACTATGCTGATGCTTAAAACTGAATTAAAAAGACAGCGACGGGGGTTTTTTTGGTCCCTCTAGCCGAACGTGGCTCCGCAGTTTGGACATCTCCTCTGACGCAGGGCCAGACAGAAGAGGATTCCCAGAGGAAAGAAGAATATGGCACACATGATTCCCAGACATGTGAAATCGTCCTCCAGCACGCCGACCCTGGACACAGCACAGCACAACGGTCAGCACATACGCCACCGAAACATCTACCAGACCAGCCTGATTATACAGATATCTTAATTAAAGGGGTGGTATAATGATGTTTTCACAGGATGTACAATAAGTCTCTGATGTCCCCAGAGTGTGTGTGTGAAGTTTGAGCTCAAAATACCCCACAGTTATTTTTATATAGCATGTTAAAATTGTCAATTTTTGAGGGTGAGCAAAAACGCACTGTTTTTGTGTCTGTCCCTTTAAATGCAAATGAGCTGCTGCTCCCGGCACAGGGGGCGGAGCTTCAAGAGCTCGTGTCATTTTACCTCACGCACTGAACATTTCAAAAACTTTTAGCCTTTTATGTTCAAACCGGATTCAGAGAGATCGAGAGACTCAAGAAGTGACAACATGTAGAATTATGTAATTATTAATTATTATTAGAAGCAACAGGACATTTCTGAATGGTTAGTTGATGAATTTTATGTTGCTGATGTGTAGTTATCTTCTAGTCATTGATTAGCATATTCTGTCATGATGATCTATAAATCGTGGAGGCGGGGTTTATGTAAATTTTAGGGTTGGTGATGTCACTAACCCAGGAGGAATGTTGTGTAGTCTCTACCAGCCGTTTGTTGTAGTCCTTAAAAAGCCATTTCTTTAAAAGCAAATATCTCCGTAACTTTGCAGATGTTGTTTTTGCTCAAACCGCAACATTACACACTAACTAAAGTTAGAAAAGTGAAATCATAATCAACCACCCCTTTAAAATGTGCCAGTGCCATTGAGAAGAAGGGTTTATGTACTGTTCATATTACAATTGTTTGGCAAATTTGGCCCACAATGTGATGTTTGGTCCGATCTAGCCCTTGAGTTTGACATTTGATAAACCACATCAGCACAAGTTGCAACAGCTAAAAATAATGTCTCAATTCTCGTACGACCAAAGTTATTTTCATTCTCTGCTGTAACCATTTGCTGTAATCAAATCTGAAAATAGCTTTGACTGTAATTCTTCTTGCGTATGGATATCGAGTGAACACTGGCCCGATGAAGGGTTGGTTCACCCAAAAATTAAAGTTCTGTCAGTAATTACTCGACCTCATGTTGTTCAAAACCCGTAAGACTTTAGTTCATCTTCAGAACACAAATGAAGATATTTTATTAGATGTTCGTTTATCCGTTGAAAGTCTGCGCAAGCAAAACTTTAAAGCTTCAAAAAGTTCATATACATCATAAAAGTAATACATATCAATTTAACACTTTTTTTTCATTTATTTTTTAGCAAAAGCTCAAACGTACTTGCTATAGTTAAAGTCCCCCTGTGGTCAATAATTGTATCCTTTAAAACTCATCTTTGATCACCAAAATTAAATGTTTTTTTTTTCTTGAAAAAAGATTCTTCATGTCTTAAAATAGTCTTGAATGTAACTCTACACTCTTGTCTCATTTAGTATATGCGGTTCTATGAATATGCAAATGAGCCCCGCCTCCACTCACTCACACCAGCTCAGAGATCCACTGGTTGACGATCACACGTTGATCTGATTGGTTACAAGGTCGTTTGTGACGTCAGAAACACCAGCGATTTCTAACCGTGTTTTTGAGACTGTCTTTGGTTCACTGCAGTTTTAAGGAGAAAATACTCAGCAATGCTGTCGACTTGTGAATTTACACATGCTTTGTTTTAAAGAATATTAAAAACAGCACATAGACGTATAAAAGCTTGATTTTCACCACAGGGGGACTTTAAAACAAACTTCACTGGTTCTCATGCGTCAAGCAGAAACGTTTGAGCTTCCGTTTCCCATATTTAATATGCTGTGTGTGTGTGTGTGTGTGTGTGTGTGTGTGTGTGTGTGTGTGTGTGTGTGTGTGGATCAATGTTTACATGTGAATAAAAGCAGAACAGAAAAATCTGATCACCATATAAAGTGATCATGAATAGGGGACATTTTTTAACTAGCAGATATCACCATGAAACTTTCCCAGTTGATTACCTACATAAAGATGAGAAAAAAATTATTACACGTTTTCTGTAATTTTAAATATGCAAATTAGACTATATTTAAGTAAATATGCGCTAATGTGCATATATTTTAAAAAACGAAATCTGAGTATTGGATAAAGCCAGGTTAAAAAATATTTTTTCATTGTGTTCACATATTAGATGGAGAAAAAATGACAGAGGGATTTATGGATATCTACTTTTGTTATCCTGTAAATCAGAATATACTGTCAATAGCATTAAATAAATTTTCGCCATGTTTTTCGCCAATGTAATATAAATCAGGCTAGGAATATATTTACAATATATTTACAAATCCCTCCGTAACTGTCTTCATAATATAACTAGGTACAAGACTGGAAAGTTTGGTGTGTATCGGTGCGACTGAAGTGGAGATTTCTGGACGTGGAGAATGAGAGAAAAGTCATTTTGAGAAAACGGGCTTTAAAGATTTATCATCAGCCAATGAGATTGCGCATTCAGCCCTATTACTTTCACGATTGGTTGCTGATAAAAAGGAAATGACCAAATTTGGATCCGAAAGCATTGTACGGGAGAGAGCGAGATCTATCCAGCGGTGTGTGTGATGACGGAGCAGACAGAGATCGCGGAGCAGCGGGACGATTTATAACGACAACTTTTGTTGAATTTAGGAGAAATCTACAGACGCAAACAGACAAAGTGTAGTAAAATAAAGACCTAAATGTGTATTTCTGACTTTTTTTCACCACAAGTCCAAAAGAAGACATGTTTTTGAAGACAAATTGGAAAAAAAAATGACCAGTGGAAGAAAAACTATGTTTTTGCCTGCCGTGTCTCGCCTTAATACCTTAAAATTAGTAACTTTTCTGCTAAATTTGCCATTTTGAATCAAAATGGCGTTTTTCTGAATCACGTAAATCCAAAGAAATTCGATTCGTAAGGCACAATAAACCTCAAGAAAAATTATTTCATCTCTTTATAAACATGTAGGCAGAGTCCATTTCAATGGATGGACCGTGTCGTTGCCCGCCGCTTTAAATGCTCGCGCTCTTTAAAGCAGGATGGATTCTGATTGGCTGTCAGTGTTTTTATCGTTCATAAGCTGAAGAAAATTAGTTCTGAGAGTGATTCCAACGATATTATTCCTCTGAGCCGTTATAGTTATGGTGTGTACTCTGCTAATCTTTTATATTCAGAACTATATCTTTATAGTTATCATAGTTATCGTCCTTTATGGCTTTCGGAACAACATGAGGAAGAGTAAATGATGACAATTGTCCTTTTAGGGGAAACTATCCCTCTAACCAACCAGAATATTAAAACATGATGTATTATGATATGAGAGAAGCAGCTTCAATTTCAGTCGCCATGCCTCTGTTATTTAGAGATGTAAAAATGCATTTTTAAAAAACAAAAGCATCAAACATCTTTTTAATTCTTAATCATAGACAGACAGATTTCTATATCTATATGTCATGTATGATATAGTGCAGTATGATTTAAAAGGAGGAAGGGAGCAACAATCACATTGTTTGTTTTGTGGTCGCGCTCACTAAACTGGACTGATCTGTTGTGTGAACCAAAGTTCAGTGTGAAATCATGAGGTCACATGACTCTCTCTCAGAGTCAGATGAGCGAGCAGGAAGTGCTTCTGGATTAAAACAACCTCAAAGAGGCCAATTTAAGGCCAGGATTATGAGTTGGAAATAATCTTATTGTGCGATTTGAACATCCAGCATGAAAAAAATTAAAAAATAATATTATATATATATAATAAAATCGTAACACTTTACTATAAGGTTCATTAGTTAATGTATTAACTAACATGAACTAACCATGAGCAATACATGTCCATCTTTGTTAGTGTAAGTTAATAACAAAAAAGCTGTTCATTGTTTGTTCATGTTAGTTCACAGTTGCTATCAAAGATTTTTAATAAAGTATTAGTAAGTGTTAAAATTAACATTAATAAATGCTGTATAAGTGCAGTTCACTATTAGTCCATGCTAACTAATGAACCTTATTGTAAAGTGCCACCAAAAAATCTGATTCTATCCTAATTATTGTATTTTTAGTCGTGACATCCGACATGATGCACTGTCACATGCTCACAAGCGAACAGGAAGAGGAGTGAGCGGATACAGAAACCACAGTTTGTTGAGTGTGATGTGTGTAAGCCTCACCTGCAGGCCGGACACCCCCCCACCACCACCACCGAGGGCTGGACGATGGTGTAGGTGCTGGTGTAGGCCGGCTGGGTGCCCACGGCTGCAGGCGGGCCCGGGACGGCAGGGTAACCGGATGTGGCGGCCGGGAAACCTGCGGGTCAGAGTTCACATCCATTAACACACACTCCACGTTCCTCACTGTGTGGTGAGCAGAAGCGTTTCATGAGCAAGCAGAGCTGAATATGGTACAGGAAGCGGACACCCTTGAGAAAAGGAAGTCACACTTGTAGTGTCCTTCAAATATTACGTTATATTTTAATGTACTTGCAGCTTTTAAAAAGTGTCAACTTTGTATTTTAACCCTATGGTGCTCTTTTTTTTTATTTCAAAGAAATGAATGTACTATATTTTAGTTGGATAACGTTTTTTATTTCATATTTTTGCATTTTTAAGGGATTTTATGGTACTAAATTATATTTACGCTGCACTCTGAAAATGACATTTCCAACTTAAACTGTCGTAAATCTAGCGTTTTTTTTTTTTAACTTTACGAATTTTACACTTTGTTATGAAAAAAATGCACAAAAATACTATTTTTGATTTTAATATGAAATATATATTTTCAAAAATAGGTTTTACTCTAAAACTGCACGATAATCAAAGCCATAAATCTAAACGAGTTGTGTACCAAAAAATTTGAGGTTGATATCTCAAAAAATTACTCGTTTTTTTTCAGTCAGATTTAGTTTGGCCGCAGTACCAAAAGCTTCCACTAGATTATATATTGTAAACTTTTTCGAATCATGTCCATGATTTTTTTTTGTGTGTGTTCACATAGCAAGTGCCAAAACTTTTACCAAGTTTCGTACCATTCCGATTAAATAAAATATTCACACACACAAAAAAAAGTAAAATTTTTCGGTAAAAAAACGACAGAAGAGCAACACGGGGTTAAAGAACATTTTAAATCATTATCTTTTAATAATCTTTTGTCATGCTTTAAAGAAGTGCTCTTATTTTGATGTGTTGACTAACATACTAAAGCACTTGATTATAATTACAACTGTGTGTTATTCAATATTACATTTAAATTAGGGCTGTTAAACGATTAATCGCATCCAAAATAAGTGTATAATTATTTTGTATATATAAATACACACACGTTCATGTATATATTTAAGAAAAATGTGTTATTTATATATAAAATATTTATAATTTATATTAATTATATATAAATCTATATCCAGTATATATTATACATGTAAATATTTATTAAACATATACAAGCATGTTTGTGTATTTAAATATATAAAATAATTATACACAGTACACACACATTTATTATGTAAACAAACTTTTATTTTGGATGCGATTTATCGTTTAACAGCCCAAATTTAAAGTTAATATTATATTATTATAAATGTACTGAACTGGATCTTCATCATTACAAATGTGTAATTAGAAATATATTTAAAAACAACACACAAGTTTCAGTAGAAATTACATTAAAGTATATTTAATTGATCACAAATGCTTGTCAGTGACTTTGTACTTATGAAATGACAGAAGTAGGCATACTTAAGCGGGTCAAAAAAGCACTCTTACGTTCAACTAATTGCGTTTAATATAAATGTAAATGGTAAATAACATGCAATCAAGTGTCCAAAAACACTAAAGTTGGTTCTTTATATCATTTCCATAATAAGAGCTCTTTTTTAAAGGTATGCTAAAGCGCACTACTTTTTCACAAGGGTGAAAGTACACTGTGACATATTGAGAGAGAGGTAAACCGTTAACTAGCGTGTGTGCGTCTGTGTATTTATGGTCTGTGGACTTCAAACTTATGAAACTACATAAGAAGGCAGCTTGGTACCATGGTACTGAATGGTTACCTTGTTCATATACCATGGTATTTAGATTGAGACCCGTTTTTCACAGAATGTAGTCGCGTAAATACATTAATAATTATAAACATAAAACGTGACCTGTTGCATAAACTGCTTAGACTTGTTTTATAAGTCAGGCATCTTTTCTTTAGAGCTGGTTGTACCTAACTAATAATAATTCACTTGTGTGAAGACGTAGACTGCGCTAGTTTGAGAATGAAAAGAGTGATTATCATTAGGATGTATTAGTAGTCAGACTAATTTTAATATTAATAAACTAATATTAGAAAGTCTAGTTTAGTTTCCAAACCAGTACATTTTTTCCCCACAGATCTTTGACTGAATTACTCTGACTCAAAATAAACCAAGAACTGTGTGTTGTTGTACTAAGGCTCGAGACACTTAAACCACGAGTAGTAAAAAAAATAGTATTTTATAGAAAGAAACGCCGTTCCATCCCGTGAATGTTGTACCATATTTTTATTTTGTTTTAATTTCTCTTTTAATTCAAGTTATTTTTTTATAGTTGCCAGTGAGTGAAAAGTCATTAAAAAGTTGTGTGAACACACTTATTGAAATGTTTTTAAATTTATTCCTAATAATTTGTTGTTGTTTTTTTAACTCGAAATGATGATCTCATCAATGATCTCATCAATTGTCAACTGACGATGCGGTCACATGTTTTTGAAGGAAGTCTCTTCTGCTCATCAAGCCTGCATTTATTTGATCAAAAATACAGAGCAAAAACTCTAATAGTGAAATGTTATTACAATTTAAAATAATGGTTTTCTATTTTAATATACTGTAAAATAGCTAGTTTATAATAATAGTTAAATAGGCTAGCTTATACCTGTGATCAACGTGTCCCTGTATAGACCAACGCTACTTTTGCGTCATCGAAGGGTAACGCCCCTTTTTGGGGGAAAACAAACGGATTCCCCTGAGAACAGAACTCGCTCTAATAAGTTTCTTGACAGCAAAAATGGCACAAATATACACACTCTTTGCCGGCTGAGGACCGTGAGTGGTATTTAAAGAAGCTACTGGATATGGGGATACAGAGGTGTCCCTTTGAAATGGTCGAAAACTGGATTAATGACCCCACGCAGTGGCCAAATATGGACTATTCAGAGTTTCAGACATCTAACGTTACCACTGTCTCGTGGAATCACCAAATAACGTTAGCCTATTTTTTTTTGTCATTAACACACTCACAGTATGACAAACTAGACGATGTCTAGAGGAGTCGGTGGTTTACTTGGATCATATTTCACTTGATTTAAGCTATTGACATAGTTTTGTTGTCGACTAGCTAACGTTGTTAACGTTACTAGTTAACGTTAGAAAGACGAAGCTGCTAGCAGCAGTTTAGTTGGTATGATAACGAAATTAAAGCCAGTAACTAGCAAGTACACTACTTCATGTTAAATACACATAGTTTGTCACTAAGTTTGAATTAACTTAGTGACACGAGCAGAAACCAGCCAAGTCCACTTTAGTCCTAGCCTGCCACTATTTCAACAGTAAAATCAGTTAACAGCCAATAGCGTGCCTAGTGAGAGCTAATCACGTAACTTTAACGTTAGCTGCTAGCAGCTTCGTCTTTCTAACTAGTATAGCTAGTCGATAACAAAACTATGTCAATAGCTTAAAATAAATCAAGTGAAATATGATCCAAGTAACTTAAACCACCGACTCCTTTTGACATGGCCTCGTCGTCTAGTTTGTCATACTGTGAGTGTGTTAATGACAAAAAAAATAGGCTACTTACTCTTTAAATACCGCTCACGGTCCTCGGCCGGCAAAGAGAGTGTGTATGTTTGTGCCATTTTTGTTTTTTAAGAAACATTTTGCAGATCTAGAGCGAGTTCTGTTCGCAGGGGAATCCGTTTGTTTTCCCCCAAAAAGGGGCGTTACCCTTCGATGACGCAAAAGTAGCGTTGGTCTATTCAGTGTCACGTGATCATTCAGAAGTCATTATAATAATACATGATTTATTATCAATGTTGGAAACCGTTGTGCTGCTAATTAAAAAATTATGACGTGATACTTTTTACAGGATTCATTGATGAATAAAACGTTTTAAAAAAAGAATTCAACCGCGTTTATTTACACTAGAAATCAATATACCGTTCAAAAGTTTGGGGTCACAGTTTTTTTCCCCTTTTTTTCTTGAAAGATATTAATACTCGTATTCAGCTAGGATGTGTTAAATTGCTATAAAAAAAAAAGTGAAAGTAAAGATTTATATTGTTACAAAAGATTTATATTTCGAATAAACGCTGTTCTTTTTTACTTTTAATTCATCAAATAATCCTGAAAAAGGATTACAAATTCATAATAAAAAAAATATATTTATTATGCAGCACAAATTTTTCCATTATTGAGCATCAAATCATCATATCAGAAGTATTTCTGAAAGATCATGTGACACTGAAGACTGAATTATTGACGCTACAAAAAAAATCAGCTTTACAGCACAGGAATAAATTACATTATAAAGTATATTAAATAGAAAACCAATTATTTAAAGTTGAAATAATATTTCACAATATTACTGTTTATTCTGTATTTCTAATCAAATAAATCCAGCCTTGATGAGCATAAGAGATTTCTTCAAATCTGAAGCATCACATTCTTAATAACACACATGCGTTATAAAATCCTGCATTTTGCAAATGGCAGGATTATGAGCAGATGAAACCCAGTGTGTGTGTGTGTGTGTGTGTGTGTTCGCGGTGGTCTTGCCTTGGTAGGGCGGCGGTGCCTGAGCCTGGAAGCCCATCGCGGGAGCAGCGGCCGCGGGGAACGAGCCGTAGTCGTACGCGGCCACCGGGACCGTGTTGTACGCCGGAGGTCTGTCCTGGAGAAGAGGTTTAGTATCCATATCCAGTCCGAGGCGTCCTGTCCACTTCAGAAAACGAGTTTAAAATCTTCTTGAGCTTGAACGATCACTTGGACTAACGCAAACAAAAACCAAAACAAAGATTGGATGAAAGTTCCTCCACTCTCTTCCCCATGCGACTTCAACGCGCTCTTGCAAGCGTCGGGACAGGAATGGTTTGAAGACGTGTAAATGTCCTAAAGATGCGCCATAGCGACCTGTTCTTGATTTCTCTCGTTTATGAGAGAAATCCGTGTTTGGTAACGACTGAAACTCCTTATCAAACTCAAAATCGACGTTTTTCCTGCTGCTGCTGCTGCACTGTCACAAGACTCGCTGTCACGTGATGAAGTGGAACGCGCATGCGCGGGGGAGGGGGCGCGCCTTAAAGTTATACACTACACTCACTTTTTTCACGCACTCAAAAGTTAAATTTCTATTTTTGTTTTTAACTCGTTTATTATTTTATTTATATTATTGGATGTTATTTTCCCCCGCTATTCTATGTTGTATCTACTGATGTTTGATACTTTGTTATAATTGTTGACTGATTAATAATAAAAATGCTCACTAAAAAAGGTAATCAGATAAAACAAAAATGTTACAGTGCTTTTATTTCTGTTTAGAATCATGTATACATGAGATGGAGGCTCTAGTCTTATTAGTAACCTCATAAAAACTGTGTTATTGTACATGATGTGGGTCACGCTGAGTTCACGTCATTGTTACCCTAATTATGAGATGAAACACCGTGACGTCACCTGAGCTGTTGGAATCCATGTTGGAATCTCGGTAATTCCGACATGGCGAGAGAGAAAAATCCGACATGGCGTAAACACACCTATCAAACAAAATTCACGTTAATGAGTGTTGTGATTTACAATTTGTGAACAGATGTTCAATTAAACCCATATCTTTTCAATAAACCATTTGATCTGGTTTCCAAAAACCCGGTCTGAGTGAATATAACCAGTTTTGCTCACTTGCTTGCACTCGGAGCACATGTTTAATGGTACGGTTTCGGAATTATCGTAAATATGAGTCTCCTAGTTGGAAATTGTACAAGAACGTCTTCACAGTTCGCAAGTTGTGTTTAAAGGGCCAAACTGGTCCTAATAGGCTGGCTATGTGAGTACATTTATAAATTTAGCATTTTAATAAATGCATCTGTGTCTATTGACACACTACAATACAAAAATACAGCTGTCAAACTGTATAAAGCAACCGAGTGTTACTGCATGTAATGCTTTTTACATGTAACACTTCACATCTATGTTGCTTTTTTTATGTATCCAACGAACTTTATTAGTATACAATATATAATTTGCATCTTAATACATCCCAAAAAAACAAAAACATTCCAGAGAGCTATATGTTTATTTTATTGCTAATATCATCTGTGATGTGATTTTGATGAAAGAGTCTCTGACATACATCCCAGTTACTTCATTCATGTTAATAAATAAAATAATGTTTACAGCACACGTTGTTCGCCAAAGTGCTTGTATTCTATTCACAACACAAATAAGGAATACTTCAAAACACAAAAGGTCGAAAAAGAGGAAAAACAACGGTATTTCAAACACATTTACAGCCAGATTAACGTTATATTGTATATAGCCTTTTCGTCTTCAGTCATTTGTAAATTCATCTGATACATCGCCCGTCTATGCATTACATCAGTCTGAAGTAACAGCTGAAGTGTAGGAGTTAGTACTCGTGTATCACCCTTGAGTTGTTAATTATTGAGAGAGTAAAGAGTGAATAATTGATCGAGTAAACCTGCGCATATATGAGAGCTCTGCGCGACGGAAAAACATACGTGCGCGCACAGGCTGTCCAATCAGAAGCGTAGATTTCGACATTTCCGTGAGCGCTGACCAATCAGAGCGAAAATACCCCTGACTTCCTGCTTTGGCTCGCTGAGCCCTTAGAATAATGCTGGGAATAATAATAAACGGGTCGCTGATGTGTGTAATGCTCGGAATAGATGAAGACTCGCTGCACAGTCATTAGACTACACAGAGGGTGAGTTTATGAGCACATCTGAGCGGAATGTGAATTCGTTGTGTGTCGGAATTTATATTCGTCGTATTGATTAGGCTACTATCATTAAACATCATAAATCATAAGGCGAAAGCAGGTGCATAAATGTTTTACATTGAATTAAATTAAGCAGAGAATAATACGGCTGTGAGACAGATGCGAGTTGACCACTGGTGTCCAGTAACAGTATCTCTTACTTAACTAGACTATATTAATGTGTGTATTATTGAGTATGTATATGTATTATTGCTTGATCTATTAAGAATCTAATTAAATAAGAAAACTTTAAAATACAATGTGTACATTTTAATTGTGAACTTTTTTACGGTCTGTGGTTTAATAACTAAACAACAAAGAGCTGTTATATATTTATATATATTAAATATTATTTATAACTTTTATTTTATATTAAGTAAAGTATATAATAATATATAACATTGTTCAAACGCTTAAAAAAAAAGAAATTAAGACTTATTCCGCAAAGACACATTAAATTGATAAAAAGTGACATTAAAGATTTGTATAATAATAATAATACAAAAGATTTATATCTCAAATAAATGCTGTTCTGTTTTGAACTTTCTATTCATCAAAGAATCCTGAAAAGAAATGTATCTCTAGTTTCCACAGAAATATGAAGCAGCACAACTGCTTTCAACATTGATAATCAGAAATGTTTCTTGAGCATCAGATCATCATATCTGAATGATTTCTGAAGGATCATGTGACACTGAAGACTGGAGTAATGATGCTGAACATTTAGCTTTTGATCACAGGAGTAAATTACATTTTAAAACAGCCTAAATTACATAAAAAACAGATCATTTACTTTTTGTTTCACAATATCATTGTGTATTTTTGTTCAAATATGCAGTCTTGGTGGGCAGAATAGTAATAATAATAATAAAATAATAATATCTTTCAAAAAGATAAACAGATTCTTATTGACCACAAACTTTTGAACGGTAGTATATCGTCAGCGAGAGAGAGAGTGTGTGTGTGTGTGTGTGTGTGTGTGTGTGTGTGTGTGTGTGTGTGTGTGTGTGTGTGTGTGTGTGTGTGTGTGTGTGTGTGTGTGTGTGTGTGTGTGTGTGCGTGCGTGCGTGTTTATACACTCTAAAAAATGCTGGGTTGTTTTAAACCAATTTTGGGTAAAATATGGACAAACTCGAACATTGGGTTAAAATCTAACCCAATGGCTGGGTTAAAATTTGGGTTAAAACAACCCAGCATTTTTTAGAGTGTGTATATATACATAGTACTGTGCAAAAGTCTTAGATACTTCAGTATCGAACAATAAAATGGCTTTATTTATATCTTTTGCTGTAGTGTGTCAGTGACAAATGTCAGTTTAAATTTCCATTTTACCATTAGTTGTAATCATCCAGTGATATTTTTGTAAGCACACAGAGTCTGACAACAACAGCCGGTATATGATCTGATCTCACCAATACCATCATCGAGTCAGTCTGTGATTACATGAAGAAACTGAAAAAAACTGAGAACTGTCTCCAAGATGCTTTTTTCCTGCAAAGCTACAGCACTGTGAGAAGTTTTTAAGGCTCATGTCAGACTGCTTGTGCTTACAAAAATATCACTGGATTATTACAGTTAATGGCAAAATGAATGTATGGAAATGTAAACTGATATTTCCTACTGACACACTACAGCTAAATATATAAATAACTGTCTTAAAACCATTTTGTTTTTTGGTCAAAATACTGGCATGCCTAATACTTTTTCACAGTACTGAATAAGCCACGTTCTCTACATTTGGTGAGTCGTGTTGATGACTGCGTGTGCTCTGCAGGGCCGACGATGTCCGTGTCGCTGCTGTGGGCGGTGGATGTGTACGGGCGGGTGTTCAGTCTTCCGGCCACCGGAGGACGCTGGAGCCGCGCTACTGACATAGTGCTGGAGCTGAAGCGTGTGACGGGCTCTCATCAGTCCTGCTGGGGCATCGGCTGCGACCATCACGTCTATCTCAATGTGTATCCCAGTCAAGTGCCCATACGCCACCAGGAAGAGACCTTTGAAAACCAGGTCAGAATTTTCAATTCAATTGCGATTTGGCATGATTCAATACTGTACCAGAGCCCGTCTACGGAGAGCCTGCCCACTCCCTATTAAGTCCTATTGTACCGAATTTTTGGTTGTAGTTCCACCAGAGTTCCACTGGGGGCGATCGCCCGAGTGCAAAATTAATGGGAGTCTATGGAGCTAGACGGCTAAATTTGTCTCTTTCACCCGATTGCCGTTGAGAAATCTCAGATTTGATTGTAGGTTTTGCAAGTTCAACATGGGTTATAGTTCGAAAGTTGAATGAACGAGTACTTATGTCCTTTCGATTTCTTACAGGTTGAGTTGTTGTTGCCCATAACACGCTAGCATTCTGCTTATGAACGCTGATTGGTCAGTGAAGGACTGATTACGACCAGAGATACCGCTTGATGTTATCGTGGCATCCGAAGCGGGACCAGAATGTCTTCTAGCAAAAACTCTTCTAGCACGTGTATTTACCTGTGTCAGCTGTGTTGTCGATGCCTTGAGAGAAAAGATATTGCAGAGCGCGAAAGCACCACAGTGACTGAAAGATTGCCGTAAAGCAGTATCTCTGGTCGTACGAGGTGTATGACGTCATTGACATTTTAAAATACTTTTTAAAGCAAATAAGTGACTCTAAAAAATCTAACACCCAGCAATGTGTAATTTCTTTGCATCTCCTTTCGAAAACAACATTCAAATTACTAGACAAAAAATGATATCCTGAGAAAAGTGGATTTTGAGGGGTATAGCTCCATAGGCCTCCATTCATTCTGCACTCGTCCTGTGAGCGCCCTCATATGGAATCAGAGTGGAACTGTAACCAGTTCAGAAGCCGGAAGTTTACTGAGAGCGGCAGTTCTCCCCATATTAGACATTCTCTGACTGTACATAATAAGGTCCCATTTGTTAAAGTCGGCGTGAAACGGAAGTTGCGATAGTCTTTATTTCCCTATTGTGACGTAGGAGTGAAACTTACTGCTTCTCGAACAAGAATAAATGTAGGGCGGGGCTTGATTTTGTCCATGTGGAATTGATTGGATGGTTGTGGTTTGCTATAGAGACAGAGCGTAACGCGTCATAATCTGAAGACCACGCCCACCGGGGGGGGGGGGGGGGGGGGACAATCCAACCGTCTCCATTGACTTTGCATTGCGAGAGGCTGCCTCCTTGACATTTCTTGCTTCTAACATAAGACAGAAAAATGCCTAAAAGCTGCTGTGTGACGAGGTGTACAGCAAACAA
Source organism: Phoxinus phoxinus (assembly GCF_949152265.1). NCBI lineage: Eukaryota > Metazoa > Chordata > Actinopteri > Cypriniformes > Leuciscidae > Phoxinus > Phoxinus phoxinus. Next base: position 43,362,098 of record NC_136876.1, read on the forward strand.
GCTAAGAAACCCATAAATAAGTTTTTATAAGCTGTCGACCCCAAAAAATGAGCGTTTAAGGACTTAAAAGTGGATACAGGCTGGAACGAATGGGTAAACTGTGGGATCCTGACACTCAGTATACACTAAAAATACAGTTACGTGTGCAGTGAGTTCAACATTTGGTCACTGGTGAGTCAAATATCCAAATGTCAGTTTTATATATTATATTTCTGTAAGATAAGCCGATTACGTTCTCCTCCAGCGGGCGTATGTTAGTTCTCAGAGTAATGAGACACGTTACGCTCTGATTAGTTTAGGGTTAGTTGGCATGATTTATAATTTATAGTTATTACTATAGTAAAGTACGTGTAACAAGGACACTGTAAAATAAAGTGTTACCATCATTTATAAATACTGCACAATTGATTTCATGGTGTGTTATGAGGTTGTTAGGATGAACCCAATCGCAGACAGCAGATAACTCAAACAGGGGTTTATTCAAGACAAAAACAGAAAACAAAACCCACGAGGGGGCAAAACATAGACAGGTAAGGGATACACTAAACTAGGACTTGGTAAATAACTAGACAAAACAAACAGTAGACGAGTACTGTAAACGAGACAACACAAGCACATGGCCCAAACAGGCCATGTGCTTGCACACAAAACATGGGTCTGTCATGATCCTGCCTCAAGACTAGAGAAAATCAAGGACATGAGGGCAGAATCATGACATGGTGTCTTAAACATTAGTTAAGGCGTTGACTAACTTTTCTAAATGAAGTAAGAAAATACAACAGGTTATTGTTAGTTCATGTTAGCTCAGGTCTATTTAATACATATTATGCCCCTTTTTTTTTACAAGATGTAATATACTGTAAGTCTCAGGTAAGTCTCAGGTGTCCCCAAAATGTGTCTGTGAAGTTTCAGCTCAAAATACCCAACAGATCATTTATCATACTTGTTGTAAATACCCATTTTCGAGTGGAAGGAAAAGCATTCTGTTTTCGTGCATGTATCTTTAAATGCAAATGAGCTCATGCTCCCGCCCCCGTTTCCAGAAGTGGGCGGAGCCTGTACAGCTCGTGCCTTTAATACTCTGCCAAAAAGTTCTCTTTCACGTCTTATTGACATAAACTGTCAAAAACACAAAAAGTTCACATAAACCCAGTCAGATATGTCTGTGAATGTAAACAGCAAGTAAGGAGATCACATGTGTATATTAGATCTGTGTTTTAAAGGGGTGGTTGATTATGATTTCACTTTTCTGACTTTAGTTAGTGTGTAATGTTGATGTTTGAGCATAAACAACATCTGCAAAGTTACAACGTTCAAAGCAAAGGAAGATATTTTCTTTTAAAGAAATCGCTTTTTAAGGATTACAACAAACGGCATAAATTCATCAACTAACCATTCAGAAATGTTTTCTACATGTTGTCACTTCTTCTTGAGTCTCTCTCGGTCACTGTCTGACTCCGGTTTGCACATAAAAGGCTAAAAGTTTTAGAAATGTTCAGTGTGTGAGGTAAAAGCATAGACAGTATATAAACTGGACACAGCGACCCCATAGATTTCAACGGAGAAAAGTGAAGCCCATTTGAAGCACTCACTTCCTGATCGCCAGGCGAACTGCACAGGCTCAAACTGAGCTTGAAGACGTAGATGTGACGTGAGCAACCTGTCTGACAGCTGTAGGTCTTCTAGTAGCTGTGCCGAGAGAAATCTGCATCAATCCCTTCTGAATCTCGCAGAGACGGAGAGCGTGAGCATTACCTGTCCATGAGCTAGCAGCAGGAGCAACTTTATCACTCTCTATGGGCTTCTCCCTTCACTTTATCGGACTTAATGCCTCCACGTTCCCCCGATTGCCTGTGAGCTTCTCCGCCGGTCTATACGGTAATTTTTCGATGGTGCGACAGAGAGTCACGTTGTTATGACACAATCGTTAGCCTATTTTTACAAAAACGGCTTCTACGGGCCATAACGTGAGATACAAGGTAATGGAGCCTTTTATACATTGTCGCGTTTCTTTAGAAATAAATAATGGACAAATGGAGTCTTTAAACGCCTCAGATGTAAAGTTATTCGCTGTCAAAGTGACGCCAAAATGAATGGGAGTCAATGGGATGCTAACAGCAGGTGAAGTTCTGCTACAATGGCGGCTCCCGTGGAGGCTTCGGTTTCCGGCGGATGGATTACCCCCCTTGGGTAAAAGGACAAGAGATCTTCAAGCTCCGCCCCCTGTGCCGGGAGCAGAAGCTCATTTGCATTTAAAGGGACAGACACAAAACTAGGGGGTTTTGCTCACCCTCAAAAAGTGACCATTTTAACATGCTATATAAACATATCTGTGGGGTATTTTGAGCTAAAACTTCACATACACACTCTGGGGACATCAGAGACTTATTTTACATCTTGTGAAAAGGGCATTATACCACCCCTTTAAAGTGAAAGAAGCTTAATATACAGTACCTACTGCTATACTGTTAATATGAATCAAAAGATAAAAGAAAAACAGAAAATCACCCACTGCTCTTGATTGAATTAGCTTTAGTAGGGCCCATGAATTCCACGATGCAGAAAACAGCTTATGAAAACCCCACATTCAAAATTAGAATATTGTGAAGGGGTTTTCATAAGATGTAAGCCATAATCATCCAAATTATAACAAATAAAGGCTTGAAATATCTCACTTTGCATGTAATGAGTCTATATAATATATTAGTTTCATCTTTTAAGTTGAATTACTGAAATAAATTAACTTTTACACGATATTCAAATATTTTGAGTTTCACCTGTATGTGTGTATATATATATATAGGTTTCTGTATTGGTTTGCTCCAAATATCCTCTGACCTGTGTGTTTTCCAGAGGTGGAACCCAGTTGACGGTTACACCGACACACTCCTCCCGACAGACCGCTGGCAGTGGACGGATGAGTCCGGCTCGATCCCACAGCCTCTTCACAGCTTCGAGCTGCCATCTGCTAACTGGGAGTGGGAGGGCGACTGGTACGTGGATGACGAAAGCTGCGGGAGAGAATCCACTGAGACTGGGGTGAGGGACACAATCTCATAAACTCAACCCATCCCGAACCTAACTTACTCTACACTTAACCTCTGAACCCAGCGCTGACCTTCTCCTGTGCCGTCAGGGCTGGGAGTATGCAGTGGACTTCCCTGCATCCTTCAGCAAAGACAAGAAGTGGAATTCATGTGTCCGGCGCAGGCGATGGCTTCGCTACAGGAGATATAAAGCACTGGGATCATGGGCCAAGGTATAATCACCTGTACAAAGCTAAAAAATATATTGTTATTTCAATGTTAAACACCCAAAGATCAGCCTTACAAGTACAACCAATCCATATTTGTGACCCTGGAAAACATGTCGCACGGGTATATTTGTGGCAATAGCCGACAATACATTGTATGGGTCAAAATGATAGATTTTTCTTTTATGCCAGTTATCATTAGGATATTAAGTAAAGATCATGATCCATGAAGATATTTAGTAAATTTCCTACCGTAAATATATAAAACATTAATTTTTGTGAGTGAATGCAGCACAATCGCGAATATATAAATGTTCAACTTTAAAGGAGATTTTCTCAATGTTTCGATTTTTTTGCACCCTCAGATTCCAGATTTTCAATAGTTGTATCTCGGCCAAATATTGTCCTATCCTAACAAACCGTACATCAATGGAAAGCTTATTTATTCAGCTTTTATGTGTAAATTTTAACAAAAAATGACCCTTGTGACTGGTTTTGTCATCCAGGGTCACATTTATGTTATCTAATGCTTTATATTTAAAGGGGTGATGAACTGAGAAACCAAATTTTCCTTGAGCTTTTGACATATAAGAGGTCATCATACTATAAGAATATCCTATAAGTTTCAGAACTGAAAACTTCCTTGTTAGTCCAATAAAAGCTTTTATTGACACCAGGCGCAGCAAACGACAGGTTTTTCAAAGTGGGGATCTATGAGGTCAAAGGGCATCAAACCCCGCCTCCGCAGAAGAAGATCGACGGCTACTTCAACACCGCCTGTTTAGCCCCGCCCACCGATTCACGCATTACATTAAAACTCATTATAATATTCAAAACTGCTATCCAATCATAGCAGGGGGCATTAACTTTCAAGTCTTCATCGCGGCACGCCCATAAAAACCCAGCGTTTCAGGAGCTAGGCTCAAAACCAGGGTAGAAAATAGCCTATTACTGATTCATTTTGATGTTTTTGAATGTAAAAAAACAAGCGAACGTCATAAGTTGACCTCAGACAACAATATAACATTTTTTTAAAAGCCAGTTCATGACCCCTGTCGCATTGAGAATGTGTGTTTTTGGTGCAGGTGCCTTTGGACCGGGGCAGACCTCCGCCCGAGCCCTTCATTGACCTGAGCAGCGGAGGCTGGGACACGAGCCCTGAGAAGCACATTCACCTGTGGGCCGTGTCCCAACAAGGGAAGGTATATGCCTGGTTTAACACAAGTTATGTGCAATGTTGTTGCCTGCACAGAATATAATGGACATAACTATACTGTATACACTACCATTCAAAAGTCTGAGGTCAGTACGGGTTTTTTTTTTTTTTGGAAAGAAATTAATACTTTTATTCAGCAAGGACACATTGATTTAAAAAAAAAAAAAAAAAGGTGACATTTATAATGTTACAGAAGATTTCTATTTCCAATAAATGCTGTTTTTTTTTACTTTCTACTCATGAATGAATGCTGAAAAATCACGGTCTACACATAAATAAGAAGCTACATAACAGATAATAATCATAAATGTTTCTTGAGCATCAAATCATCATATCAGAATGATTTCTGAAGGATCATGTGACACTGAAGAATGGAGTAATGATGCTGAAAATACAGCTTTGATCACAGGAGTAAAATACATTTTACAATATATTAATCTAAACAATAAGCAGCTAGTTAATCGTGAGAATTGGATCCTAAACTAAAGTGTTAGCAAACACTGAGCAGTGATGCTGTTGTGTTGGCATTGTAGATTCCTGACCACTAGAGGCCGCTGTTGTCCTGTCCTGCGAGTCACTGTGTTCAAAGGCTGCTGCTTTAGGAGTGCAGATCTGCTGTTATAGTCTTTATTCATACAGTTAGTCGTTTTGTTGTGTTTTTTGTGATTTAATTGTTTTTTAAATAATTATATTAAGCTTTAATTTATTTAATAATTAAGCAAATTCATATATTAAATATATATTTTTCAGTTTTTGTTTTAGTCACTTTATTGCTGAAACTGAAACATTATTTCAGTTATTTGCCAGAGCAATATTTCTAATTAGGGCCCAAGCCTTGAAAAGGCGAAGGCCCTATTGTTTTCCTTCGGATTATTATTATTATTATTATTATTATTATTATTATTATTATTATTATTATTTTTCTTACGACTATTCGGGCACTTTTGGGTCTCTTAACGTGCTCAAAAACTCTTGAAACTTTGCACAAATGTCAGAACCCGCGGCCATTAGAGCCGGCCTGAAGCTGGTACCCGGGCGTGGCAGGGGGGCTCGACAGCGCCCCCTGGAACGCGGTCCAAAAACTTGGTCCATAAATCAAACACGCTTGCGTGTAATAATATGAAACTCGGTACACTTATAGATCTCATCGGTTCATATATCCTTCGTGCTCTGACTTTTTACCCCAGCCCAACAGGAAGTCGGCTATTTGGCGTAGTTTAAAAAACACATGCAATGGAATTTAAAATACTCCTCCTAGAAAATTCAACCAATCAACACGAAACTCGGTGTGCATGAAGTCAAGACATGGAGGATGAAAAATTGCCAGGGGATTTTTGATATCTCGAACGGTTTGGCCGTGGCGAGGAAACGCATTTATGGCGAATATTGGAAACAGGAAGTGTGTTATAACATCCTCATACATTAATTGATCTGGATGAAACTTCAGCAGTGTGTTCGCTGTAAGAGGCCGATCACATGGATGTGACTATTGTGAGTCAAAGTTATAGCGCCACCAACTGGCAGCAGGAAGTGTGTCACTTTCAAAATGCTTTAAAATCACCCTCTTATTTTTACCCGATTTGCTTCAAACTTTATGTGTATAATGTAAACACACGGCAGATGTAGACCTGTGAAAGGATTATTGATATCTTAAATACTGTTGCCATGGCAACGCAGCAAACTTTAATATTCTTTTTTAAAGTTTTTGAGACTCTTAGCATGCTTGAAATTGCATGAAACTCGACAGACACTTTACATTTATTGCCTAGTACACTTGTGCAAAGTTTCAGAAACGGGCGTGGTAAGGGGCTCAGTAGCGCCACCTTTAGTCAAAAATGGGGTATTAGTTTTACCTACAGTAACAAAAATCGGTATTTATATTTATCTCCCCGAGCCGGACAACTTTCTAATTTACAGTCATTAGCTCCGACCAACAGGAAGTCAGATATTTTGGTTTGAATGTGATTTGATGGGAATTTTGCCAGTCTCTCTCAGTGTCTGTGTGTGTGAGAGAGGAGGGGGGGGGCTTTATTTTAACCCTTTCTCTGCTGTGTGGGACTTCTCGGGCACTTTTGGGGCCCTTAACGTGCTCGAAAACTCTTGAAACTTTGCACACAGGTCAGAACCTGCGGCCATCAGGGCCGGCCTGAAGCTGGTACCCGGGCGTGGCAGGGGGGCTCAACAGCGCCCCCTTTAACGGGGTCCGAAAACTTGGTCCATATATCAAACTGAATATTGCATGAATTAGTATGAAACTCGGTACACATATAGATCTCATCGGGCCGAACAACTTTCGTGCTCTAAGTTTTACGCCAGCCCAACAGGAAGTCGGCTATTATGGGTTGTATGAAAACGCACGCCCCTGGAATTTTATATACTCCTCCAAGAAATTTTATTTGATCTTCACCAAACTCGGTCAGCATGAAGTCAAGACATTGAGGACGCTAAATTGCGGACGGATTTTTGATATCTCGAATGGTTTGGCCGTGGCGAGGAAACGAAGTTATGGCGAGAAAAGAAAAACACAATGTGTTATAACGTCTTCATACATTTATTGATCTTGATGAAACTTCAGCAGTGTGTTTGTTGTAAGAGGGCTATCACATGGATGTGACTATTGTGAGTCAAAGTTATAGCGCCACCAACTGGCAGCAGGAAGTGTGTTACTTTCAAGATACTTTTGACTAAAGTGGGGGGGTTATTTTTACCTACAGTCACAAAACTCGGTCTGTATATTATGCTTATCGATCCGGACAACTTTCTCATTTACAGTCATAAGCTCCGACCAACAGGAAGTCAGATATTTTGGTTAGACAGCCCCCCCCCCCCCCCCCCCCCCCCTTTTCTGTGTGTGTTTGGAGGGGAGCAGAAAGACTCACACTGATACAAGCTCTAAAGCAGACTTCTTCTCGACAGTCAAAGCGGGGTTACGTTATTGCCCGCCGTGCACAGGAACCCGAAAGGCAACGGGGTGGCGGCTTTATATATATATATATATATATATATATATATATATATATATATATATATAAATAAATATAGCTGCAAGCAGCGATGGAGGGCCCAAGCCGGTGGCAGCGCCAGCCCGGTGCCTTTAGTGTAACTAAAGGCACCAGGGTGGCGGTGCCACCGGCTTGGGCCCGTAATCGCTGCTTGCAGCTATATTTATTTATATATATATATATTTGTTTTAGTTTTTCTTCTAATATTTGTATGTTGTTTTATCTCGGCTTTATATCAATCAACAGAAACGATTTATACTAGTAGTTTGAGGGTACGTTTACAAGACAACGATGTGCTTAAAACTAGGGCTGTAAATGATTAATCGCGATTAATCGAATCCAAAATAAAAGTTTGTGTTTACATAATATATGTGTGTGTGTATTGTGTATAATTATTTTGTATATATAAATACACACACATGCATGTATATATTTGAGAAATATTTGCATTTATATACTGCATATATATTTTTATATTGTGATTTTTGTAATGATTTCTATTATATATAAATATAACTATTTTATATATAAATAACTAATTTTCTTAAACATATACATGCATGTGTGTTTATTTATATATACAAAATAATTATACACAATACACACACATATATTATGTAAACACAAACTTTTATTTTGGATTCGATTAATCGCGATTAATCGTTTACAGCCCTACTTAAAATGGAGACGTTTTTCCTTTGAGTTTTCCGCGTACAGACGACACCATTGTAAAAACGATCCACGAAAACGACTAAAAACGCTGTATTCTGCTGCCAGGCCATTAGATGGCGCTGAAACACTATAAACACGTTATACGCATGTGCATGACGTCATCGTCTTCAGAGATTCACGCTTTAGTTGTTTACACGACACCGTTTTCTACTAAAAACTGAAGAATATTTACGTGTTTTGGCCGTTCGTTTACAAGAAAACGGCGTTTTGGGTTCCTGAAAACACAAACTTTTGAAAACGGGTTTCAAAGTGCACGTTTTTGAAAAAGGTCTCCATGTAAATGATAAAAATGTGAATCTCTGAAGACGATGACGTCATGCACATGCGTATACCGTGTTTATAGTGTTTCAGCGCCATCTACTGGCCTGGCAGCAGAATACAGCGTTTTTAGTCGTTTTCGCGGATCCGTGTGAATGGGGATCGTTTTGACAACGGTGTCGTCTGTACGCGGGAAAACTCAAAGGAAAAACATCTTCGTTTTAAGCATATCGTTGTCGCGTAAACCCTTAGAAATCGGTTTTCAAAAGTTTACGTTTTCAGCCAGCCAAAGCGCCGTTGTCGTGTAAACTAACGGCCAAAGCGCATAAAAAGTTTTACGTATTTAGTTAAAAACGGTGTCGTGTAAACAGCGCCTCAGTTCGCCTGTTTGCAGTTGCAGGGCAGTTTTGTGACCACTAGAGCTCACTGCTCTTCTTCTGTGACGTGCAGCTCTTTATATTTTGAGCTCAGCCAACACCTCCTAATGGATTAACCACTTGCTCACAGGAATCTGAACAATTTCCCAGCCTAGTGGTTAATTTAAACACTCGCTGAATGTTTTGTCATGTTTACGATGTGTTAAAACACTATTCCTGCCACCACACGGATCTCAGGTGTGTGTGTGTGTGTGTGTGTGTGTGTGTGTGTGTGTGTGTGTGTGTGTGTGTGTGTGTGTGTGTGTGTGTGTGTGTGTGTGTGTGTGTGTGTGTGTGTGGTCCCACAGCTGTGGTCCCGCACAGGCATCAGGCAGCAGAACCCGGAGGGGACACGATGGGAGCCCGTCCAGGCTCCCCGAGAGGTGGCACAGGTCAGCGCCGGCCCGAAAGACCTGCTTTGGGCCGTTCTCTGGGATGGACAACTGCTGGCCAGGACGGGCATCAGTAAAGACTGTCCTAAAGGTCCGACACTGACAGATTTATTCCTGTCCTTTGAATTCACACATGCAGAATGCAGAACATACAGTACATGTTTTGAATGACATCTATTTACAGTCAAACTGTGATCATGGTCACGGTCATGTCCATAGCATGACAGAGGTATGAACTAGCGCTGGGTAAAAAAATATCGATTTCTCGATTTAAATCCTAAGAATCGATTAGTCATCCTGTTTTCAGTTGATGAATGAATGGAGCATTGTAGCGCGCCGCATCCCATCTAATAAATCGCGATAATCTTTGTGCTTTGTTACTATTGATATGAAACAAAGTCTCAGATTTCAAATTACCTCCATTTTCTTACGAGATTACGAAACAAAAGCATAAATAATACCGTTTTGGCGCTGTGGCGTGAGATCGATCTGGCGCAGCTCAAGAGAAGCGGTAGCGCGAGCTAGCTCACGTGATCTTCTCTTAATAATACCAATTACAGCGCGAAATATAAATGAATGAGCATCTGAAAGTGTGTTAAAAGATAGAGTACAACTTATCGAAATCCGTATCATGTCACATGGAGTCGCTCAATCAGTGTTTCAACCGTGGAAAGACGTAAAACAGCTAGTAGGCTAAACAATGTCATGTAACGTCACATTTACCTCAGAAAAACCATATCCAGTGAACTCGTTAGTCAGCTAGAAAATTAACTCTAGAGAGGAGCATTTTGCTAAATGCTCCATATTACATAGGCTATTCGTTATAACTTTTAATGTTCTTTAATATTTAATGCATGTTTGAATAAATCTGGCAAGTTTTTGACAGCCACCATTTAAATGTTTATGTTTCATATAGGCTATAACTTTATTATTATTTAAAAAAAAAAGTGTAATAATAAATACATTTTCTTTGCTAGATTTTCTCATGTCTGCTCATGCTAGTTAATGTTAGTCACTCCCTGTAGGCCTATCTAATTTTTTTTTTACTCTCACAAATGTATGACTTTTGGAAGTGCAATTTGGTTACCATATGCAGTTTTAATAGTTGAATTATAACCTTATACGTAATTTTTACTCTTCAAAGTGTACACTTGCAGGTGTTGATTTTAATTAATTTACTGTTAGGCCCATACATAATAATAATAAGGATAAACAATATTTAAAAAGTATATAATTATCTAACAAATTAACCACAAAACATAACATGCTAAATGGGGCATATCTATAATATCTAGCATATTCAAAAATGTAATTGTCAGAACGTCGTTTCTCAGTTGCTGAATGTCGCACAACAACGTTCTACATTGTTACAATGTTGCGAGCACGTAGACAGCGACGTTGCCATAGCAGAAATGCAACGTGCCACAGACGTGGCCACAACGTAAATGTATTTGCTGAAAACCGACTCCCGTAGTTTACAGCATTAGTTAAGAGATTTGTTTTCCTTGAGGAAATTTGCCATGTATCCAAAATAATCAATATTCGAATCGGAATCGCAATCGAATCAAATTGCAAGCTTGTAAATCGAAATCGAATCGAATTGTGAAATTTGTGTCAACACCCAGTCCTAGTATGAACACACAGAGGACCTAAAGAGCATGTGTGTGAGACACTTGTGCCACACTTAAAAATGTTTGAATGTCATAGCAGACAAACTGTGAATCTGCACTCTTCACTAACGTCACTTGTTTTCATAATTTGTCTCATTGTCTTTGAATCAGCTGGTGATTTTTAGTGGACGTATGAAGAAGTCAGTCCTAAAGTTCACACAGGTATCGAGAATCACATTAACTATCAACATGATCAACTAATGCTTGACAACGGCAAAGTGTCTCAGTACTTTTTGTCTTTGTTTTGTAGTGTATTTATTGTTTTATCATATCAAACCTAACATAATACAGTAACTTGTAGTGTAGCTTAATAGTCCAGACTCGTTTGAGGTCAACTGTGCCTTAAACTACACTCGTGAAAAAGAAGTGTGCTTAATTGTATTGGATTTGTACTTCAAATCCTAAAAGTGTATTTTTAAAAACTACCTTGCAGATAATATAATAGTAATGAAATAAAAGGCCACTTGAAAAGAGACATGACTGTTTCTTAAAACACTTTTGTAGACTTTTTAAAAAGTGCACTTTGTAATAAAGTACATTTTAAGTCATTATTTTTTTTAAATCATGCTTTAAAGAAGTGCACTTATGTCGATGTTTTGACTAACATACTAAATCACATGTGAAGTACTTGATTATAATTTTAACTCTAGTGTGTTATAATACTTTTACACTTAATATATTTTAAGAGTACTAAATTGCAACTTCATTACATAACCGTAATTATAAACATATTTAAATACATGACATAAAAGTCCCAATAGAAACGACATTTAGTTTATCATAAATGCTTGTCAGTACATTCAGCAGTAACTTTAACTGTATTTCAAAGACAATAGAAATATGAAATTACATATAAAGATGTGCTTAATTCGTACTTAAGTTGGTCAAAAAAACACTCTAGTCCAGCTAATATTAATTCAGTTTTCACTTAACTACATTCTTTTAAAGTGTATTATTTCCATAATAAGTACTCTGTTTAAAAGTATGCTGAAGTGTACACGAGGGTATGTCGAGCATCTGTGTTAAAGTCTAATCTTTTAACGGAGAGGTTTGTGTGTTTTCAGGCTCATCGTGGGATCTAGTTGAGTCTCCGAGTCAGAAAGGAGCCATTCATGTTGCCGTGGGCATCGGTGTCGTTTGGGCCGTTACTAAGGACAACAAAGTAAGACGATATTTAATGCTCTTTACACTGCTTCGGCTTGACATTGATATTACTGCTAGGGGTTTCACACATTCATTTAGTGCTATTAATTTAAAGGATTACTGTTAGAATTTTTTTTCTTGCCATCAGAGTAATTGTGCAACTTCACTGTCCATTTTCATCTAAAAATGGAGTAAAAATGGCCCAGATGATAATTGGATGCCTCGTCGTGTGTGTGTGTGTGTGTGTGTGTGTGTGTGTGTGTGTGTGTGTGTGTGTGTGTGTGTGTGTGTGTGTGTGTGTGTGTGTGTGTGTGTGTGTGTGTGTGTGTGTGTGTGTGTGTGTGTGTGTGTGTGTGTGTGTGTGTGTGTGTGTGTGTGTGTGTGTGTGTGTGTGTGTGATAGGTCTGGTTCAGGAGGGGTGTGAATTCCCACAATCCCACTGGCTCAGGCTGGATCAGCATTGGTGGAGAGATGGTGATGCTCAGCGTGGGACCCAATGACCAGGTGAGATGAGTGGAGTGTCATATTATACTGTCTAACAATAAACACACTCGCTGTAGAGCAGTTTTCTGCCAGGTGGTCCGTATACTGTAACATGTAAACATCTAAACTGACATCATGTAAGGGGGCCTTCGAATTTTGTCTTTGACATTGGGGGGCCTTAAAGTCCCCCTGTGGGGAAAATCAAGCATTTAATGTTGGTTATATGTCTATGTGGTGTTTTTAATATGCTTTAAGACAAACCATGTGCAAATTCATAAGTCGACACCATTGCTGGGTATTTTTTGTATTGTCTCAAAAACACGGTTTGAAATCGCTGGTGTTTCTGACGTCACAAACTACCTTGTTACCAATCAGGTCAACGAGTGGATCTCCGAGCGGGTGTGAGTGAGTGGAGGCGGGGCTAATTTACAAATGAGGCAAAGGTGTAGAGTTACATTCAAGCTATTTTAAGACTTTTTCAAGGGAAAAAACGTCTAAATATGTCATTTTGGTGATCAAAGATGAGTTTTAAGGGATACAATTATTGCCTACAGGGGGGTTTTAAGGCTGTGTTCAAACATGGCATGTTTGGTTCGATTTAAACGAATGGCGATTGTTCTCTTAAGGCTCCGATATACTCACTGCAAAGTCCTTTTTCGTTCTTCGTTTTGGGATAAACTCTGGTGAGGTTTGACTGATATATAATTGCAACCCGGACCAAAAAACATCTAAACGATCCAAATTATCAACAAAGCCGTTATGTCACTGTCCACCAGGTGAAAAGCAAAAATCATATCACTTTTGAAAAGTAATCTCAGCAAGCCACATGATTTGAGGTATCCTCTTATCTGTAGTGCAAAAAGTGCAGGGCAAGATAAGTTTAATAATTAGGGTAATAATTATGGCTTTGTTCAAATCATTTGCCGTTAGTATCAGCGATGATAATAATAGTGATATTTTCATTTGGAAACTTCACTAACAAGCGATGAATCAATCTGGATAGAGTTCATTGCACTCACACCATGCTTTAATTACTGTTGCTGATATCATATTTCATCTGGTGATATTGTAATAATCATTTTCTCCTGTGTGGACAACTCTAGGGGTCCCAGTACTTGCCCTTGGGGGACACCCATCTGCTATAGGCCGGGAGGAGGGGCGGAGGGGGGGGAACAGTTCTGGTTACACTCCTGTTCTCACATGAAGCTTTGAGGATTAACCACCACTAGATCCTCAGACCAATATGTGCACCCAGCACAACAGCCCGACTGTATTTACTGTCCATGTTTATACGCACAAACACCCATCGTCCAATCAGCTTCTCCAGCTCACACTGGCTCGGACGGGACAGGAATGTAAGGTCTGGTGGAGTTGGGTGTCCGTGGGTGTTGATTACTAGAGCCACTGAGTCTCAGTGTGGAGTTTGCAAGCGATGCAAACCTTCTCTCTGCATCTCTCTCTCTCTCTCTCTCTCTCTCTCTCTCTCTCTGTAACTTGACCGTTGGCTCAGCCCAGCCACATATATATATACACCTCCAATTCTTTCACCCGCGCACAGCCATATGGGAGCGTCTAATTTGAGTTTGGCCGCACTCCGCCATTCCATACTTCACATTTTATTACTAACCGCTTGGACCGGGTGTTCAGCTCAGCTGCGACAACGCTCATATTTTGAACCTGTTCCTAAATTTGACTTAATCAGAAACAATATCCCGTCTATGAGAACTATGTCAGCACATAAAAAGAAAAGATTAGAAGATTGTCTCATAACATGATGATTTTCCGATGCCAGCTTCATTATAATGCAGTTGATTTTATTATATGGGTCGATCAAGCGTTCTGCGATCGTATATATTTATTTATAATAACCGTAATATCCAGTAGTCAGACTCTCCGAACTTCCAATGCTAAACACTACCATTCAAAAGCTTTGTGTGAATCTAAGTGTGTGAATCAGTGTGAAGTTACTAAAATAGAGGCTTTTAATGTTTAGAGGATTTTGTCCCAGATGTTTTGATATCTCAGCTTGAAGAAGATATGTAAAAACTGCTGTTGATGTGATGTATACATACACACACATATATATATATTTTTTATGCGTGTTTTTCTGTGACGCAGGTTTGGGGTGTTGGCAGCGATGACCGGACCGTGTATTTTCGTCATGGCGTGACAGACACAGAGGTCACCGGAAGGTCATGGGTCGCAGTGACGGCCCAGCTTGATAGCAGCAAAAGCATAAATCATTCCAGGTAGTGGAAAAACACTGTACAGAACAGTGGTTCCCGACATGACCTATTTAAATAGGATCCAGAGGGGACCTAGAAAACAGAACGTATGACTTTAAAGTAGAAATATTAGGGCTATAAAAGCTTCAGTTAATTAAAACAGTTCATTTTCATTCAACATCTTAGCACGTCCAATCAATGGTTTAACCGTACCGTTTCATATAACGGTTTGCTGAAAACATATCCACAACTTAACAACAACACTCACACACAGTGTATCTGTCAATGACTTGCATGTGAAAGTTGTGTTCATCAATATAATAGTTTGGGTTTCTGTTTTGGTGTTGGGCCACTTGAGCTTTATTGATGGGGCTGTTAAAGGGTAACTCGCCAAAATTGAACCTACGCTCTTTTTTGTTAATCTACCCGAGTCAAACATTCGTGTAAAAGCATAATTAGGATGGAAACGCCACTTTTAAGATTGCTTGTATTTTCGTTTTCGGTCAAAATGCCTTTTAAATGGGAGTGCTAGGGGCACTACAATGATAGCATTAAAATCGCTATTTTTAAGACACTAAGGCGGCTCGACACAACATGAAACTGTGCTTGAAGTATCACCAGCGGCTCTACACATGAACTCCAGCATTGACTACATTGTTTGTGTACACAAAGTTTGCTATAAAGAAAGGTTTTGTACGACTCACTTTATCAGTTAGTGTTTCCGGTGGCTGGAATTTTGTCAGTCAAAAGTAGTCGATCTCCGAATGCAAAGTAACATGAGAAGAGTAAAGATGGAAATCTCCTAAAGTTTGTTTCCATATCAATTCTAAGTGTTTAAGTTATCGTGCTTTTCATTGGAATTACAAGTTCATGACATTTCCTCATATGGCGTCAGTTCATTACGTTGCATTCGGAGATCGACTACTTTTGACTGACAAAATGCCGGCGGAGTTGTTCAAAACCTTTTTTTTTTTGTAAACTCTGTGTACACAAACAATGTAGTCAATGCTCGAGTTCATGTACATCGACTTCAAGCACAGTTTCATGTTGTGTCGAGCGGTCTTAGGCCACATTTACACATAGCCGGGTATTTAGAGAAACGAATATTTCCGCCCCTCCGTTTTCAACAATAACATCGTGCACACAACCCGCATAAATACGCCGTCGAGCGCCTTTATAACTATGCCAAACCTATGGGCGGCAGTGTAGCGAGAAGGATAAAGCCATGCAAGCCAATCAGAATCCTCAGAATCGACAAGAGAGAACCTAAAACCCAGTTTCTCCCAGTTGACACGACAACACATAACCGGCGTTTTCAGAAATCTCCACTTTGGCCGGAGTTTTTAGAAATAATCGTTTTCTGGAATAAAACCGGCGTTTTCGTGTAAATGACAGGTCAAAACGCAGAGAAATATCTGCGTTTTCCCATCGTGTAAACGGGGCCTTAGTGTTTTAAAAATAGCGATTTGGATGCTATCATAGTAGGGCCCCTAGCACTCCCATTCAAAAGGCATTTTAACCGAAAACGAAAATACGGTCAAACTTAAAAGTGGCGTTTCCATCCTAATTATGCTTTCACACGAATGTTTGACTCGGGTAGATTACCAAAAAGAGCCCAGGTTCAATTTTGGCGGGAGTTACCCTTCAAGCAACACTAGTACAGCAGGATCCTTATATTTCACGTCCGTCCAGCAGATGGCGCCGTGCCTGTCAGTGCTCTGAATGTCTCTGCGTCTTTCCCAGTGTCCGTGTGCACGGTGATGCCGGTGTGTTCGGTGGAGATGTCACCGCTCCTTCCCAGGGATCCGTTCTGGGCTGTGATGATGCCGCGGACATCCCGAAGCCGCGTGTTCCCAAGATCACGAGTGACAGCTTTATCTCCGCGCTGGTGTCGGATCGCTCCTCTCCACTACACGACCCAACAGCGTCTCCCAGTGTACCTGAGGGAGACCAGGTGACCGGCTCCTCTGTCCCGACCCCGACACCGTGGAGCAATGTAGACCTGGAGGAGATGAAGGCCTCGGTTCCCAGGAGCTCAGTGGCCACGTATCCCATCGAGCTGCAGCACAACACGGTAGAGCAGGAGGACACGCCGCCCTGGGCCTGGGTAACCGGTGGAGGATGTGACGTCCATTCCAGATCACATGTCGACTGGTTTAACACCTCAGGTGCAACCCAGTTAAAGGGATAGTGCATCATTCACTCACCCTCATGTCATTCCCAACACTTTACTCGAAGCCTGTATAATGCATTATAGGTATAGATGTTGGCTAATGCGTTATATTTTTTTACATAAATAAATGTAAGCAAAGTTCAAATGCATTTTAATATTTGCAGAATTCTTGTTACTTTTGAAATTGGTTGTTTTGATGCATTATACTTTCTAAAAGGTGTAAAAAGGAGATTCGTGCGATCATACAATCAATACTTGTATAATGCGTTGTACAGGTGAAACTTGAAAAATTTGAATATATCGTGCAAAAGTTCATTTATTTCAGTAATTCAACTTAAAAGGTGAAACTAATATATTATATAGACTCATTACATGCAAAGTGAGATATTTCAAGCCTTTATTTGTTATAATTTTGATGATTATGACTTACAGCTTATGAAAACCCCAAATTCAAAATTAAAATATTGTGAAAAGGTTTTCATAAGCTGTAATCCATAATCATCAAAATTATAACAAAATAAAGGCTTGAAATATCTCACTTTGCATGTAATGAGTCTATATAATATATTAGTTTCACCTTTTAAGTTGAATTACTGAAATAAATGAACTTTTGCACCATATTCTAATTTTTCGAGTTTCACCCGTATATATAAAGGCTTTAAGTAAAGTGTAACCGGTTTGTCAGAATGTGCAAATGACTCAATTGGTCGAGGCTGCCAAGATTAAATACAACTTAAAAGTATCATAAAAGCAGTTTATTAAACACACACACACAATATTCAGTTTCACAACGGATGCCGCGTCAAAACTTGTGACATTAATGATGGTTCTCATGCGTCTCATAATCGATCATGTGCCACATTTGAATATGAACTTGAAGTAGACATGAGAGATAAAGAATTTGACGTTTGATTTTAATGGCTTAATTTTACGTTCTTAATGTTTTGGGGATAAAGGCCATTGCAGAAATGGTTAGTAATGGCCTTGACTAGTACACTGCACGACATTCACGGTCAATACTCTTGCACATTTAAGATCGGTTTTTAATTCTGAGAGTCGAAATATTGAGCAGGGACAATGCACATCCCCATTAAAACTTTTTGAAAGCAATTATTTTATTCAGCATTAAACCTAGTGTCTGTCGGCCCAGATCCGGGCTACATCTAGTAATGTTACGAAAGCTTTCTATTTCAAAGAAATGCAGTTTATTGAATTTTTTTGCACTTTCTATTCATCAAAGAATCCTAAAAAAAAAAATCATGGTTTCCACATAAATATTGCGCAGCACAACTGCTTTCAACATTGATGATAATCATAAATGTTTCTTGAGCATCAAATCATCATATTACACTGATTTCTGAAGGATCATGTGACACTGAAGACTGGAGTAATGATGCTGAACATTCAGCTTTGATCAGTAAATTACACTTTAAAATACATTACAATATAAAAACTTTTTTAAATTGTAATAATATTTCATAATATTACTGTTTTTACTGTATTTTTGATCAAATAAATCCATTTTGTTGAGCATAAGAGACGTCTTCCAAAACATGAAATAATCTTAGGACCGGTAGTGTGAGTGTAAACCGGGTGAATGATGTCACTCCCTCAATTATATATATATAAAAAAAATTCAAAGTAATTGTCAGGGAGGTTTGGTGATATAAAAGCAAGTCTCTATTGTGTTTGATTCTCTCAGATACCGGGCCGCTCTCTCCAGCCATCACCCCTGCTCTCGGTGCTACACACACACACACACACACAGAACCAGGAGCCGCCGTAGAGAAGGTACTGCACTGTGAGCGGCACATGAGAGAATACGTCAAAGGTGGATCTCAAATCATGCTGTGTGTGTGTGTGTGTGTGTGTCTGTCTGTCTGTCTGTGTGTGTGTGTGTGTGTGTGTGTGTGTGTGTGTGTGTGTGTGTGTGTGTCTGTCTGTGTTTGTGTGTGCCTGTGTGTCTGTCTGTCTGTCTGTCTGTGTCTGTCTGACTGTGTGTGTGTGTGTGTGTGTGTCTGTCTGTGTCTGTTTGTGTTTGTGTGTCTGTCTGTGTGTGTGTGTGTGTCTGTCTGTGTGTGTGTGTGTGTGTGTGTCTGTCTGTGTGTGTGTGTGTGTGTGTGTGTCTGTCTGTGTCTGTCTGTCTGTCTGTGTGTGTGTGTGTGTGTGTGTGTGTGTGTGTGTGTGTGTGTGTGTGTGTGTGTGTGTGTGTCTGTCTGTCTGTCTGTCTGTGTGTGTGTGTGTGTGTCTCTCTCTCTGTGTGCGTGCGTGTGTGTTCGTGCGTGCGTGTGTGTGTGTGTGTGTCAGTCCGTGCGTGTGACAACAGGTCGTATGTGCTGGTGGAGGGACTGGCCTCCTCATGAGTGGGAGGATGTCAGTGTGACGCTGGAGCAGGTCACCGGTGCCGGAGCTCAGACAGGAGACATACTTTACCTCTACTACACACTCCACCTGGAGAAGAAGGTAACACACCGGGAGTGGAGTGTCCTTGTTAATATTACTACAAAGTGCACTTTTTTTTTAAAAGTCTACCTCTGGTGCTCGTCACATGTCTATATTTTAGTTCAATAATGTTTTTGGTAACACTTTATTTCGATAGTCCACTTTAGACATTCTACTAACTATAAGTAACTTTGCAACTACATGTCAATGAACTCTCATTAGAGTATTATTATTATTATTTATAGTAGGCTGTTAATAAAGTGTTAGCAGATATTAAAGGAACAGCACAACTTTTTTGGGGGAAATATGCTCATTTTCCAACTCCCCCAGAGTTAAACATTTGAGTTTTACCGTTTTCGAATCCATTCAGCCGATCTTCGGGTCTGGCGGTAGCACTTTTAGCATAGCTTAGCATAGATCACTGAATTAGACCGTTAGCATCTCTCTCAAAAAATGAGAAAGAGTTTCAATATTTTTCCTATTTAAAACTTGACTCTTCTATACATTGTGTACTAAGACCGACATAAAATTCAAAGTTGTGATTTTCTATGCCAATATGACAAGGAACTATACTCTCATTCCTGCGTAATAATCAAGGAACTGTGCAGCCGTACCAGCAGCGCAATGATTAAAAAAAAAAAAACTTAAAAACGTTTTTAAAAAAACTAAGAGCCCCATGGAGTGTGTTAAGAAACAAATGTGTAGTATATCAACAGACACAAGTTGACTACATTTTTAAAAGAAGAGTTCAAAAGCAAAATGAATGACAGTTTGTGGACGCCTTTAAATGAATGTCATTACAAAATGAAGATAAAAATTTGTTTGTGTTGTTGAAGATATAAGACTGTGATTTAATCCCATCCCTGTCCTGATGTGTGTGTCAGTATCTGTATGCTGTGATAAAGGAGGTGACGGCCCTGGTGCCCGTGTTGAGGGACTCTCTGTACACTATGGCGGTGTACACGGCAGAGAGGACCAGGCAGAGAAGCCCCATCTTACTGGCAACTCCGTCGCAACAAGACTTCAGTACCTGGGTAAAAAGCACATTTGGATAAAAAAGTCTCTTTGACATAAAACACACACATGGTTCAAAATGCATGCAATCTTACATCTTACCAGCCATGATGCTGTATTTGCATAATCTTCTTTAAAGTGCCCCTATAATGCTATTTTAAAGGTTCATAATTTAGTTTTGGAGGTTTTCTACAATAGGTTTGCATGCAAGGTCAAAAAACACATTATAAGATACATTGCAGTATCACACAGTCTGAAACGGTTTGATTCAGTCTCTCTAAACCTCTCCTTCCTGAGAGCCTCCTCTGCTCTGATTGGTCAGGTGACCCAGTCTGTTGTGATTGGTCTACTCTGCTCTGATTGGTCAGGTTTGAGAGTCGAAGTAGACGTTGTGCAGACCTTTTTCATTCACAAACCGCCATATTACACACTGCATGAAAGGTTGCATCCTAAAAACATAATAGCCAAACTTTAAAGAGGTGGATGATTAGGATTTCAATTTTCTAACTTTAGAAAAGCTGTTTGAGCATAAACAACATCTGCAAAGTTTAAAGCAAAGGGAGATATTTGCTTTTAAAGAAATCGCTTTTTAAGGACTACAACAAACGGCTGATAGGGACTACACAACATTCCTCCTGGGTTAGTGACAACTAGGGATGGGCGTATCGATCCTGTGGTATCGATATACTCGCGCTACTCATTTGGCATCAATTTCCTTAAAGTTTTTCAAAGATGGCTTCTGCCTGTATATGCGAAGTTGACTGTATGTATAAAATATCTTCTTATTAAACCGTCTGGACACTGACACAGTTCTCAATGCTTCGGTTTGAAGGTAGGGACCCTCATTATGCTACCGTGTTAGTGTGGGGCTATTTTGAGCCTTGTTAGTGGTATTAACTAATGATTTTTATTTGTCATTACTCTATGCCCAATATACTAGCGTTATACTAGCGTTATAGGCTAAACTGTTTTTAGAGATAAAACTATTTACATTCGATAATCATGAAAACAAATCTCAGATAACGTTTGACTAGGCAACAATGTGTAATTAGACCAAAGGTTCATTTTGCGCCGGAGTTCTCCTTTTTTTTAAAATCGATATAAACTAAAAAATTATAATTGGGGGTGTATGTATCACAGCTGTTTTAGATTACTTCCTTAAATTTCTATGTGCCGGGACACCCCTGGCTGTACCTGGCGGCGTATTGAGCTGGCCCATGTCACGTGACAGGAGACGAGCGAATGAGCGTGAGTGACATTGTGCGACACAGCCAACAACGACACACACGTTTACTTCTACAAAGAGGCTCGAAACATAACATTGTTAAGATGTATTTGTTTTTTTTGTTGTAGTTTTTTTTTTTCATTTTAGATTTTTCTACCAAGATTGGTCTTTTTTCTTTCTTTTTTTGAGAAATAAGAAAAGTGAAAATGTGTATGTTTTTGTTCATATTTAATTTATTTCATTCATATTTATGTTTTTAATTTTAATTTTAATTTAATTATGTATTGACCATAATACATTTTGTATAAATGGTCTGTATTTGTCTTGTGATTTGTCTTAAATGTAATAATATTTTTACTGACAAAAATTGGCAATAAGAAATGAACGGTATCGGTATCGATGAAAATGCAAGAAAAAGTATCGGTATCGTATCGAATCCTAAAAGTGTGGTATCGCCCATCCCTAACACCAACCCTAAAATTTACATAAACCCCGCCCCCGGGAACTCGATTTATAGATTATCAAGACAGAATATGCTAATCAATGACTAGAAGAAGATAACTATACATCAGCTACATAAATTCATCAACTAACCATTCAGAAATGTCCTGTTGCTTCTACATGGTGTCACTTCTTCTTGAGTCTCTCCATCATCTGACTCCGGTTTGAACATAAAAGGCTAAAAGTTGTTGAAATGTTCAGTGCATGTGTGTGTGAGGTAAAATGACACAAGCTCTTGTAGCTCCGCCCCCTGTGCCGGGAGCAGCAGCTCATTTGCATTTAAAGGGACAGACACAAAACGGTGCGTTTTTACTCACCCTCAAAAAGTGACAACTTTAACATGCTATATAAAAATATCTGTGTGGTATTTTTAGCTAAAACTTCACATACACACTCTGGGGACATCAGAGACTTATTTTACATCCTGTGAAAACGGGATTATACCACCCCTTTAACAACGAATAAATTCTTCTCATGTAGAACATATGTCTGCCCAAAAGAAAAAAATAATTTATATTTGCACAAAGAAAATGAGATTTCAAGAGTTTTTGTGTGTGATCTTTGCAGCTGTCTCTGTTGAGCGAGTCGTGTTGTGAGTCCAGGGGTCTCGGAGACCATCCATCCAAACAGGCGCTGTGGGCTGTGACGTGTAAAGGTGATGTCATGGTGCATGAGCCGTCACCCAGCCTGGAGGCCCCGGCGCAGTACTTGCCCTGCGATCACTTGTAAGGACCTCCCCATCTGTCTGTCTCACTATAACCCTGTCCTAAACCTAGTTAACTGCTTCATGTCTGCTGTCTACATCGACAGCACCTTCACATGCCACACAAATAGAGCTCCTCAAGCAAAGCACACAGCTAACGCATTAGCATGTCGCTAAGCTAACAACACAATATTCTAGAAAGCTTGTCGCACACACAAATATTGGGCACAATAGTTCATTTTTTAAAGTAGATAGAACTTATGTTTTTATGAATAAATGTACGACCTTTCTATACACTTCGCCTGCCATCTCCATTCAACGCACTGCATTGTGGGATTGCCATCCTGTCTTTCAGTTTGGCCATAGGTGACTTATAAGCAGTTTCTAAACATATATTGACATGAATCTATTCAATGAAACAAATCAGACTCTACATTAAAAAGAGGACAATTTAGCTTGCTTGACTAAAACTGTGTGCAATACAGTATGACAATAAAACCAGCATTGTACGGTAGATGTAGCGTTTGGTCATTAAACCATTATTTTATTTTAATTGTACTTCAAGTTTATATTAAGTAAAGTAAAATGACGTTGAAGCATATTTTCCAAGTATACTAATTTATTTCAACAATTCTTGGGACTAAATTAACACACTTTTAGTTTAGAAATGTATCATTTTAAGCATACTTGAAGTGCAATAGTTTACATCTAGGTTTTTTTTGCATTGCATTGCATTGCAACTAGTGAACTTATAGGTATGCTACTATTTTACCAGCTAACGAAAATACGTTCCAAGAACGTTTTGCTAATAATCAGATTAATTTATGAAAACGTTATTTCTGAATGTTCTCTTAACTTTCAAAAATGTCTAATGTTTTAAAACCGTTTTCTTGGTTATGCGAACATTAAGACATTCATCCAAATTTGCAAACAGTAAACCGTCAGTTCCTCCCGAACACTGCTTATAAAGCAGACTAATACTGCGTTTGGAAACGGCCCCCGAATTACACGAGCCTACATTGCTGTCCAGATAGGCAGCTCACTAGGTTTTGAGCTGGAGTTTCATAATTTCCTAGTTTAAGCTTGCATGCCACCCAACTGTTTGATGCATTTGATTTGGTTTGGTGCGTGTGAATGTGAATGTGTGTCTGGCATTGTAATGTGTGTCTGTTGTTGGGCTTGGCATGCTTCATGTGTCTGTGCGCGTATACCTGCTGTGGGCTCAGGTTCTGGCGTCAGGTTCCTGCTCATCTGCTGTGTGTGGAGTCTAGCAGTCTGGGTGTGGTGTGGGGCATCGGTCACGATCACACAGCCTGGGTCTACACAGGGGCCAGCAGGGGACCATCGGCTCCGGGTAAACATGCACCCTAACCCTAACCCTGCATGCGGCTAACCCTGTCTCTCTCACTAACCTACATCCAGTGCTGATGCCCAGCCGGACAGCAACACAGTGTCGGCCCAGATCCGGTGCATGTGGATTCAACGCGTGCCAGATGTGGGCCGGATCTGGGCCGACACTGTGTTGCTGTTTCGGCAGCTAACAAATATATGTTCTAAGAATGTCTTGCTAACGTTCCCATTAAGTTATATGAATGTTATTTTTGAATGCCCTCTGAACGTTTATGTGAACGTAAAGATAACATTCCATTTTGCAAACATTTTCGGAATGTTTCGGAATGTTTCGAAATTTTTCAGAATGTTTCAGAATGTTTCGGAATGTTTCGGAATGTTCAGAGTATATTCAAAAGTAACATCCAATGAAAGTTAGATGAACGTCCAACTAAAATGCTTCAAGAAAAAAACATTCCATGAACACATATGTGACCCTGGACCACAAAACCAGTCACATGTCGCACGGGTATATTTGTGGCAATAGGCAACAATACATTGTATGGGTCAAAATTATCCATTTTTCTTTTATGCCAAAAATCATTGGGATATTAAGTAAAGATCATGTTCCATGAAGATATTTTGTAAATTTCCTACCATAAATATATAAAAAAAATATTTTTGTGAGTGAATGCAGCACAATCGCGAACATAAATGGACAACTTTAAAGGCGATTTTCTCAATGTTTTTTTTTTTTTTGTGCAGATTTTAAAATAGTTGTTTCTCGGCCAAATGTTGTCATATCCTAACAAACCACGCATCAATGGAAAGCTTATTTATTCACTTTTCATGTGGTGTATAAATCAACATTTCAAAAAAATTGACCCATGTGACTGGTTATGTGGTCCAGGGTCGCATATATAATAATGTTTTTGTGCTAGTGTTTTGAGAACATTATTAAATAAATACAAGATTGCTTTGAACAAACTTTCTATTAATGTTACTTGGATAACTTTGCGAGAACATTGTCAGAACGTTAGCCAACATTCAGAGAGCGCTCCCTGTTAGCTGGGTGAGCATATGCTGTGTTTTGGATGCTGGTGTGCTGATGTTCCCATGAGGTTTCACCAGCAAATCTTTCTTGGTCAACCGGCTTAACTAGAAAGACACAGTTTTGCTGGTGCACCAGTTAGACCAGTACCGAACCAGTATAAACCAGCCTGGACCAGGATGTAGTTCTTGCTGGTCTAAGCTGAACCTTGCATCAGGATGGGATATTCAGTATATACTAGGGGTGTGACGATACCCTCATGTCACGATTCGATACATATCACGATACTGAACTCACGATACGATATTATTGCGATACTCCAAGACATAGGATAAAAGGTTAACAAAAAAATATACCGTTGATTAAAATGCTAAATTTGGTTTTACAACGGGAGTGTAAATGAACAGGCTTGGACTTGGTGCTGGAAACCCAATGCACAGGACAATAGAGGCACCAGAATAACAATATTCATGATTCTGAAGCTGAAAACAGAATTATTTTAGACGAATATGCTTGCACTCTGTCACTCACTAGATATATTTAACATAATTTAGGCCACTTTTTGCTGGTAACATCAGACATTTAGCATTATCAGGACCCATACATATTCCCCCATTACATTATTATACATTATATTCAACATAAAATAACTTTTTCTCACATAGTAATTAATTTGGGTGAACTATCCACGCAACATATTGTTGCATTTTTGAATTGCGATATATTGTGACACTATATATTGTTACACCCCTGCTATATACGGCACAGTATGTTAGGATTACATTAAAAATATAGTCACTTATCTTCCCAGTCATCTTTAACCTTCCCTAAACATTGGGTCCTCAAGTCACAACTCTTGCATACACACATCAATTTGTACGGAGCTTCAAAGGGGACATAGCCTGGTCCTACCCGACTCTCGTACATGGCCTCTCTCCATTGACAAGCGTTAACTTCCTTGAAGGCGGGTACTCTGTTGAAGTTTAAAACTATAGGATCTGCCCAGAGCCACTCTGGATCTGCCATAACCAATCGCTAACGTTTGGTCGTGACGTATGACGACTCAAACTAGCGCACGACCTCAACGTCATCGTTCTCAGCCACTCCCTCTGTTCGCTATGGAAGCTTGTTTCCGCCACAGAATAAAACATTTTAAAAGATAATTGTGACTTTTTATCTCACGATTGTGAGTTTACATTTTGCGATTCTGACTTTATTTCTCAGAATTGCAAGATATAAAGTCAGAATTGCGTGAAATAAAGTCGCAATTGCGTGTTATAAAGTCAGAATTGCAAGAGAAAAAACTCACAATTCTAACTTTTTTTCTCGCAATTGCAACTTTATATCTCTCACTTCTGACTTTATAACATAATTGTGTTTATATCTCGCAATTCTGACATCTTTTCTCAGATTTGTGAGACATAAAGTCACAATTGCGAGTTATAAAGTCCAATTCTTAGGAAAAAAATATGTTTTTTTACGTCAGAATAGTTTATATCTAACAATTCTGACTTTATAACACGCAATTGCGACTTTATATCATGCGTATTATAAAGTCAGAATTGAGAGATATAAACATGCAATTCTGAGAAAAAAAACTTTCAAGGATATTTCTCGCAATTGCGAGTTTATATCTAATAATTCTGACTTTATAACACACAATTGCGACTTTATATCACGCAATTCTGAGAAAAAAAGTCAGAATTGTGAGATAAAAAGTCGCAATTACCTTTTTTATTTTTCATTCTGTGGCGGAAACAAGCTTCCATAGTTCGCTGATTGGTAAAAAATTGGCCGGAGAAAACCCGCAAATATATATACCGCAAACCCAGACGACGTACTGAAGGAAAATGAAAATTGAGGGGAAGTACGTAGGAGGCGGAGCCAGGCTAAAGGGGACATGGTGGTGGAAAAAATATATAAGTTGAGAGGGGAAAAAAATACGTCAATGTTTTTGCGTTCTCTCGCAAATATGTTGCGTTCCCCTGAGAAACTTTGTGTTTGCTCGGAAAACTTTTTGCATTCGTTTCTCAGGGGAATGCAAAACATTTGCGAGAGAACGCAAAAATATTGCCAAATAATTTTTCCTCCCGTCTCATTTTTTTCATTTTTTCCTGTCCCTGTACAATTTGTTCTTAACCTTATTCTAATGTTAACGAATTTGCTATTTTCTAGTTGAGCAACCACATGACCGAGTTTAGTAATCTAGATCAGCTGGTCAAGTCTTGATCTGACAGAACCGTTGCGTCTGCCTGATGTTTTGAATCTGTCGGGTTTCAGGAAATGAAGTAAGTGATGTGAGGAACGTGTGCATCTATGAGAACCAGCGCTGGAACCCGATGGCGGGATACACAGACAAGTGAGTGTGACGTAACGGAGCTGATGTGTGTTTGTGTAAAGCAAACGCTCAGTGTGTGTGTGTGTGTGTGTGTGTGCTCTCCTCCTCAGGGGTCTTCCCACAGATCGCTATATGTGGAGCGACTCGTCGGGTCTGAGAGAGTGCACTAAAGACAACACCAGCACTCCCTCGCCGCAGTGGACATGGGTACAAAGCCTTCCTGTAGCATTTATAGTGTTTGTGTCTTTATTCCGATTAGATCGTTATTGTCTGTGAATGATTTCCACATCTCGCGCTCACAGGTCTCTGATTGGGCCGTAGACTACAGTGTCCCAGGAGGGACAGATAAAGAGGGCTGGCAGTACGCTGCAGATTTCCCTGTGTATGTTGATTTTTGGACATATTAATGAATGGGTAGCTAGACGTTTTTATTTCAAACTAATATATGTTTTTTATGTACATACAGGACCTTTCACGGTTATAAGACAATAAAGGATTTTGTGCGGCGCAGACGGTGGGCTCGGTGAGTTCACATCTTTGCTGATTTTGAACACTTGAACTTTTTTACTTCTGTTTCTTTCTAATGTTGGGCAAAACATTTAAACCACAAACTCCCACAGCAGGCCCTATGGAAGCCCATTTCTGCCACACAAGGAAAATAATACTGCTTTTGAAAAACATAATTATGACATTCTAAATCATTATCAGATAAAAAGTCAAAATTATGACTCAAAAAGTCAAAATTATGACAAAAAAATCTGAAATTGACATATTGTCACTATGACATGAAGTCAAAATTATGAGAGAAAGTCGAAACTATGACATACTAGGTCAGAATTCTAATTTTAAAGTCAAAATTATGAAAAAAAAGTCAAAATTATGAAATAAAACATCCAATTATGACATAGTAAAGTCACAATGATGACTAGAAATTCCAAATTATTACATGCTAGGTCGGAATTATAACTTTATAGTCAATATTATGACATTAAAAAGTCAAAATTATGACATAAAAAGTTAAAATTATGACATAATATCATAATTATGACAGTCATAATTTTGACTTTAAAGTTATAATTCTGACCTAGTAAGGCGGAATTATGACAAAAAATTCTAAATGGTGAATTAGACATCATTACATTAAAAAGTCAATATGACACTAAGTCATAATTATGAGATATAAAGTTGAAATTATGTTAAAAGTATAATTATGACTTTTTAATCTCAAGTAACATAATTATGACTTTTTATTTCATAATAATGACATGGTATGTAAAGTCAAGTCAAGTCAAGAATATTTGTATAGCGCTTTTCACAATACAGATTGTATCAAAGCAGCTTCACAGTATTAAATTAAAATAATAATAAAACGTCCATGTTTGGTAATGCTAATCAATAGTATTATTGATTGATTCATTAAATTGAATATCCCCAACTGAGCAAGCCAAAGGCAACAGTGGCAAGGAAACGAAAAACTCCATCAGATGACCTAATGGTGACCTAAAACTCCATCAGGTGACCTAATGGTGACCTAAAACTCCATCAGGTGACCTAATGGTGACCTAAAACTCCATCAGGCGACCTAATGGTGACCTAAAACTCCATCAGGTGACCTAATGGTGACCTAAAACTCCATCAGGTGACCTAATGGTGACCTAAAACTCCATCAGGTGACCTAATGGTGACCTAAAACTCCATCAGGCGACCTAATGGTGACCTAAAACTCCATCAGGTGACCTAATGGTGACCCAAAACTCCATCAGGTGACCTAATGGTGACCCAAAACTCCATCAGGTGACCTAATGGTGACCTAAAACTCCATCAGGTGACCTAATGGTGACCTAAAACTCCATCAGGTGACCTAATGGTGACCCAAAACTCCATCAGGTGACCTAATGGTGACCCAAAACTCCATCAGGTGACCTAATGGTGACCTAAAACTCCATCAGGTGACCTAATGGTGACCTAAAACTCCATCAGGTGACCTAATGGTGACCTAAAACTCCATCAGGTGACCTAATGGTGACCCAAAACTCCATCAGGTGACCTAATGGTGACCTAAAACTCCATCAGGTGACCTAATGGTGACCTAAAACTCCATCAGGTGACCTAATGGTGACCTAAAACTCCATCAGGTGACCTAATGGTGACCCAAAACTCCATCAGGTGACCTAATGGTGACCCAAAACTCCATCAGGTGACCTAATGGTGACCCAAAACTCCATCAGGTGACCTAATGGTGACCTAAAACTCCATCAGGTGACCTAATGGTGACCCAAAACTCCCCCAAAAAAACTTGGGAGAACCCAGGCTCAGTCGGGGGCAAATGTGGTATGGGGTATGTGATCATTTCTGCTTTTTATGTGATAATTTTGACTTTGTATGTCATCGTTTTGACTTTGAATGTCATAACTTTGAGTTTTATCTCATAATTATGACTATTTATGTCATTCTGGTTCACCAGAGCATGCTTTGTTTTCGTGCGTGTCAGAATCGTGCTGTGTAAGAAAGGAGTGTCGTTGTCTCTCACAGGAGGTGTGAGATCAGCCTCACGGGCCCCTGGCAGAAGGTCCCCCCGATCCCCCTGACGGACGTCACCGTCCTGCCGTGTCTGGCTCAGAGCGGCCTGGAGCAGATTCCTGTGTGGGCCATCAGCGAGAAGGGGGATGTGCTGTGCCGTCTGGGAGTCACTGCGGAGAACCCGGCCGTGAGCACCACACACACACACACACACTTGAAACGGTGACCTCAAGGAACATCAGGCCCAAAGTAATCACCAAATCCCCAATGGCGCAAGTCCCAGAAGAGTAGTCTGGTTGTATCAGTCAGTTTTAGTGTGCCTTGTAAATAAATCACACATAACTGACAGAATTATTAATAACCCATGACTTTTCTTGAAGCTGAAAGTCCCGGCTTTCCGTGTTTCCGCTGTTATACGGTAGGGGGCGCTATTACACATCTTCTGAAAGAGTTTAGACTCTCCTGATCAAAACACAGGCGAAGAAGAAGCAGAAATGAGCCATAGCATATGTAATCAGATGCATGTGTACAATGATGTGATCATTTACATTAAAAACCATATAAATTAAAACTTCCTGATGTTACTGAACATTAGAGGCTCTGTTATTTCCTTTGACATATTGTCTGTTCAGATATTCATACAACAAAATATTCTGAGGCCATTAAAAATTTCTGAAAATGATCAAAAACGCCAGCGGGGAAAGAGTTAACTAGCAAATACCATCACACAACATTATTAGTGTTTTTAATATATACAGCCAATATGTTTGTACTTCATTGGAATAAGAGTATGACATAGTAAAAGTGTACACATTATTAAATGCTGATAAAAAAAACACCTAAATGAGATATGTGATGGAAGAAAAAAAAAAAATAAGAAAAAAAAGTGTTAATGACCCCAAACATTTGAACACTAGAGTGTTTGGATTAGGGCAGGGTCATTATTATTTAACTGAGCACACAGTATGAAGAAGAGAATGCATATATCTGCTAGAGTAGCCTATAACTTTATAGTCAAAATTATATGACATTAAAAAGTCAAAATGATGACATACCAAGTTGAATTATAACTTAGAGTAATAATCATTACATTAAAAAGTCAGAATTATGACATAAAAAGTCAAAATTATGACAAAAATTCTAAATTCTTCCAACATCAAAATTGACTGTCACAATAAAATAAAAAATCACAAAGGTGACATATAAAGTTAAAATGATGACAGAAATTCTAAATTCTTACTTCAAATATCCAAATGATGCCAACCACAATTATATTAAGTCGAAATTATGACAAAAATTCTAAATTCTTACTTCAAACATCAAAATTATGACTGTCATAATTATATCGAGTCGAAATTATGACAAAAATCCAAACTGATGATGAATTAGACATAATTACATTAAAAAGTCAATATATCTGCTATAGGAGCCTATAAAGCCTGCAAGTTAAAATGATGACATACTAGGTCAGAATTATACATTTAAAATCAAAATTATGACAAAAATCCTAAATTCTTAATTCAAACATCAAAATTATTACTGTCATAATTAAAACAAAAATCATAATTGTGACATATAAAGTCAAAATTATGACAAAAATTCTTACTTCAAATTTTAAAATTATGCCAGCCATAATTATATCGAGTTGAAATTATGACAAAAATTAGAACTGATGACTTAGACATAATTACATTAAAAAGTCAATATATCTGCTATACGAGCCTACAGTAGACACGACTGTAAAGTTATTACACACAAAACTCTCATCTTAACCCAGACAGCAGCACAGTGTCGGCCCATGTGGATTCAACACGTGCCAGATGTGGGCCAGACGTGTGCCAGATGTGGGCCAGATGTGGGCCAAAACTATGTTGCTGTCGGGGAATTTCTTCTATCAGTGTTCAGAGAGTGAATATGTCTCTGTCCGGCTCCTCTGTCTGTCCTCATGTTGAGTTGTGTCCTCTAAGCTCTGACTGTCTCAGCGCAGGGCGGCTCCTGGCTGCACGTGGGGACTGACCAGCCCTTCAAGTCCATCTGTATAGGAGGAGGACACCAGGTGTGGGCCATCGCCAGGGACGGGGCCGTCTTCTACCGGGGCTCCGTGTCTGCGCTCAATCCGGCTGGTGAGAAGCAGCACCCCAGTCCCATATCTCAAACACTTTCCCACTTCAACAACTTGTCATACTGTGCATAGATGTAAGATTGGTCTTGCTATTATATATATTATCTGAGAGTACAGAATCTCCGGATCTTATAGAAGTTTGAGTTTATGAAAATGCACAATGTAAAAAAATTTAATTATTCATATTTTATATAAAATATAGATTTTCAAAACCTTGGCGGGCTCTAAAAATGCAAAAACAAATGCAAAAAAAAAAAAAAAAAAAAATCTGAAGCACTATTTCCCACAATCCAATGCGGAGAGGACTGAGCGCGCATGAAAGTGCGGGAGCGAGTACGTTTAAACCAGAGATTACTCTACAGCTTTCTTATTTCTGCTTTAACATTTATTTCATGCTATAGTTTGTCCCCCCCCCCCCCCCCCCCCCCCTTTTTTTTATTAATCATTACTTGAATAAAACATATTCAAATATTGAGACTCGTTAAACTATTAGATGATAATTTGGTGGATGATTTAAAAATGGTCCGTTAATTCAATCGATGAAACTACAGAGCTGGCACGGAGGTATATATAATTACAAACTAAAGTCATTTTGATTGTTATTGTTGTTAATATTATTTTAAAAAGTAAGTAACGCAAGATAAAAGGAGTTTTATCACTACGTGTGGCGAAGCCTTTTCTGCGACAGCTCCAGCGCTCCGACGCACAGTGTAAACGTCAGCGTCCAAATTCACTCTCTTCATTTCGTTCACTCCTTGCAGATATAGTGAACTCAACTGCCTATACACTGGCCAATCGTGGCTTAGCAACCGTAACTAGGCGCGGGAGGCGCTGGGACTAGCGTTAAGCCTAGTTATAGGCTTTAGCTTCAATTTTGATGAAATTATTCTCTAATCGGTTGAATATGTCGTGGCTATATCCCTCGAATGCATACTGCAGTCCCTTCTGTCTCGCTCTCTCAGATATTTCACCTGTTTGCCAAAAATGACTAATTGTCTCCTTGGGAATGTCTGACACCGTTGCAAACACACTGTAATAGACGTGCCAGGCGCGAAAGCTTGCCAGGCGTAGCAACAGTAACTAAGGAGGGCGGGGCTTAGCAAAGGGTCAATTGAACTATTGTCATTTACACTTAAAATGATGAAAGGCACGCCCATTTCGTTAAATGACTCATGATTTATGTGTTGATTTGTCAGGCGAGTGCTGGTACCACATCCCATCCCCGCCGAGGCAGATTCTCAAACAGGTGTCTGTGGGCAGGACCTCCGTTTATGCTGTGGATGAAAACAGTGAGACAGTCGCTTCAACTCACTTCTTTTGCTATTTGGTTGAATCAAGCTGTGTGCGCTTTGAATAACTCTATCTTCTTTATGACTGTGTCAATTCAAAGCATGCTCATTTTTCTATTTATGAATGGTGTGGAAGACCTGGATCATCAGCTACATTTGTCCAGATGTGAAGCATGCTAACAGAGCACAGCTCCTTTTCCAATGCGATACGTGAATATCAGCCCTACACATCAGTCTTAAAGGATTAGTTCACTTTCAAAAATAAATGTTGCTGATAATTTACTCACCCCCATGTCATCCAAGATGTCCATGTCTTTCTTTCTTCAGTTGAAAAGAAATTAAGGTTTTTGAGGAAAACATTCCAGGATTTTTCTCCATATAGTGGACTTCAATGGCAACCAACGGTTTGAAGGTCCAAATGTCCGTCTCAATCATAGGCCTCAAAGTCCCGACACGATCCCAGTCGAGAAATAAGGGTCTTATCTAGCCAAACGATCGGTCATTCTCATTTTTTATTTTTACCACAAATGGCCGTCTTGTGGTGCGCCATGCATTACGTCATCACGTTGGAAAGGTCACGCAAGACAGTCGAAAGTACCGATCCAGTGTTTGCAAGTATGATGTTTGTATGTTGAATGACACATTTTTATGTATTTGTGTATTGTATTTGTATTGTATTTATGTATTGTATTTGTATGTATTTATGTATTTGTATGTACATATTTGTACAAATATGTATTTGTGTCAGTTTATTGTCTTTTAGTCTTTGCCCGTTCCCTTTGTAAACACGTCTTGCGTGACTTTTCAGGGCTGTAAACGATTAATCGCATCCAAAATAAAAGTTTGTTTACATAATATATATGTGTGTGTATTGTGTATAATTATTTTGTATATATAAATACATACACATGCATGTATATATTTGAGAAATATTTGCATTTATATACTGCATATATATTTTTATATGATTTATATTATATATAAAATAAATAGAACTATTTTATAAATAAATAACACATTTTCTTAAATATATACATGCATGTGTGTGTATTTATATAAACAAAATAATTATACACAATACACACACATTATGTAAACAAACTTTTATTTTGGATGCAGCCCTACTTTCCAACGTGATGACGTAATACGCGGCGCATCTCCGAGATGGTACAAGATGGGCATTTGTGGTTAAAAAGTATATAATTTTTATTTATTTTTTAGAGAATGACTGATCGTTTGGCTAGATAAGACCCTTATTTCTTGACTGGGATCGTGTGGAGCCTTTGAGACCTATGATTGAGACGGACATTTGGACATTCAAACCCTTGGTTGCCATTGAAGTCCATTATATGGAGAAAAATCCTGGAATATTTTCCTCAAAAAACCTTTCGACTGAAGAAAGACATGGACATCTCGGATGACATGGGGGTGAGTAAATTATCAGCAAAAAAAAAATTCCTTGATTTGATTTGTCTGCCCAAGGACATTTTTACACAAATTAGGATTAAAAGTAACCTTTATTTTCCAAGGAACTGGAAGACACTCGCTGAATTAAAAATGCAACATTATGACATCAAAGCCGCACTGTTATGTGAAATGTCTATCGTTGCATACTTTCAAATACTAAACAGAAAAGGAGTAGACATGTGCAATGCGCAGTATGCTGTTGGAAACACTGCACCGCATATAAAGCGGTTATCTCTCCAGTCGAGTCTGAGCTCAGTCTGTTTGTGCAGGTAATCTGTGGTACAGACAGGGTTTGACACCCAGCTATCCTCAGGGTTCAGCATGGGAACTCATCTCCAGTAACGTGTGCAAGGTGTCTGTGGGACCACTGGACCAGGTTTGTAACCTTTTACTTATTTTGATGTGTTGACTAACATACTAAAGCACACACAATGCTTCACTGACATTTACAGAATTTCCGGCAATCTATGTTTTCACTGTTATACGGTAGGAGGGGTGCTATTATATTATATGAGAGTGCAGAATCTCCGGATCAAAACACAGGCAAAAAAGCAGAAATAAGCAACAACAAAAAAACATTGCTTAGTTATGCACATTGTAGTCAATGAAAAAAACACTTGTTTCTCAGCTTTTTGTTCAACATGTTGCTTTTTTAATGAAACGGCCACATTCAAGTGTTGATTAAAAAAAAAAGAAACTGTTTTTTGTGGTTGTAGTTTAAAAGTAGAGGCTCTGTTCTGTTGTTTGATATATTGCATGTTGATATTCATACAACAAAATATTCTGGGGGCCATTAAAATATCAAAAATGCTGTTGGTGGCTGGCAGGGAAAGAGTTAGTTGTCTTCGGCCTGGTTTAAATCCTACCCCTCAGATCACTACCGCTTCATGCGTGTAAATGAAAAGTTATCTGACCTAACAAAAGTATGGTGTTCC
The DNA here is from genome assembly GCF_949152265.1 of Phoxinus phoxinus. Classification (NCBI taxonomy): domain Eukaryota; kingdom Metazoa; phylum Chordata; class Actinopteri; order Cypriniformes; family Leuciscidae; genus Phoxinus; species Phoxinus phoxinus. The sequence continues at coordinate 43,397,997 of NC_136876.1, forward strand.
ACAAGGCTCTGTCTTAGGCCCTTTTTTTGTTCTCCTTGTATATGCTTCACATCTCTGTATGTGTGAGTTATTGTTGCTTTTTTCCACGGTTACTTTATGCGACCTAACCTTTCCTCCATCTTCACCTTGGAACGCTCCTCCTGAGGTTTACCAACTCCCATCATGCTCAGACCCACCCCTAACAAACCTAAATATAAAATAACAACTTGACACAAAAAAAAGTTTTGATGGTTGTGAAACTGGAAAGTGGTTGTGATGTTTTATCTGTCCAGGTTTGGATAATTGCTGATAAAGTGGCAGGTTATCCATTAGAGAGCTCGGGAACTGTGTGCCACAGACTGGGAGTGAAGCCCATGCAGCCGAAAGGCCTGAGCTGGGACTTTGGTATCGGGGTAAGTCTTTCCATAACTGTTCACATTAAAGGGGTGGTTGATTATGATTTCACTTTTCTAACTTTAGTTAGTGTGTAATGTTGCTGTTTGAGCATAAACAACATCTGCAAAGTTACAACGCTCAAAGTTCAAAGCAAAGGAAGATATTTGCTTTTAAAGAAATCGTGTTTTAAGGACTGCAACAAACGGCTGGTAGGAATTACACGACATTCCTCCTGGGTTAGTGACATCACAAACCCTAAAATTTACATAAACCCGCCCCCGGGAACACGCAGTCCATGTTGAGAAGAGGAAGAGTTGTTGTAGTCGAGTACATTTGTGAGTCTGCTCAAACTGTCACATCCGTCTTTTCAAATGCAATACAGTACGTTACACAACTGCAATAGCACGTCACTCTGTAGGCATCTTACAACAGTTCCCACACGAGCGATTTATAGATTATCATGACAGAATATGCTAATTGAAGATAGTTAACTTCACATCAGCAACATAAATTCATCAAATAACCATTCAGAAACATCCTGTTGAATTCTACATGTTGTCACTTCTTATAGAGTCTCTCCATCATTGTCCGACTCCAGTTTAAACATAAAAGACAGAACAGTTTCTGACATTTTAGTGTGTGTCTGCGTGAGGTAATCAGAGCTGCTCACACACACACACACACACACACACACACACACACAAGCTCTTGAAGCTCCGCCCTCTGTGCCAGGAGCAGCAGCTCGTTTGCATTTAAAGGGACACACACGAAACAACGCGTTTTTACTGACCCTCAAAAAGGGTCAGTTTTAACATGCTGTAAAAGATTATCTGTGGGGTATTTTGAGCTGAAACTTCACATACACACTCTGGGGACAACATACACTTATTTTACATATTGTAAAAAGGGCCATTATACCACCCCTTTAAATCTAATGCCTTCCTCCGAAAGCCTCCAATTTTAAAATGGTGTATAATTTCTGCAAAAGTTACACAAGGCCTAAATAATGCAGACCTGGTGTCAACAGATGTTCACACTGAGAGTGATTTCTTCGACAGGGCGGCTGGGACCACCTGTCCGTGAGAGGCAACTCTTTAGAGGCTCAGCGTGTGGCACTGCGCAGTCCAATGCCCAGCCGGACTCAGAGTCAGGTGAACGGGAATGCTGTGAGCTGCTAGTCATTCTGCTACTCACCATCATCATCATCACCTTCATCATGCTCGACTGCACGTCCCAGCTTGCTGTTCTCGACACCCTTCCTGTCTCTGCCCAGTGCCCTTCCAACCAAATGTGACTTTTTTTTCTTTTTCTTCTTCTTCTTTTTCTTCCACTTGCCTGAATAACAAACTTTCACTTCTGTGAAAACAAGCTTCTGGGTGTGACTGAACTTCTTTTGATTTCTGTACATGTATGATTTTAATTGACTGGTGTCAATTTGTTTTGCGCATGTCACATTTTCTCGTTGCCGTATTCGTTTCTGTAATCTGTAGAAGCCCATTTTATGTTATTGGTTTGATTATATTATTTGAAAATAATATAAATAGTCCACTTAAGTAGACAATGCTGTATATGTGGACAACTTCCCTACTGTGGTCTTTCTTTGGACATGCTTTTTTTTTCCAATAAAGATCTGTTAAAAAGCACCAGCTTGATTTTCTTTGTGAATTCAAGTAAAGAAATGTCTGCACTACTGGCATCACCAAACAAAAGATCAAAAATAATAATAATAATAAACAGATTTTCTAAATCCTACCCCATCTGATCTTGGTCTGACGCACTTTCCCCAAACTCACACCATTGCTTGAACCTGTGAAACATGCATGACAAAGAGATAATACAAGACAGAAGTTCATTTTCATTTAATTCCATAATAAACAGAGCAATTCATTATAAACCATTCCTTCAATGACACTAGGCATGATCATCGTCATCAATATGAAGTAAAAATATCACAATTTTTTAAAATGTACAAGTTACAAGGACATGATGACCTGCATTTCCCCATTTATTTCATCGTTAATTTGCCTTTCTCGATCACTTCTCACCTCTGAAGTCACATTTTAGCATTAAATTACAAAAATCAGTCCTCATACCTATTCCTAACATCATACCCAATTTACAGACAAAATTAAACATTTATATACAGGAGAACAATTCAACATTAAGTTTCACTTTTAAAGATGTGCAAGATTAAGCAAAGTATACTGTAGAATAAAACCAAAGAATTTCCTTTCATAAAATTTCAATTTGAACCGAAAATCGAGTGCTGGTAATACAGATATTCAACGGGTCGAAAACAGAGATTACTGTACTGAATTACAAGGGGAAGTAGAAGCTATGAACCCGATTATTCCAGCGATAACCTTTACAAATAATCAGGCTCCCAATTTATGTCATACCAAAAAAAAATCAACGTTCTTCCAGATTGAACCGAGGAAATATTCGGTGATGTCGAACGTGCTTTCCTCTGATTGTGTGGTTTTCACCTTGATTTGATTTCAAGGTAATATACATTACAAGGCTATATACATAAGTCGATCGGGTTCATCGTCAACCCAAAGGAAAAGCATTCAGAGCAGCAAGATTGGCAAATATAAAGGATTCATCTGACCCGTGACTTTCAGGTCCGATGAATAATACATGCACAAAAGAGGACAAAACTAAATCATTTCCAATCCCTTGAGTGTTCACAAGCTGCTCTTTAAAGTTAACACAGGGCATCAGAAATGGAAGGAGGTTCTTTTGTTTTTTCCATTGAACAGTATTCCTACTCAATGCTACAAGCAGCCATCGCCTGGAAGTCCTGCTAGTTGCTAGCTAAGTCTCTCTGCGCCGCCAGTGCTTTCAGAATTACTCGCCGACTCGTAGATCAATCCGCCGCCCAACGAGGACAACTTGTTGGTGAATCTCACCAAAAAAAAAATGTCTGGGTCACATTTCAATCCAAAATCTAGAGAGAAATTATAGAATTTGCCATTTCAAATCAGTAAAACAAGACTACCATTATGATACAAACACTTTACAATTGAAATATAATATCAGTACTTATTTTCACATCACAGTAATGAGAGTTGGGGGAGGGGGGGGGGGGGGGGGGGTGCTCAATTCATGAAAATAATGCCACAATGAAAAAGTCTTACTGATCCCAAAAATAGGCTTCATTTTCTGGCGAAATATACGTTTCTTTCTTTTGATTTTGAGGTGAAATATGACCTTGATATGTTCTAGATGGGAGAGAATCCCCTTGGTACTGAATAATAAAACTTGCACAACATTCAGAAAGGATGAAGACACAGGAGGAGAGGGGGCTGTGAGGCACTGGGACGGCCCATTCGATGTACAATCCCACAAAGCTTCAACAAAAAAGCCCTGATATGCAGCACTCCTTAAGAATCCCTCATGAATAGACCACGATGACGAAGACTGCTCACACTACTTTAAGACTTATTAGCATCTCATGTCCGAAACCGCTCAGCTGCTCGTATCCTGACTTTTACATCTTTTAATACAAAACTTGTCACTGAAACTATGCCAAGTTGTCGCTTGGGTGAAAGTGGTGCGATGTCGTGAATGAACGGTCCGAACACTGTACAAAAATATCTATGGAGAGCCATACTATTGGACATCTAATCCGATACACAATCATATAAATAAGCATGTCACACTAGATTTCACATTTAAAAAAAAAAAAATTAAAATCCAGTGTTTTAAAATAAAAGGCAAGTATTGTACGGTTTCAATTGCACGACTGAGTTTGAGTCGATTGGCTCATTAGTGTTTAAGAGGGAGTCCTCTGGTTAAACGGTAAATTTCAGCTTCATTCTTCTGAAGTAAAATGTGGACACTAAGTAGTAATGCATATGAGCAAAAGGGGAAAAAAACAGTGAGGCAGGACACTTGGGAAGCGCGTGAAAGTTTCTAAAGCGTATGTGAAGCAAAGTTTCTTCCAAATTGCACTGATGAATAACATTGCAAATCATATCTCATTTGCAGAATACACAGGAAGTCATTACAGGATGCCACCTGCTCGGTTTCTGCAATCCCCTTCATAACCTCAAATAAATACCAATGCTGCCTGAGAAGCAATCAAAGCCTTCAAAGCAAATGTATCCGTCGCATTTCTCCAACATTTACACGGGTCCAAAAGATTGGTTAATCTTTCTCTCCGTCTTCACCACTTCCTGAGAAAGAAAACGAGAAACAGGATTCAGAAGTTAAGACTCTTGAGGACCCACTCTGCGTGGATGTCTGTGTTCAACTTACCCCCTTGTTCAATGTCGGAGTCTGTGAGGTGTGTGAGGGAGAAGCTAGCGATGCTGGCCGGGGAGATGGAGAAGCGCGTGTAGTTGGAGGGACTGTTCCAGCTCTGCTCCATAGTGCGGTTCGCAGGGGGTGGCGACACATACTTAGAAGCTGCCGAGGTCCCGCTGGACCTACTGGCAGAATGATCACTGGCTGCTTTTGAAAGAAAATTGGGCTCTGGAGATGGGAAGTCGTCATCCCACTCAAATGCGCCACCTGTGAATCAAATCCAAAGGTTTAAAATCTTGGTATTCAATCATGGCTCTTTGATGACATGTCAATTAAAAGAATTTAATTCATAGAGACACCAAATTTTGGGGGGAAATTTGGTTTCTGATTGGCCTTAGGTTAAGTACCACTGGTTTAAAGGGTTCACAGTGCTTGCCAACCCCGGTCATGGAGTATCCGCCACACAACATACTTTGAATGCCGCCTTAATCAAACACACCTGACTGAAGTCATTGGCTCATTAATCGAGACTCCCACCCAGCATCCCAATGTGCATACTATCCATCATAAATAGTTTGTGAAATAAGAACAAGTGTGTCCCAAACAATAGTGCAAAAAACTATATCAGAGTTCTCTGCATGAAAGACCCATGACTAGAAGACCAATGTGCTGCTTAATTCGCTCTGATGTGGTAGAAAGAATTGTTTTAGTAGTGTAAATGAATGTGGAGTGTGTATATGAGGATGTAAACTGTGACAGGCTGCTTTATGGTGACAGAAAGGACAATTTTAAGACATGGTAGTACCGTAAAACTTCAAATAATAGCCCGGGATTTTATTTTCCCAAATCGCCGAACTGCACCGGCTTGTATTGGAGACAGGCGTCTATATGAGACAGGCCTTTAATTTAGTGTTGCGACTCACCCTGTGCTGCAATAAACATTTAGTTTTACATTAATTTACAGAAATCAGCTGGTTGAATGAAAATTGCTGATGCTATCGGATTTTCAGATGATATTCAGACTGCAGTGCAGACTAAGCAACGATTGTATTTAATTGTATAGTACAATCATAACATAGACATGATCTTAATTCCATAATGTCCTTAAACATAACACTATTGCTGGCCATAAACTGACAACAATATTGCTGGCCATAAACTGACAAAGTGCACGTCCGGTGTGCGATACCTCGAGTTGTCATAGACATGGATCGGGTTCATATCTGTAGCAGCGCGGCGCGTCTATGACGACTCGAGGTATCGCACACCGGATGAGAAGCGCCACGTCCGGTGTGCGATAACGCGAGTTGTCATAGACGCGGCGCTTCTCGTGCGGTGTGCGATACCTCGAGTCGTCATAGACGCGCCGCGCCGCTAACTCTCTCTGCCTGCCTTGCTTGCGCTAACAGCTCCCGCCCAAATGCGCAGGGCTCTCTTGCTTGCCCAATCTACACCATAGAACTGGCTTAAACAGACGATCTGACGGGTTTTAGAAGATTAAATACAACCCGAAACTAAAAAACAGACCAGGCCTCTATTTGAGACCGGCCTTTATTTATCCAAACCTGTAGCCACATTAGGCGTGTAAAAGAGACAGGCGTTTATTTGGGACTCGGCTATTATTTGAAGTTTTACGGTATGTCCCAAAAACTTGCCTCCTGCAACACACTCAAAAAATGATCTACTTTTTCCTCTTTACATTACATTTAGGGCATAGTATAAGCGGAGGAATCGGGGGACAACACGAGACTTGAAATGGGTGTGTCAGATAATGATAACATCCAAAAAGTGCACAGTTTGGGGGGGGAGTCCAGGACCACGGTTGGAAAACACTGATGACCGTAAAGAAGAAAATTAACATTACTCATTACCTTCTTCATCAGTGGAGCTCTCAGAGTTGGTAAATCTATTAAAGTAGCTGGAGGAGGACACTGGACTGTTGAAATCAGACAATTGACTACCGGGGTCAAGAGTATGCTCACCAAGCTCCTTTGTTGGGGTTTCCTATTTGGTTGAAAAACGGGGAATCAGGCATAGAAAAAGCATCTCTTAAAAAAAATAATCGAGTTGTATTTAAAAAGTTTAAGAATGCAAGGGAAACTTCTAACCTGGTCAAAAAGGTAGACAGTGACGTCATCAAAGAACGACACGCCACGTCTATTATTTCCATCGATCCCCTCTTCTGGTGTCGCTTTAGCGATCTGAAGGGATTTGGGTTTCAGTAGGCTTTTGAGACTGAGGGAACTGCTGTTGTCCGAGATGATAACCGGTACCGGGTGCACAACTTCATCCTCACTGCACTCAGAGCTAGAGCTGTGTAATCGGTAGGCACGCATATCATCATCTGACTCATCACTGTTCTCATCTTCTTCATCAGCATCCATTCCATCCTCGGTGCCATATTCCATTGAGGATCCATCAAGCTTTCCTAAGTACCTCCCCTCCATATCTGGCTCTTTTTTCTTTGTTCCCTCCCCAGCATATGTCCTTGTTAGCTTTGCATGGACCTTGACGTCTGTTGAGGGCTGCGTTGAGGTAGGTGATGTTGCTGCATGTTCTGGGGCTGCATGGGGTTCAGTTTGGTCTGAGTCGTCAACAGTCAATGGTTTATCCTTGCTCCGATCTTCCTCAGTGGTGAGGACCAACTCAGGCAAAGGAGTCTGTACATCACCATCAGCTGATTCTAAAGTAGGACCTGCAGATTGAATGGATTCCTCGGACACCGAATGCTCCTCAACAGCTTCAGCTCCTTGACTTTCGCCAGCTTCTCGATGACCCTGGAGCCAAAATGAAGCATCTCCTGGGCCGCTTCCACTGATATCATCACTCTTTTTATCTAGCTCCTCATTGTCTGAGAAGTAAGCAGAGTCTCTGTAGTTTCCTCCGAAGGGAACTTCACCAAGTTCTTGTTGGTGATCAACTCTACCAGCATTTACCTGAACATCAGGTACACTGTCCACCTCAGACACAACGATTTCCGGTGGAACCAGTGCCGTAGGCTCCACGGCACTGCCCGTCTCAATCTCTTCGGGGGAATCCCTCAAGCCTGTTTGAGAGTTCCACTCGGGTGACTCCAAGTTCTCGGTTTCATACCCACTGTCTGCAGCTTTGTATGGAGGTTGAAGCTTATTATTTACAGGATTTTCCAATGACTGTCCATGCACCACATCCCTATGCATGTCCAAAGAATCTAATGAGTCTGGCGTTTCAGCCGAATTCTCAATGGTTGGAAGAGTGGATAAGGTGCTATCATCAAGAAGGCTGTCCTGACTTATTTGGTCAAGACAGGAGTCTGAAACCAACAGTGAGGACATGTCCTGAGTTACTTGGTTGTCCAATAAAGTTTCTTGATCGATGGCTTCTAAGAGTGCAATATCCTTGGCGGTCTTCTTGTCTAGCTCCATTATATCACTCATTGAGTCACTACTTGTTAGACCTTCAGTGAGGCCACCTTCTGTACACTCACCAACAGGTGAAGGAGTAAAGCGAAGCATAGCTGTGTCTATGATTCCTTTATACTGCCCATTCTCCTTTGAGGCTCCAAAGCATTCTTCAAGGCTGGGGGGTTTGGCATCTATGCACATATGTAGTGTATCTGTAGTGGCACTTTCAAGGGACTGATGACTATCAGATGGACTGTCAACAATGACCTCAACACTCTCAGAGGTAGACTCGGAAGAGGAGTAATTCCCAGATTTTGGGGAATGCAAAGAGCCATTTGAGTCTGGCAGGTGGTTGCTACAGGTTTCTCCTGTTACTAATATATCAAAAGGCACCATTGTTTCATTTCCTTTCAAAGGCGACAGAAAATCTTCTAAAATCGGGCTGACTAAGTCCAAGAATTCATCCTTAAGCTGCGTAGTATTCACAGCTGATTTCAAAGACTCACCTGTAAGGTTTACACTATCTGAGACATCCGTCTCAACAATGGAGCTCATGGTCTCCTCTATATTTTTTGAGTCTGGCTGTGAGAGCGCAGACTTGTCCTTCATTAGGCTGTTATCTTTAAGAAACAAGAAGTTTTCAGCCAGTTTCTCAGTGTTAAGAAGCATCATTACATCTGAACTGTCCTTATCGGAGATCTCCAGATGAATGGCTTCTGGTCCAGCCCCTAAAAAAGACTTTGGAAAACTATTACTTGACTTGTTACTATTAGTTTCAGCATCAGAATCCCTATTCGGTACATTCATCTCTGGGAGCTCCATGAGACCTCCCCTGAATGAATGAGAATCTTCCAGTTTTGCATCACCCTCACTGAAAATGTTAGTATGGTAAGGGCTATCATGTTCACTTGAGGACCATATATGGCTGTCCTGAAGGAAAGAGTCTTTTGAGTCAATGCTCTGATGAAAGAAATCAGCATCTGTACTGGATTCATCCAATCGGACATCCTGTAGGACTACAAACTGATCCTGGTCTGAAGCATTGGTACCTTCAGCACCCTGACTTTCCCCCATCCCAATTTCACTCTCATCTAGCTCCTCCAACTTAATAAAATAGTCATTTCCAGAGGATGCTTTATGTGCATCAAAAACTGGCAAGGTTTCCGGGACTCTGCCATCTTCTCCTAGCGCTACAGTGTCAGGGAAATGAGCCTGAATATCCTGCCGTGGCACTGGAAAGAACATACTGTGGTAATTCAAAGTAGTGTCCAAGGCGGAACGATTGTGGTTATCATAGTGGTCATGCTTGGCTGCCTCCCACACATATTCAAAACTTAGTCCACGACTCGTTTCGGTGACTGTGAGCACCTCGTCTGGTTCTCGGCCGTCATCAAACTGTTCCAGGATGGGGAAGGAGGAATGACTGACGGTGGCTTGACGAGTAATGGGATTGGGTTTGAGAGAGCTCCAGCGCTGCTCGAAGTCATCCTCCACATCTTTCTGACCCTGCATACGGAGGTAAGTGAGCAGGCGGTGGACCTCTTCAGCAGTTGCCCTCTTGTCTGCAGGCAGCCAACAAAACTGTAGAACTTCATACCTGTAGACCAAAGCATAGAGTTAAGACGTTTCTAGAGAGAAACTGATCTTGTTTAAAAATCTGTGAAGGACTAACCATCTTTCTGAGTATGGTAAATCCAGTTGTGGCTTGAGAAGTCTGACTTGTTGATCCTTGAGCACATGGTGAAGCACTTCTCTATCTGACAAGTGAGGATACGGCTGCTTTCCACTTTCAAACAGCTCCCATAATGTCACACCCAGTGCCCTGAAAACACAAAAATCTTGTTCTGTTATGAACATATAATGTAGAATTATAGGTAATATTATTGAATTGTAATATTACATCTATACCATACTAACAATAAACCTGTTTATTTCAATCCAGGTCATTTATTAATGTAACAAATGTCAATAGAACAAAAGACAATAGAAACCTAATATCCATAAACATAAAAAGGGGTATGTCTGTAATAAGACCTCCTACTATGCTCATGAAATAACTGTCTGACATCCAAGCCATCATTTGGTCCGTCAGAGTGATTCACAGATGCTATAGGAGTCAAACACCTTTACAATTTACGACCCTGCATTCACACAAGTGTAGTGCTACCTCAGTTATGCTCTGATCTGCCGAATGCTGTGAGAGGCCACAACCTCACTACCGCCGTTTACCGTTTCCCTCTACATATTTTTTTTAATCTCAAAAAGACATGAGACTGCAAAAGTGCATCCTGTTAAACAGGTAAACGTAAGGTACCTATAATTTTGAGTTACCTACCAAACATTGCTGGGTTTAGTCTGTTCTGATGTGATCAAGCCCCCATGCAGCTCACCAATCAGCTCAGGGGAAAGCCAACGCAGTGCCACACATTGGTCATCCTCTGTGGTGATGTAATCCTCCTGCAAGGAGACAGAAAGATAATGTAATAAAAATGTTAAATAAAGAATAAAAACAAATAAAAAATAATGATGTCTTTTCAAGTTTTACCTTGAAGCTTGAAGGGCCAATGCCATAGTCTCCTACTTTGACAGTCAGGTCTGTTGTGAGATAGCAGTTCCTCAACGCCAAATCACTGTGATAGGAAGAAAAAAAATTTACCTGGCATGCTTTTAAAAACATTCACATATAAAATGGTTCTCTTGTAGTGAATGTATTAACTATACTGACTACATAACTAATACTAAAAAAATTATATTAAAGTTGCGATGAAACTTAAGTATCTGACCGATCTTCTCTGCCGGATTGTGATGCATTGTGAAGTAAGCTTATAATTAAGTAATACATTTTAATTAAAATTATACAGTCATATAAAAAAATTAAACATGCATGTGTGAATTGTTTTTATGGAAACAATAAAATGCATTTTGGAAAATATGAATTACAGTGTGAATTTTGATTTCAGGTCGACTTTAAACATTGAATCTCATCCACTAATAACTTAATACAAATGTTACTTTAGTACCAACTACTCTGAAAACTGAAATAAGACTTACTGCAAGCTCATTCAGTAATTTAATTCCTAATAATAATCTATTATTAATATATAAATAAATATTTTGTCTCCGGGTCTGTGATTTTTGCTTATTTCCTAAATTGTAGCATAAAAGTAGAAAAATGTAAGTGCAAACCTTTGATAGAAACATGACTTCTACATTAAAAATGTGCATACAGGTTTTACACACAAAGACATGTACGATTAGTGAATGGGACCCAATGCCATAAGATACAACAAATCTTGCTTCAATATTTACAAGAAAGCCTGTGGTCCAGATTTTTGTCCCCATTTGCCCCCTTCTTATGTCATTTACAACCAGCTTAAAGCAGGACTCCTAACGAAAAGATTAGCAAGGAACCATGTTTTTAAAAGTTGGCAACAAACCCATCACAAAGATGTCATCATCTCTATCCACTTTGAGTCCAATTAGTATAAGTGCATGCTGACAGAGTGGACAGATAGTTAAGTAGCAAGCTAGTCTGTTTGTTTCCTAACACCATGCAAGAAGCAACGAGTTTGTTTTGCAGTGTGGTTTCTGTGAACAGACTAGCAGAAGTGTCCATGTTGTTGTTTTGTGGTAGGGTTAGTGAAAACACTGGCAAGAGCTCCAGCGCTGCAACAAAAAAAACCTTCAACAAAAACAGTGATGCTGGAGCTTTTCCCTACCCACATCCAAAGGGGAACAATATGCCCATTTAGGCAAGTAAGTGGGATAGGAGGACATATGGGGTCTCGTTCAAACTGAGCTTGTGAACACGGCAGTTTAGCTTTGCCCATCTTTTCTGAGTTGTCTCTCTTTTACACCCTCTCTTGCGAAACCGCTGACTCTAGTCGTGCTCACTGAATCAGCCGCATGATAAATGGAGAGATATTTTAGACGTGATACTCTGGCCTTGGCAAAAGGGGCAAATACAGTACTGTTGGCGGGTCACAGGGAAGCAGAGCTGTGCTTTTAGCCATACATGGAAAATTCACATGTGCAGACCAGGGTTATTAATGTTAACTAATACTAAATCCATAAACAGAGGTCAATTGAAATAAAGAATATATATTTTATATCTACCGGTAGTTGCCAGGCAATATATATATTTATTTATTTTTCGTTTAGTTGAAGCATTTCTCATTTTTGTTTAGTTGACTAAAACTACTGAATAAAAATGAATAAATTCTACATTAAAATAAAAATAATAACTAAAAATGGGAATTACACAAAATTATCGAAAATTTTCTGTGATTTATTTTGAGAGAAATCATAAATGAAATGGAAACCACCATGACTGAGAGATTTGCCAGACCTCAGGAAATTAGGGGTTAACATTATTCCAGCAACTATTGGCACTTTTCCACTGCATGGTACGGTTCGGTACGGCTCGCTTTAAATGGTACCACCTCTGTTGAGTTTCCAAGCGTACCGTACCGATACTAAAATGTGACGTGAAAACACTGCAGATCACTGATTGGTCAGAGAGAATCGCCACTACCAGCGTCATTGGATTAGCAACACGAGTCACTAAACCCGCTAGATTTAAATAGTTCAGCAAAAGCCATCGCAGTACTATTTGTTCATACAAGTTTTATTAAACGACTTTCTTGGAAAAAAAAAAGAAATCGTGAAAAAACCCCGGCTAAATCGTGGGGATTTGTCAGTCAGTAGACGAGGTGCAGCCGAAGAGCAGATCCGGATATTGCGACCAGGAATGAAAACGTTTTTCAGCAATTTTAACGAGCAGTCTATAAACCCACCCACTTTAAAGCGGTACTAAACTGCAGTGGAAAAGCAAAAAGCGAGCCGCGTCGTACCACGCAGTGGAAAAGCGCCATAAAGTTCATAATGAGCTTACAGCTTCCTTAGTATAGCACCACATAGTGTTGGCTGGGTGTCTGTGTGCTTGCCTTAATAGTGAGCGGGACATTCTACCAAGAGTCTCTGCACTTTTCTATTTTGACGCCTGGATACTCTTGGGCATAACAATCATAAAAATAGGGGTTAAAAGAGTTCCTTTAATGCTCGGACCCCAAAAATAGTCTGTAAACAGAGTCCAGAAGGCCTTTAGCACATGAGCAGTCTAAAAAAGTTGCATTTGGACATGCAAAGCTGCTGAAATGGCTATATTTCACAAGAGACCACTGCTCTTTTGGACTCCGTGCCATTCCAGACAACTGAAGGAGCTCATGTAGATGCCCCACAGTGGGCGTGTCAGTAAATCACCTCTGAAACCAAAAATCCAAGAGCCCAAGTATTTTCATGACGGCCACAACAACAGCGAGGAATCTCCATGCCTCCTTTGGCGTTGTATCCCAGACGAACCCCGCCCACGCCCCGCGCCCACATACGAGGGGATCCTCTTACGCTCAAACCGCAGAATCATCATATCCCAGCGGCGGAGGACAGCCAACAACCCCATAATCCAGAGGAGCTGTGCAATCGGACACCTTTCAGCATATTCGGAGCACGCAGGAGGGTACGGACGCGCTCAGCACGGCAAGACACCCTAGATAACTCAACCTTCCTCTAGAAGACTGGAACGGGAAGAATGAAAGTGCAACGTTGCCTTTTACAGCACCGTGGCCTTTTTTGGGAGAAAAAAAAAACCGAGGACATCCAGCACTGAGGAGGAAAGGCTGGACAAAAACACACACACATGCATTCGGATAGATGCAATGAGTCGCATTAAACCTACTTGTAACATGTTCGCATAAAGGTTAAGCAATGTCAGATCCCTGAGAAGTGGAATGGACATGCATCTTTGAAATGTAAAGTGAGCTGAAGGTGATATTTGCAGGGCTAACCTGTGCAGGAAGTTGTGTTTGTGCATGTGGGTGACTCCCGCAGCGATCTCGCAGGCCATTTTCTGCAGCTGTAGCAGTTCTCCATTCCTGTAGAGCCATTCATGCTGAGAGACGTAGCTCTTCAGGTCCCCCTACACACCAAAACACAAACACAAGGGGCAAGAGTTACGGGACATTCACGACCCAGCCACACAGAATCACGTTTTAAAGACCACAAAACCAAACAATTTGCTTAAACATGATTACAAGCATCCTGGGAAGCAGATATAACAGCATTTAGACTGAAATTATCAAGTTTTGTTGAGGGTAAACCAGCCTGAACATGTAACTAGTGGAGGTAGCCACCGAGGGGCAGTATCCTCTCTCTGTACAGATGCTGTCCTGACGAATGGATAACTCGACCAAATAAGGGAAAGGCTGTTTAATAGTGACTACTATATGCTGTGCCACAGTCATTTAAAAATAAAAAAGCAGCCGTAAGACAGTGCGGGCAGATCAGGGCTGGTTTCTGGGCCCAAAGACTACAGGCTACAGTTTAGCTCTTGGAGAGACTGCATTGAATCACATCATTCATCATTTTTCAGAAACGTGACTGGCACGGAGACCTGGAAGGCAAAACATCCATAGAGCTGCAGCACAATATTTCCATCCGTTTCAAGCCATGAATATTTAGATCACTTCTCAAAAGAAGAAAACAAAAACAAATTATGTGAGCAAAACGCAAGTTTCGGCCAATTGTGAGCCATATACATGAACCTGCTGCAGTATTTCAATCCCTAAAAACAGCGGGACATTATAAAACAAGTGTGTAAAACACTTAAAGAGACTTAAAGTACTAAAACAGTGATATTTAAAGATCAAATTCCATGTAAACCTTTTTGATGACGCATACAGGCAAGAAGATGAGCCCAGAATATGAATGCAATGCTCATGTTTTTTTTCATAATGGTTTTCACTGGAAAAAGGCGTGACGAGAAACTGTGTGTTGTGTTTATATTCTGGGTTTATCTGCTTGATCGTACATGGTATGCATCATTAATAAGGTGTGTACAGAATTAGGTCGTACTGCATTAGTACTCAGTACAAACCTGGTCAATTTAACTGGCGGACAACGGAGGAAAGCCTTGTTTTGCCCTCCTAAGGGTGTGACGGCCACGTGAAAACTATAAATTCTGACAATGTTGCATGTCTTGCATAGAAAGTGGCAGAAAAAAATTAACTATTGTATTTTTTAGTTTTATTTTAAGTCACATTAAAAACACATTTGATTTATTGCTTAACGTCTTTTGCTTATAAAACTGCACACTCAGCCTCCACTTGTCACCATGTTTCAATAAAAAAATATATTAAATCCTATCGAATAGTTTCCTTCCACTATTTCAAGTCTTCTCGCTCAACGACTGAGTATTATTACACAAGTCAAGTAGTGCGTATACATTGGTCTCGAGAGGATCCTGATATCTCAGACTCCTAGCGACACACAGGGCGAAGTTCTCCCTTTGGAATGATGTGGGAGTCGAGCAATATATGATTCCCTTTCTGTTAAATCAGACAACCTGTAAAGCAAGCTGGGAAAGGAGCTTTGTTTGCACACAACATAAGGTTTGGCAAACTGCCATCCATTCTGCCTTTAACTTATCCATATTTAAAACTGATTGCCCATTTGTTATGACCAGTCTATGTTATGAATGAAAGCGCATGAGTCAGTAAACTTTCACCCAATAGGTTATTGTGAAAATCATAAGGAAAAGGACTATTTTTAGTGCCATTAAGCTTTCTTGCATACGCTATTAAGCCAACAGATGTTGTACGTTTAAACTTTATTTGTAATACCCATTGTTCTCACTGGTCATTGTCATTCAATTCTCATTTCTGAAAATAATTTTTTTTTTATGGGGGATGTGCTAAATTTGTCATGAAAACAATATCACAATGGGGGTAAAACAAGCAAATCTTCTTATTTCTTTTTTTCTTCCTTTTGATTTTGGGGGACATATGGCTCAAGCATGTTCTTGACACATTTTAAAGTCCCCCTGTATTCAATAATTGTATCCCTTAAAACTCATCTTTGATCACCAAAATTACTTATTTAAATGTCTTCATGCCTTAAAAAAAGCTTGAATGTAACTCTACACCTTTGCCTCATTTAGTATACGCGGTTATATGAATATGCAAATGAGCCCCGCCTCCACTCACTCACACCAGCTCAGAGATCCACTCATTGACGATCACACGTTGACCTGATTGGTTACAAGGTAGTTTGTGACGTCATACATTTCAAAATGCGTTCAAACCACGTCTTTGGTTCACTGCAGTTTTATGGAGAAAATACTCAGCAATGGTGTTGAATTATGAATCTGCACATGGTTTTAAAGCATATTAAAAACACCACATAGCTACATAAACAACATTAAAAGCTTGATTTTCACCACAGGGGGACTTTAAGAAATGTACACTTTTTTGTTTTATGTTTTTAAAGCAATTTTAAGAGCCCAGCATTGTGAAACATACAAAAGCCCTCCCAAAATCTTAGCAGGGGCACGGTCTGGCTTTAAACACGCATACGCTTAGTGCAGCTCCCTAAAGAAAGCCTTTCCAGGAGAGACTGTCACTCAATCAGAGAGCAACTGGCATTCTGCAAACCAGCTCCAGTTGCACCCTGCAGCTATATTTCTCTCTAAAATGCACTGTGTCAGGGTTACCAGTGGTTACCAGTGATACACAAAGAAAATCAGCCATCCAAACAGCTTTCAGATGTGCTTCTCTCTGCCTCGGGAGAGCGAAACATTGAGCGAACATTTTAATATAAAGTAAAAGATAAAAATCACAGTTATTGAACATAGTCTTTAAAGAAAAAGTCCAGTTCTGCACCTTACAAACTGGAAATGAGTAGCAGCCGACTCATTAGAAGAGTGGTGGTGCTGATATGCTCAGAATAGAGATGCACCGGTATCAGAAGTGGTATGTAAAATTGGTATGTATAAAAAAAAAATGTTCGGCAAACGTTACCAAAATTGGCAAATTTGCTTGTTTTAAAAAAAAAAAAAAAAAAAAAAAAATCGGTAATCAGCCATGAAAAAAATCAATCTATGCATCATTGGTTCAGAATGGAATACTAGCATAATTATTGCTGCATACGCAAGGAATAATTGACGACAGGTCGTTGAATTAGTACAAAGTAAATAATGCGCACCCGAGGTGTAACTCCACTTTGCGTGGTGGCTGCATTACCAGCTCAGGTGTGCATTATTTATTTTGTAATAATTCAACGACCTGTCGTCAATTATTCCTCGCGTATGCAGAAATAATTATGCTAGAATTCCATTCTGGACGGACCAGAGTCAAATATTGCACTTACACTACGGTCACCACACCTCAAGGCATTGTTCAGGTGATGCATTTCAAGACATTTGTCAGGTTTTGTCCTTAAAACAATCTTGAGGGTAGGACTAATTTCTTACGCATCTCCTCCCATGCCTCTGTTGCTAATTCCAAATCGTCATTTTAAAGCTAGTAACAGAAGCTTGAGCCATTGATAGCAGACTAATGCAGTTATTACTAGCAAGAGAGATTAAGCGTGTGAATTACCCGAGTCTGCGTCTCTCAACGTAGTTCGGCAGCAGCGTCTCAACTAATCGCGAAAATGTAAGTTTATCTGCTTCAAGAACAGCGGCATTATCTCCTTGCTAGTGAGAAATGACATGTAGCTTTTAAGTTGCTAAACTATTTTACTGATAAAATCATCAGAGCAGTGCTGACAACACATTTCTGTGCGAGTGTGTGTCTGTATGTGTGTGCGTTTGAGTGGGAGAGAGACTAGAGTATGTGCTTTCCGTACATAATTTTGTGGCAAAAACATGGAAATAATTTGTTGTTTATATCCTTTTGTTTACTATATTTATTTGCTTGGTCAGTGTCCTTGTGGGTTTTGGTTCTTTTGCTGTTGTAGTCTGTAAGGACCATTGAAATAACAAATCATTTGGTGAAGTGATATGGACTGTAAGGCGGTCAAAACCTGGAACAACTTTATTAAAACATAATAAAGACAAAAGAAATGATCATTGATTTTAGAAAACACTCACACGCATGAAGTCACATCCATTAAAGGTAAAACAGTTGAACGTACTGAATCCTACAAATATCTTGGGACAATTATCGATTCAAAATTGAATTTTGAGGCAAATTGTGAAGCTGTGTGCAAAAAGGGGCACCAGCGTCTGTTTTGTCTGAGGAAACGGTCTTACTTTAGCGTTGACAAAACCATGATGGTCTTATTTTATCAAGCTTTTATTTAATCAATTTTATCTTTTTCTTCTTTTCTCTCAGTTTAGCCCAGTATCTCTGTATACCAGACAGTTACAGCAGATAACTGGGTCAATTTTAAATGACGATGCCCACCCTCTGCATAGTGAATTTCAACTTCTTCCATCCAGATGAAGGTATAGAATCCCAAAGTGCAGAACTAAGCGGTATAAAAATAGTTTTGTCCCAGCGGCCGTTAATCAGAGGAACAAAATGCATAGATGACATAGAAACTATGCTAGTCATCTATTATGTATGTGTATGTGTATGTATATATATACGTGTATGTATGTGTGTATGTATGTGTATATGTATGTATGTGTGTATATATATATGTGTGTGTATGTATGTATATGTGTATATATATATATGTGTGTGTATGTATGTATATGTATGTGTGTATATATATATATGTGTGTGTATGTATGTATATGTATGTATGTATGTATGTGTATATATATATATGTGTGTATGTATGTATGTATATGTATGTATGTATGTATGTGTGTATATATATATGTGTGTGTATGTATGTATATGTGTATATATATATGTGTGTGTGTATGTATGTATATGTATGTATGTATGTGTGTATATATATATGTGTGTGTATGTATGTATATGTATGTATGTATGTGTATATACACGTGTATGTATGTGTATATATATATATATATATATATATATGTATTATTATTATTTTTATTTTATTTTTGTCAAATGTTTATTGTTTGTGTTTTGTCTGAATGTATGGAGAACACTCTGACACTGCAAACCAAAACTACCTACCGGTACTAATAAAGGAACCTGAACCTGAACTTTAGCCGTACATTTCCCTTGAAAATAATTGCACACCTTTGCACGTTCATCAGCCAATCAGATTCAAGCATTCAACAGCCTTGCAGTATAATTGAAAATATATACCGGTACTTGTTTTCTGCCTGATATTTAAAAATGCACACTACCATTAAAAAAATTTGTGGTCAGTAATTTGATTTTTATTTTTTAAAGAAATGGATGCATTAAATTGATCAAAAAACACAGTGAAAGCAGTTCGAAAAGTTTTCTGAACATTCTATTCATCAAAGAATCCTGAAATAATGGTTTAGGATTCTTTATGCCACACAAAACATTAAGCAGCACAACTGTTTTTACTGTATTTTTGATCAAATAAATGCAGCCTGGGTGAGCAGAGACTTTTCAAAACAGCAACAACAAAAAAAGAATTCTACTGATCTCAAACTTGAGCAACAGTGTAGGTAAAATTGTAAACACGTTGGGAAATTAGCATTAGGGTGATTTTGCCTTGTATACCAGCCACAGTGGCGGATGCGACGACTAGCGATCGTCACTTCAGTCGATAAAAACCTGAATCCATGGCAATTCGAGCGTCTTTTATAGACGCTCAGTTCGGCGGGCTTCTCACCGTTTGGTTCGCGCAGTTACGCCGCTCTGCCATTGGTTCCTGCAGTTCCCACTGACCAGCCAATAGCGTGCGAGTAACGTAACATTCTCATTTTCCTCTAGATCTCATCAGCAATTTCGATTTTGGCACGCTCTGCGGCAGCTGACCACTAAGGAGCGAATGTACAGTAGGGCTGGGTATCGAGTTCGATACTTTTTAGGTACCGACCGAATTGTCTCGGTACTACCGAGTATCGAAACATGTCTTTCGGTACCACATTTCGATACCTAAGGGGTTAATCTAGTCAACGTCACTGAAACAATGAATCAGCATGCAGCATGATTGGCTGTGGCGGAAAAACACTAACGTTAGTTTACGCGGTTGCCCAGAGAGACGTGGCTCGTCGCACGTGAGGCTGTAGTGTGTGTGTGTTTGTGTGTGTGTGTATCCCAACCCAGATAGATAGAAAATATGTGGAAAAGATAAACAGTGTACCTACCTATGTACCACACTCGATGCCAGAAGCACGCAAAGCAATATTTTCTAAAAGAGAATTGCTGCCAAGACCGGCAACACTTGAGAGTGTTTATCCGTCTTCGACTGCAAGAACTGGAGCACGTCACAAATGAACCGAAACTCAGCGTATAGGATACTTGACTCACAGACACGAGAAGGCATATAGACTTAAATATAGGTTCAAATATGTCTACTTTTAAACGAAACAATTAGAAATAAATAGTTTGCTTATGCAATCCATAGGCGCGCGTGCGTGTTCACTACAAGGCTACTACAGGAATGACGATCGAGGCAACATCGCCATATTCATATTTGCAGACAACACAATCAGTAAACACTTGTTTATTAATAAAAAAGTTTAAATATATCCTTGCTATTTTTTCCCGACACATCCATAATCAGCTACTTTCGCTACTGCTTTGCGGCAAGCTTTATGCAGGTTTTTGTTGAGCGCGTAAAGTTCGCACCCCAGTATTTAATTCAATTCACATTTATTTGTAAAGCATTTTTCACAAAACATATCGTTTCAAAGCAGCTTTACAGAAAATGCATGTGTCTAAATTACAACTTAGAGTGATCTGTTAGAGGTGACTGTGTGTAATGCATTTCAATTAATTTTCATTGTTTCATTGTTAAACAATGCATTAAGGCAGAAACAATGAGCTCATTGAAGTAAAGAGTACATGTTGTTAAATGATTAGGAAACATAGAAAACTTTAGCATTGGTGCTTTTTTACTGACTCAAAATTGGTGCTTTTTTACCTTTTTACCAAAAAAGGTAATGTAATATTGTTAAAATAGGATTTTAGGATTTTCATAAAATTGGTATCGAAAAAGGTATCGTTCAGGAACCGGTATCGAAGTCAAGGTATCGGTATCGACAATTTTGTTACGATACCCAGCCCTAATGTACAGTGACGTGACATAACTGCCAGATTCAAACTGTGCTTTCGTGCTATGGCTGGCGCTGAGCCAAAGACGGACGCGCTCAGTGCTTGTGAATGTCATATACCACATGTTTATTTTAGGTTTCAGACATTTAAATACATATTTATAGCAAAACAATAGCCTACATTTATAGTTTGTAAAATACACAAAATGGAAGCAGCAATAACAATCCATTCAAATATATTTGCCGACGTGTTTTATTCATATCAGATACACAGTCGGCCCTATTGGCCCAACCCTATTACTGAGAGATGAGTCAATATTTGTTTTTCATTAAACATGTAGGCCTACAATTACTACTGTAGAATATGACCAAACACACGTCTCGCAGGCTTTTTTTCACATAACTTTTTATTTGCCTATATTAAATCAAATATGTATTAATAATAATAAAAAAAAATTGTGTATTGAAGCAATTCAGAATATGCTAGTGCACTTTCTTTTATAAATTTGAATTGGGCATCCACCAGCCACTGTGGTTGGCATTTTAAAACCAACACAGATGTCACATGACCTCATCAAGTTTAAAGATACCAGCATGTTTAATAAACCGACTGGAATCCAATTCTCTTGAATTTTTTTTTTTTTTTTTTCAGTCCGATAAAATGAGTCAAGAATGAGAAAATGTGGTTGATCAGGCTCATTTCTCAATCTAGTTAAGCGCACTGAATTGTGATCTGGTTGAATACTGCACATTTTGTCAGATATAGCAGTTCACACATACAGAAAACAGTAAACATACTACAGTACACGCTGAAAACCAATACAAATGGTATGCTATTCTGAACTCGGCCATTGACGACCTCAACAAAACCTCTCAACATGAATGTCAATACGCCATACGAACTGGTCTAGGTTGGGAAACAAAGCAATTCAACGCCCAGGCCTCTCCATTATTCTTCTGAGATGAGAAGTCGTAGGACCATACACCCAAATTGGTCTATGTCTCAGCCTCTTGGTTCGTCGAAACCCGAGCCGTAACACCAGCTAAGGAAACGGCCCAGACTGCATTACGCAACAGCGGGCCGCAGTGAGCTCATGCTCTCTCTGGAGACGGGCGACATGGCTCGAAGCCATCCACCTGCTCAAGGCCCAGAGGATCCCAGACCACAGGCATTGTTCCTAACAACTGGTCAGGTGTGTAGGATGTTCCTAACCACTAGCGCTCTGGGATTAACAGCTAACTAATTGCAGAGTCAAGCGCAGCAGAAACCGAAAGGAACTAGAGAACATCGCCTCTTTCTCAGACGATGCGTGTTTGCACAAACACGAGCGGTGAACTGGCATAAAGTGTTACTATATTTTTGCATATTAACAGTTAGGACATTAGCAAGACTCCATCTGTGTGCTTAAAAGCAATAGCAGGGAATTCATTATTAGATGATGACATCTGTTTTTTACTTTGCACTTGCACATTTGAGACTTGCACAAACAGCGTGGCTTTATTGCAGCACTTTAGCATTAGTAATTGATATGCAAGTTAACTACATGTAAACACATCTTTGAAAATAAGAATATTACTTTCAAATAGTTTTGAGGCAAGCCTGTTTGAATTGTTAGAATATAGGCCTATTTAATTTGACATATTATATAAAAATATGTATTGGTAGTTATTTTACAGTGAAACTCGAAACATTAGAATATCGTGCAAAAGCTCATTTATTTCAGTAATTCGACTTAAAAGGTGAAACTAATATATTATATAGACTCATTACATGCAAAGTGAGATATTTCAAGCCTTTATTTGTTATAATTTTGATGATTATGGCTTACAGCTTATGAAAACTTTTCACAATATTCTAATTTTGAATTTGGGGTTTTCATAAGCTGTGAGCCATAATCATCAAAATTATAACAAATAAAGGCTTGAAATATCTCACTTTGCATGTATTGAGTCTATATAATATATTAGTTTCACCTTTTAAGTTGAATTACTGAAATAAATGAACTTTTGCACCATATTCTAATTTTTTTGAGTTTCACCTGTACATACTATGCACTTATTATAGTAATTACAATAACTGGGTTATATAACTAGGTACTAACCTTGAACCTAGCCCTAAACTTAACCTTAACCGATGTAGTTACCTTACATTACCAGTACTTTCCAGGGTAAGTACACTAGAAGTGTATGTAATGTAAAATAAAGTGTAACCGATTCATTTTTTTTACTTGCCTGCACAAAAATGTAGTTCATATGCAGTATGATTATTAAATCACGTTAATAATCCTAGTGTCTTTTGCAGCACGGTGATAAAATGCACCGACGCAGCAAGATGTGAGTGACAGTGTCAGTAAAAGAATCCTATTGCTTTATTGGGATATGAGGGAATCGGAGAGCTACCGACTGCATGCAGTTATGCGGCTCATATCCTTCACAGGCACAAGCAGCGCACCCGAAATAGAACAAGAAAAACAGAAAATAAATCAAAGGGCGAGAAACGGCCCACTGACAGACACTGTGTGACGGATGCTGGCCTGATTAAAGTGCAGGGAACAAGTGAAGTAGTGAGGTACTTTCATAAGACTTTTCCGAAATGAATTTGAGATGCCGTACGTGGCTGTGAGACAAGATTCAAGACAAGAGCGCGAGACTAGATGACCTGGAAAATGCAGAATTTTTTAAAAAAAAAAGATGTTTTCAGGTATCGAATACACCATTGATCACAATAAGAGTACCAAACAACAAATAAAATCACTAAAGACTTCCCAGATGCCATAACCATGCATTACACTGTGCTCCATCTTATGCTAAAGGACTAGCACCTGCTCATCTGCTCTCCCATTATACGGCAGTCTCGCGTCACTGAAAGAACAGAGTCAGAATAGACGACATACTTTTGATGGCACACTTTAAACAGAGAGCACTTTGGACAACTTTCCGAATTTACTTCTGTACTCTCACATCAAATGAAATATGGTGTCCTGACTGACCCAAGGTCTCTTCTAAAAATCTCAGTAAAATCTACTGCCTCTACGGGAATTATGGAGAACCTACACCAGAATGGCTGAAAAAGAAAAGAATCAAGGTTGCGAAGCAACGTTGTAAAGGACAGCGGGACAAAATTCACTGTGAGAGACCGATAAAGACATACAGAAAATATAACTTCAAGTTATTTCTGCTAAAGGTGGTTCTATAAGTTATTGAATCATAGGGTGTACTTAGTTTTTCCACACGTCTTCTTAATATCTGCTTTATTTTTGTTAAATAAATAATGACACCGTGTAATGTCATGTGTGTTGTTGCTGTACATCTGAGATTGTACTTGCGTACAAATATGTACACACCAGGCTTGTGCACAATTCAGAATTGAGAATGACTCCTGAATTCTTGAATTTGAATTAATGTCAAAAACAGGACCTAGAATTACAATTCGAATTTGAATTAAAGCAGAATTGCAATTCAATAAAAAATTCTAAGAAATTCATATACATATTTTAAGTGAAGTGTTTAACAATGAAGCTTTACAGTGTATGTCAGATGTAATTGCATTATGCACTTTGTGTTATTTGATTACTTTGAAATGGAACAAAACTAATTAAACAACATTGAGGGGGTCGCTATTTCAAGAATTTGATCATTATCTATATTTTAGAACAAAATGTATGCGGGGTTGAGGAGTGACTAGTTACGTGTAATGAAATTATGTTATTAAATTACAAAATTAATGTAATTGTATTTAGTTGTATTACTGAGGTCAAATGTGTAATTCAATTAGCTACTAATCAAATTAAAAGGAAATTGCTTTACATTAATAAAGTAATCCAGATAAAGTAATCCAAATAAAGTAATCCAGATAAAGTAATCCAGATAAAGTAATCCAGATAAAGTAATCCAGATAAAGTAATCCAGATAAAGTAATCCAGATAAAGTAATCTAAATAAAGTAATCCAGATAAAGTAATCCAGATAAAGTAATCCAGATAAATCCAAATAAAGTAATCCAGATAAAGTAATCCAAATAAAGTAATCCAAATAAAGTAATCTAAATAAAGTAATCCAGATAAAGTAATCCAGATAAAGTAATCCAAATAAAGTAATCCAGATAAAGTAATCCAAATAAAGTAATCCAAATAAAGTAATCCAGATAAAGTAATCCAGATAAAGTAATCCAGATAAAGTAATCCAGATAAAGTAATCCAAATAAAGTAATCCAGATAAAGTAATCCAGATAAAGTAATCCAAATAAAGTAATCCAGATAAAGTAATCCAAATAAAGTAATCCAAATAAAGTAATCCAAACCACATTTATAATGGGTAACTTATAACAGTCAGCAATTACATTTCCAAAGTAACCTTCCTAACACTGAATGCATGTGCGATTCAACACATTCTTTCTGTTGTGTGACTGTGGAATTTCTTTGAATTGCCATGAATTTTATTCCATTTCCTGTCATTCAAATTCAACTTCCTGTGGGGCGGAGTCAATTCAATTCAAATTCCAATTCATGAATTGAAAGGAGGCCAATTCTGAAATTCTGAATTTTGCACAAAGCCTGGTACACACTCTCATATACGCTTACCAGTTCACAGTACTCGAAGATGAGCAGGAAAGGAATGGCCTCCACACACTGACCAACACATTGCAGTATATTGGGATGCTGAAGAACCCTGTAAACACACAACGAAAAACACTAAATGCGGCCATATATAACACATTCTGCTAGCCAGATTTTTTTTTTTTTATTCGGTTTATGGGTTAAAAACACTGACTGATGTGTTATTGAAAACACTGCTAATATAACACATTACAAAGTAAAAGCTTAAAGGAGTCATGACCTGTAATTTTCACTTTTCCACGAGAATCAATGTATGTTATGATTGCCTAACGAGTATACACTGGCCGGGAAGCCGATATTTAAAAGTGAAGCGTTTGTTTACCCCAGGGTTCGTAAACCAGCCCACGTGCACGCGCACTCAAACACGAGATTTTAATTTCTCCCCCGTCTTGACGTCAAGACGGGGCCGGATATACCATATATGGACAACGCAGACCTATGCTGCAGGAAGCCCGCCCTGCCCCTCTCCCCCTCTCATATCCAGTCGCGAAAGATGCAGAAACGTAGTTGCACACGTGAGTTACTCTGTTGTTGACTGCCAGAATCAACATGTAACTTAAATGTGTTTTCTCTCCCAAGAACGGACCAAGCTGTCAGGGACCAGTGGATTAAATTCGTTTTTAATGACGCGGTTCCTACAACCCTTCCCACTGGCTTAACGTTAGGTGTCTGTGCTAACCATTTTACGCCGGAATCGTTCACAAATTTGAATGTCTAAAAAAACACAACGTGAAACAAGGCACCACATGATAGCAAACGTTGATCTCAATAACCACTGTAAGCTGAAAAAAAAAAAAGTAAAAAGTAGACTGCATCTCCGTTAATGTAATCTACATTAAATAAAAGGTATAATGTATGTCTCAGTCAAAATTATTGTCTTTACCATTCAGAGACATCTTGATGTAGACGTCCTTCCATCGACTCTACATCTTCAATTTCCAGCTCAGGTTCAGAGTCTGGCTCGTGCATTTACGGTTGAATCCCGTAGGTCGCGGACAGGTCGGGTTCATTCACAACTTGCGCCATGATGTCATTTTGGAATGACATGCTGATGAAGTTACTGGCGGTGTCAACCCCCCTCCTTCCTGCCACCAATCAACGCGCCCCTCATTTGCATTATTAAAATGACCGTCCACGACAGCCAAAATATCGCATCAGATCTCGCGAGACAATAATGCCTTTAGAAATAAGGGTCAGAGGAGCTCTGTGTTTATTTTTTTTCCACTTTTCTTTTTTAGAAGGGCCTGAAAGACTATAATAGAGCGTGGGTATCCAAGGTAATACTAGGTTATGACTCCTTTAACATCAAACCTAATACATAAAGGCCCGCTCTTACCTGAACGGGTCACCCTGCTGCAGGAACTCATTCTGCTCTTTGGAGCTGCCGTTGGCCTTCAGCTCTTTGACAACGGCTCGGGCGACTGCAGGGTCCACGTAGATCTCGCTGAGCAGAACCTGTCAGAGGACGACAAACAGAGAAATTTGTCTGATATAGAATCGATTCTAAGACTGCCGATTGATTTGGGGAGGGACCAAGTCCTTCCTGAAAACAAGGCCTGATGGGGTGGACCACAGGTGGCTCAGATGAGGATGTTCCCATGGCAGGGAAAAGCATCAGGAAATAAGGTTTTCCCTCAAGTCTTAGTCTCGGTAAACACATTCACACGCAGGCAACGGGAGGGCAGCTTGAGCGCCGGATAATGCTCCCTCGTACGCGTCACACTATGGCCTCCGAGGGGCATAGAGATGAAAGCAAGTACCAACAAGATCACGAGATGCGATTATTTAAGATTAAACCTCAGGAGAAATTGTACATTTGTCCTTGACAAAAAACTTCAGAAGTCAGTGCTTTGCTTTCACACAATGTGTTGTTGTCGCAAGACAAAAGTCTATCAATACACCTTCACACTTTCTGAGAGTACAGTGTAAATACAGGAAGACAGGCTTACCTTTCCGAACCAGCCGTTCCCGATCTCCTGAATGTAACTGAGAGAGTGTCGTGCCACGTGAGGACCTGATGAGACGTCTAAAATACCAAATATAAGAACATAGAGATGGATCAATGTGACCAAATAAACAGCAAATGCAAGGAGTAGGAAAAAAGTCAGCTAGTCTGAATATAACGCTTAAAATGAACATGAAACCTCCCAAATAACAAAGACAATCGAATCTATTAAGCTACTCCTAAACTGGCTATGAAAGACTGACCCTTCATTCATTATAATAGGGTTTATTAAGACTTCAGCACCGCTTTTTTTTTTTTTTTTTTTACTTAAAGGTGCACTATGTAACTTTTGGCCCTCAAGCAGTTGAAAAACAAAACTGCATGCATTTTGCAGAAGAACATTGTTTTGGCTCTGCGAGACTGTGAACATGATGTCATACGTGACCCTGGACCACAAAATCAGTCACATGGGTACTTTTTTTAAAATTGAGATTTATACATAATCTGAAAGCTGAATAAATAAGCCTTCCATTGATGTATGGTTTGTTAGGATAGGACAATATTTGTCAGAGATTCAACTACTAAATATATGAAAATCTGGAATCTGAGGGTGCAAAAAACATGAGGACAGTAAAGATGGAAAGCTCCTAAAGCTTGTTTCCATTTAAATTGCCATGAGCTAAGTGTCTAAGTTATCGTGCTTTTCATTGGAATTACAAGTTCATGACATTTCCTCATATGGAGTCAGTTCATTACGTTGCATTCGGAGATCGACTACTTTTGACTGACAAAATTCCAGCCACCGGAAACACTAACTGATAAAGTGAGTCGTACAAAACCGTTCTTTATAGCAAACTTTGTGTACACAAACAATGTAGTCAATGCTCAAGTTCATGTGTGGAGCCCCTGGTGATACTTCAAGCACAGTTTCATGTTGTATCGAGCAGCCTTAGTGTCTTAAAAATAGCGATTTTAAGTGCTATCATAGAAGTGCCCCTAGCACTCTCATTCAAAAGGCATTTTGACCGAAACCGAAAATACTGTAAACCTAAAAGTGGCGTTTCCATCCTAATTATGCTTTTACACAAAAGTTTCACTCGGGTAGATAAACAAAAATAGCCTAGGTTCAATTTGGCGAGAGTTACCCTTTAAATGTGCCATATGTATAATTTTAAACCTACAAGTAAGTGTATTTTTATGATCGCAGTAACTGTAAAGAGACATTGTAATGGGGTAATCAAATGTAGGCTAATATAATGACTAAGATCAGGTGAGTGAATGTGTTCCTCTTACCAGTGAACATTAAGTCTGCGCTTTAATGATTTTAACTTCTGCTTTAATTTTGTTTTTAGATTGTAATATTGTTACAATGTCAGAATGTAATGTGTTTTTAATTATTTATTTTTGTGCACATAATATAGCATAGCCTACATGGCTATGTTCACTACATTTGTTTTAATTGCCTTCAACATTGTTTGTAGGACAACATTGGGCAGGAAGTGTTTTTTATATATATAGCCCTAGTTCACCATCTCCGAAAAGCCAAGCCAATGTTGATTCTTGTTTTATTACAAGCTCGGTCTCTTTCTTTTTTAGCCAGCAGACTCTCCTCTGTTCAGCGTTTGTTTAAAACAGGTGATTTCCCGGAAGTTGGGAATCACTCCCACACCATACACGCGTCAAAGGAGCCAGAGCATCTTTTCTCTTTTTACATAAAATAGTGTATCTTTGTGATGGGGTGAATATGCATACGTGCTGTGGGGGAAGGTACATGCTTCTGACCTGTTAAGCGGGGCAGTTGGAGGTGAGGGGGTCCAGGGAGGGGCACAGGGGGAACAGCGAGTGTGTAAACCTCCGCGGGAGACTGCATAGAGGGGGTGTCCTCCGCTGGGGGCGTGAAATCAACCTCATCCTCAAAGTGGTCATCAAACTCCTGACAGATCACAAATCACATGTGAAATGAATATTAGCGATAGTCGACTGTTGATCAAAACAATATACAGACTTCGGAGACAGAAAGATGCGAGAGAACATTTCACTCACCTTAAAGTTGATCTCTTGCTCTTTGCAGCAGGAAGCACAGTTGAGCAGCAAAACCACAAGGGCCACCAACACAGCCAGAGACAGCAGCAGCGGGATGGCCAGAGAGAAATCCACATATCCACCAGCAGCCTCTGCTGAACACACAAACACACGATTAGCTAAACCAGTGATCATCTCCTAGAGGGAATCCCGTGTGTAGTACACAGTATTATTTGAAATGAGAGGGATCACACACTCCAGGACACTGATCTGCGAGGTTTCTAAAGTCACAACACAGCAGGTCACCATCAAGAGAGGCCTAGGCCTACTTAACACCAAGAACTGATTATAATGGGAGCAATTTAGTTTTGACACTTCACATCACACACACACCCGATAGACTTTTTGTAGACTAATTTTGTAGGTTGATTACAGTAGCAATTAGGGCTGCACAACTGATATTGCAATATTTTGTTTTTCTGCTATATATATATATATTATTGCATATATCGCAATTACAAAGCACTAGTAGAAATTATAGGAATATTAAACTAAAAGTGTGTAAAAGAAAAATCGAGAATTTAATAAAAAAATAAAGTATTAAGCCATATCACGATATCAATTCTGTTTTTATATATTTATATCGCACCGATCTAGCAGCAATTACAGAAAAATTTAACAAAATAAAAACATATTGCAATTATGCTATATCGTACTAGTGTAAAATCAAGGATTGGATATAAATAAAGCATTAAGCCATTTCACAATACCAAATGTATTCTTGCCAGTAGCAATGCCATAATGTGCCGCATTAACACAGAATTTAAATTGTGTGGTCTCACATTTTGCAGTGGCTCTAAATAAGGATCATCCAGTCAATTTTATCATGTATTTTTCTTATTTTCGGTGCACTTAAAGGCCATGTTGCAGGTTAACCACCACTGTCGATTAATGGGTACATAAATCACTCAAGATATGTATATCACTTTTAAAATGTCTCAAAAATGGTCTTAAATACCAGTTTTGTAAGTTTTTGGTATTAAAGTTTTTTTTTTACGCAATTCGGTGATGACGCCCATATGTGCAATTTGCTTGTTGGTAATGAACATATAAACTGTTATCCATTGTATTTTATGTTGTTGGGTATCACAAAACGTAATATAATACAAAAGTTGGGGAGATGTGGAGGAAAGGTAGCCTGATGGCCGTCAAAGCCGTTGAAATGCATGGTCCGAGGAGAATGAGTGGAGAGTTGGTGAAGTGTCCTGGTGAGTTGCTATCATTTAGCAACGCAGCAATGAGATAACGACACATTTTTTTTTACTGTCATTGAATAGCACCGAGTGAAAAATCAACGTTTTCTTTATAGTGGCGGTGATCATGACGTTAGTTCAGATAAGTACCGGTAACCTTTGTCATAGTACTGGTAAACTTTGTCTTTGTCATCTAGAAATAGAAGGCATCGTGCTAGCTATATGGGCGTTTCTAAGCGTTTCTCTTCCTCCGCTGAAAATGCTGTTGCAAACGTAGCCGCCGCGCGTCTGTCGCGGTGTTTGGCAGGTGCTTGTGCGGGCGGTGCCGTCCCATGGAAACTGCTGTAGGGCAGTGAGTGCGTTTTGGTCACTGGTCGAGGAGCTCACCCCGCGACCAGATGTGACGTGCCTCACTCAGCATCCAGGAAACATGCTTCCTGAACCCGTTTGTGCTGAAGATAGCATAGGCTACACACATCTCAGGCAGGATCATGGTCCCCTTCAAGCCAGCACGCACGAGTATGTTAATTGTTTGTTTACTTTTTTCACAAAGTCTTATAAACCAACTTAAACAGTTATAGGTAACTATAGATGTGTTGTATAGACAATGATCATGTTCTATAATCTGCGCTATCTGAATACTCTCGTCTACTACTCGTCTCTCTAGTCACTCTCAGCGCTCTCAAGGCGGGCTTTGGTAAACTCTCTCCCCAAGGTGACGTCATGCAATGCATTATGGCGGAAAGGAGAATCGTTGGCGCTGTAAGATAGTACCTACTTTTTCGTATTATATTCCGTTTTGTGATACCCAACAACATAAAATACAATGGATAACAGTTTAAATGTTCATTACCAACAAGCAAATTGCACTAATTCGTTGAAAAATTAACCCTGCAACACGGCCTTTAAGAGACATTATTACAGGATAATATTGAAAAATTTGAATATGGCGCAAAAGTTCATTTATTTCAGTAATTCAACTTAAAAGGTGAAACTAATATATTATATAGACTCATTACATGCAAAGTGAGATATTTCAAGCCTTTATTTGTTATAGTTGTGATGATTGTGGCTCACAGCTTATGAAAACCCCAAATTCAAAATGAGAATATTGAGAAAAGGTTTTCATCAGCTGTAAGCCATAATCATCAAAATTATAACCAATAAAGGCTTGAAATATCTCACGTTGCATGTAATGAGTCTATATAATATATTAGTTTCACCGTTTAAGTTATCGTAACTTTTGCACGATATGAAAAACATTTCGAGTTTCACCTGTACATGAAAAGCCTCAGACAGCTACAATATCCAAAAACATGTTACATAAATAAATAAATAAATAAATAAATGTGCCGGGTGAATTTTTGCATTAGATGTAAAGTGGTCTATAGAAATGCTTTCTCCATTCTCGTCTCTCCCAGAGATTACGCGACGAGGCGGATCTCTCAGGGGCCTACACACACAAACCATTTGCAGGACATTGTCCTCCGACAGCAGTTCAGATATCAAGTGATGAAAGGCTGGATGTGCTTCAGCACCTGTTCTGTCACTACAACACCATTAACACCGCTCTCCATTCCTCTCATCAAAACAAAACAAGCCTCTGGGGTGTTCGAACAGCAGGCAGTGTAATTGGTGGCAGGAGAGGTTAGTAACAGGTCTGAGATCAGATGAGTTGGGCCGCCAGCATCACGTGTCTGTGCATGTTTGGCGTGTTGCTAACCCGGTAGTTTGTCTTGCGCAATTAGACGACAAGGATGTGCATGTATGGATAATATGCTAAGACGAATCTTTCAGCAGTGGCTGGCATGATGTCCCATAATAGTAATCAATGTGGCTTCAGTAATCCTACAGGCCACACACACAACCGCGTGAAACACGAGAAGCAAAGACGGAGCTATTTTGAACACTTACTCATAAAAGGTGGTTTGCTGTACACAGGTCTTTGACTGGGTCGTGGCTCGATAGTAACTCTCATTCTGCCATAATCTCACATCTCATCTCCACTGGTCCTTCCCTTTCAGAGTATGACAGATTTTCCTGATTTAAACTTCGGTTTAAGAGTCACGGTTTAGTATGTGATCTGTACAGTTCGGTGTGATTTTAATGCAAAATATATTTTAGTTAGAATTATTACGCTCCCATTCTGTTTAATGCACATATATAAGGCCTGGTATTAAGATGTGTTTTGATCGATCGGATCACAAGTGGACGACGCTACATACAGGAGTAAACGGGGTCTAAAACATTTTGAGCTTGTCCACTTTCGACCACTTCCAGAGGTAGTCGAAAAAGGCTGGATTGCTTTCGTAGTAGAAGCGCTCATGTGGTCGAATGTGTTTGAACAGCCACAAAAGACCTGACCTCATGAGTAAACATTATGGGAAGCGCGCTAGTCAGGCGGGATTTAAACTTTGTCGGCTGAAGACCCAAGTTTGGTTTGAAGACGAAAACGTTTCACACAATTCCTGATTTCTAACTCACACACACACAGCGGCTTGCGGTTATCAGAAACGAAAGCTGCTGCTCTCGGCGTGTCTTTCCGTCATCTCCGGGCGCGTTCATTTTTAAAAATTGCGTGAGTTTATTTAGTCCATTAGATCGAAAGAGCCCATACATATACCACCCATAGACCCTCCCCTTGCAGAGGTCTGATTGGTGGGGTCTATGTTGCTGTGTTGACCTGTTCTGTTGCTTTTTCATCTTTTTCTTTCAGGCACATCGTCTCATTTTGCAACTGTTGTAACACCTTTTATAAGTCCGCAAAAAAAAAAAAACTGGGAAGAAGAAAAATAATACACAGCTTACTTAAGTCTTCACCTGTATGAATTAATATACAATGATCAGTCCTTCCAGAAAAATGCAGATTTTTTTTGTGATTGTTGCAGGCAAAAATCCTTGATTATGCAGCAAGTTTTCTTAAAAAATGGAATGGAATATGCGGGATATTTTACGCAATTTTATGCGATGAAATTGCGGGAACTTTTGTTGAAAAAGAGAAAAAAAAGTGATTCCCCCAACACCCTGTTCTCACTAGGCTACTACCTTAATGTACAGAGTCATTTCTTATTACTTCCTATGATAAGCAAGCATACTACATCACAGAAAGTGCTGGGAATATTTAAGTTCTCATCTTGTTTTATTTCAGGCCTTAATAAACATATGGCTCAAAACTTACAAAACATTGATGAGTCGAACCAGTTCTGTAGCTTTACAAAAGGAAGGGTTATGTCGAATGTTTGACGGTGTGTTTGTGAATGTTTCATGGTTTCATTGCGGGGTTTGCAGCTTTTCAATTATGTTCACTTCGCGTAATTACGTCACTTCATAACGTTCCCATGGCAACAGGGGGAAATGGCTGCTCTTGTGAGAAGTAAACGCAACATTTTTCAACTTTCTGCTAAGATATATGTGACTTTTAAAAAATGAAAATGCAGAGATTATGAAATCATGCAAGCCCACATATTTTTCACACTGAAATCGGCAATTTATGCAGCGAAAGTGCGGCGTATTTGAAAAAATACGGCCCCTGCATAAATATGCGGACTTTGGCTGATTATGCGATGGCATAATCGCGTTTTTCTGGAGGGACTGAATGATCCTTATTTTCAAGAGCAGTGAGTGACTTTCTCTTTTGTTGTTTGATTAACATTAGTCACACCGACGGAAGCAGGTTCATTGCAAATGAAAGGTGCATTTCTCTCTATACTGTGGAGATGATGAGTCAGCAACGTCAACTTCATCTTTGCAGCCTACACTGACTCAGAAAACACTAGTATATTAATAAAAAATTAAAATGTCATGCTATTTGCTATTTCGCGAGGCATATAATCCGCCCCCCAGTGGCCTATATGAGTCATCGAGTCTGTAAACAAAAGTCAACAAACTGAAAAAAAATAAACCAAACTTTTTTATAGGCAATATGTAATGTAATCTTGTTAAAACGGATGTGATAAAATTGGTATCAAAAAAGTATCGTTCAGGAACCGGTATCGAAACTTTTTGAACGATACCCAGCCAAACTAGCCACATCCCTTTGCCTGCAATGTACACCTGAACTCCTCAGTACAGACTCAAATGACATTATAACCTAACCCTGTAATTACACTGAGAGCTCTGGGATGTACATGAGAGACCTGTTGCTAGGCAGCCAGGAGAGACAAGTCCCAGGCACATTAAATAAACCAAAGTTAGTTCAATACAATACAATACAAATGCCCAGTAACACAGTAAAGTGACACAAACTGATTCTGTAGAAAGGACGCCCAACTACCAAAACACGAGATTAAATGTAATTGTTTCCAGAACTTTAACACGTGTTTTTTTTTTTTTTTTAATATATATAAAGTGGACAATACAAGCCAATCAAGTTATTAATGTACTGTAAATCCGGTAGTGGCGAGTGACCAGAATTGTCGATTTGCAAAACATGTTAAATGAATGGACAACAATTTATT
Source organism: Phoxinus phoxinus (assembly GCF_949152265.1). Taxonomy (NCBI): domain Eukaryota; kingdom Metazoa; phylum Chordata; class Actinopteri; order Cypriniformes; family Leuciscidae; genus Phoxinus; species Phoxinus phoxinus. Next base: position 43,433,256 of record NC_136876.1, read on the forward strand.
TCAAATGACAAAGAATGACTTGAAAACCTAGATTTTATGAATTTAATGGACAATGATGTTTAAAAATATTTGTAAAAAACGTGACATGTTTTAGACGATTTTTAAATGTTATACAAATGTTCCTTTTATCATGAACACTTTTATTATATGTCATCGACCAACGAACAGATACGTGTCGTCTTGACACTTTGACACCAATCTATCTCCAAAAACTGCTAGACATTAATACTTCTCCGGTTGCTAATGTTTCTTTCATTAAAAACGGTTGACGGCGAACGCGTTAAAAGGTTGGTATCCATTTTTCTTGGTTACAGGTGTGAGATACTAAAACATTTGCTATGGTTATCACCCATTTCAAAATGTTAAATGTTATAATTTAGGAGATTCTTTCCCGTATTTCAATTAGGGGTGGGGAAAAAAATCGATTCCTAGATGCATCGCGATGCGGACGTGGACGATTCTGAATCGATTCACAAATGCCAAAAATCGATTTTTTTTTAAATCGATAATAACGTAATATTGACGGAACGCAAAAAACGGAACTCTGAAGCGTGGAAACAATATTGTCAAAGCTTCCACCCGGCTCGGAAAGGGCAAAGCACATTACACAATCAATCGCAACTTTTATTGCCAAGGATTTGCATCCAGTCGTTGAGAACCAGGGCTTTCGCGCTATGTTGGACACTTTGGAGCCGAGATACAACGTCCCATCTCGGAGATATTTTACAGACACAGCGATCCCCACACTCTACAACAAGACCAAAACTGAAGTCATGGAATCACTGAAGAAAGCGGGTAGGATAGCTGTAACATGTGATGCGTGGACATCCGTATTTTATGTTAATAGAGATTCAGAATATGTTGAAGTTTGTTATAATTTGTTATTATTGTGATTTTTACTGTAGTGAATTTACTGTTGTGAAATGGAAAATCAATAATCGAGAATCGAGAATCGTTAATAATCGAAAATCGACTGTAATCGAATCGGGACTTCAATAATCGTAAATCGAATCTGGAAATCAGACAGATTAACCACCCCTAATTTCAATATGGTTGTCAAATTGTATGCAGATTGTTAAACAAACTATCTTAAGGTACAGTCAATTCACTGACGCTAATTCTCTCGATCAAGGGCACAACAGTTCACAGACTGCAGGGTGGGAACGTAAAACTTTCCGACTCTCAGCTACAACACCCAATTGAAAGGAGGTCAAAGGTTTAATTATTAATAATAAATGACCAGTGGCTCAGTTGAGTGACAGCTTCAGACATACAGAGCATGACAGCCTTGAGCAAGAGTGCACTACATTACTTATTTCTTGAGTTTGAGAGTAAATCAATAGCAATGCTGCGTCATGTGCTCTGAAAATGAAACAATTAAAAGGCCGAAGCATCGGGAGCAAAAGATGGCAGGGTTTAACTGAAGGTTAAGAGGGGTTGAGAGATCATTACTGCGCTCAGTGCTCCTGCTCCTCTGGTGAGTGACAAGCGGTGGGCAGCGGCGGCACAATCACCACGCCGTTTGTTCTTCTTATCGGAGTCATGAATTTATATCATGACTTGGCAAGCAGCACGAATTATTCAACTGCTTCCCAGGCCAATAAACACCAAGCTGTCAGCTCTTATTTCGTCTCTCTTGCATAATGAAGTGATGTTCGCTCACACAGAAGTGGAGATGACCCAATTGGACAGGGTGTTTTCTTCTCGATTTGGCATCCGTGTGGACAGATTCAGATGGAGATTTGGACGGACACTTGAAGACAAAACTCGTAGAGTTAGCTGGCGCCTTATGGGATGACACTATCATCCAATAAACAACTAGGCTACTTGATTATTTGGATAGTAGGGCCCTATGATTTCCGCGGTGCGAAAAAACGCGGACGGAATCGTGGAATCCAGTCATAAAAAAACGGAACTCATTGTATAACGTGGAATTTCACGGAATTTTGTCAAATTGTTGATGAATAAATAAAAAGCAGGTCAGTACACTTAGTCAAATCGTGATATAGACGAGTGTCTGTGAATATGAAAATGCAAAAATACTATTTAAATATGAATGGTGCATGTTCTGCGTGTGTCTGTGTGAATGAATGGTTTAATTTACCACACACACGCACGCACGCACTAAAGCACGTGTGAAATATATATTACTGTTGTTGTACAGTAGAATTTAGTTACATCGCAATGTAATAATAATACTAACACTAATAATTAATGATTATTAAAACTTTAAGGCTAATAGGCTAATCAAAACATTTCTTCCATGTTTTATTTTTAACAGTAAAGCTTTGTTGTGCAGCACAAGTCATTAATATGATTAAATGATAAATTAAATCAATGTTTTAGCCCTTCATTTGATTGCCAGAACATTTTAAATACACATCTGATTTAAAAATAAATTAAAAGATTATTAATAGATTTAGATTATTAAAATTTTATCCAGAAAACTTAACTTAAAACACTGAATTTGAGAGAGAGAGAAAAAGAAAAAAAAAACATATTTCATAGGGCCCTAAACATATACTAAAATATAATAAATTGTTGTGAAATAGTTTCATGATTTCAATTAGAATTTAGTTTTTAATTAGACATGCTTTTTGGTTACTAACATTTAATTGGAGTTAAAAAAAAACAGATTTCATAATGCCCTAGAATAGTCGGGTCAAATTGGTTTAATTTTAACCCAACTAGCATTTATTTTAGCTTTAAAACCCCATGAAAACAAAACTGGAGCTCTGTGGCTTCTGTTAGCTTTGAGGTCATTCACATCAAGGTTTAGGTAATATTCGCATCTAAAACTCAAAGTCTTTCTCTTCCAGGAAATGGGGACAAAAATATTAGGCTATATTGCAAGGAGAGGCTTTATATATACATATATATATAGACATTCTCAGTCTAGAGAGCATTTGATATTCATATAAATGTGTATACATATATATACACACACATATAAATATCAAATGCTCTCTAGACTGAGAATGTCTCTCTCTGCACATGTCATCTCACATGACCCAGATCAATCATGTGTTAGCAAGTAGACGGAGCATCACTGCAGTCCGGGACGCACCAGAACCAAACCCAGGCTCCTTGAATGTGCCAGTTGCAAAACAATGGCTCCGAGATCGCCTGAACGAGGTGGTCTCGGCCCAAAAGAAAACGAACTCTGGAGCGGTTCGGTTGAGGAGAGAAAGCAACCCAACAGACCAACGAACCAAGCGGTATCATAATTCATAACAGGAAATGTGTGATATAAAAAGCAGCAGTGTCTGATGGTAGTTGCAAACTTTATCTTAAAATGTTGTGCAATGCTGCCTCGATGAAGCCTAGTTTCCGCTCTAACTGCATTATAAATTATATTTCATTTGAAATATAATTAAATATATAAAATCAGTTAGAGCAGGAATGACGGTTTGCGTGCGTCACAGATAAAGCCACAATAAGCTCACGGAGCGAACTTGCCAATCCATCGTGATGCAGAGGAAACTCTGACCAATATAATAATAATTATGAAAAATACGCTTTCCAGTGATGTATGGTGGATATGTATAGGACAATATTTGGCCGAGATACAACTATTGAAAATCTGGAATCTGAGGGTGCAAAAAAAATCTAAACATTGAGAAAATCGCCTTTAAAGTTAAACATTTATGTTGGCGATTGTGCTGCATTCACTCACAAAAATACATGTTTTATATATTTATGGTAGGAAATTTACAAAATATCTTCATGGAACATGATCTTTTTTTAACATCCAAATGATTTTTGGCATAAAAGAAAAATCGGTCCCACTTTATATTAAGTGGCTTTAAGTACTATGTACTTACATTGAAATTAATAATTTAATACAATGGACTTATTGTGTGCATACATGTTTTTACATTGTACTTATATTTTTTACATACCTGCATAATTACAACTGTAATTAATTTATGTAATTACATTTGTAATTACACTGTTGACCCTTCCCTTACACCTTAACCCACCCTTAAACTTAACCATACAAGCACACCTGTCCCTAACCTTACCATTTTGACCCATACAATGTATTGTTGGCTAAATATACCCGTGCGACTCGTGACTGGTTTTGTGATCCAGGGTCACATATATCATAATATAAGAGGACAGCTTCACTCACATGTGACTTGCATGAACACATGTTTGGTACACTTTCAAATGTTCCCTTGTGAAAGTGAACCAAGAAAAAAATGCAACATTTTAACAAATTAAGTCGCTGTTTCGGAAACAAAGCAAACGATCTACAGATCTGAAAACGCCCTTAAAACACGTCGAGTTTTATCCGAAACAGATGAACATGAATCAATACAGCTTATGAAAACCCCAAATTCAAAATTAGAATATTGTGAAAAGGTTTTTTTTCATAAGCTGTAAGCCATAATCATCAAAATTATAACAAATAAAGGCTTCTCACTTTGTGAATATAATATATGAGTTTCACCTTTTTATTACTGAAATAAATGAACTTTTGCACAATATTCTAATGTTTCGATGATGATGATCTGGGATTAACATTGTGTGTTTGGAAAGGATCGACACGCATCACAGGTCTACACACTCACTGGCTGACTGTCAGCGCGCTAAAAATAAAGTGCTGTGTGGGTGAACTTCAGCAAAGGCTAAAAGGACGTGTACAATACAACATTTGCAAGATTATAAGGATTACAACTCTAAATACAATCTCTGCCACAACGTCGCTGCTAAAACCATCAAAGCACAACTTTTGTTATAAATTCACTACCTACCAACAACAATAAACCTCATGCATAATCCATTTTTTGTACAATAACAGCTTGCACCAATTTAGCCTATTTATTTGTCGACTATCTATTAATTACACTTTTGAAAAGTTGCACTTCTCTCCATATATTGGTAAGAAACACATCTGACTGTCATCTCATGCACTTTATCCTAAACCAGCCTTATTCAATTGTTTCCTTAAGACAGACTCATCTACTTTCGTTCAAACACACACTGAGCCTTTGATTTTGAAAATGTGTAGATTTGAAAATTTGTAGGGTTAGCCTGGTTGACACCAGACCCTTCTCAGTTGTGAGTCCCTGGTTGGGGAAGGTTCATTCACAGCCCATTTCCAAACGCCTCTGTGCTCAATTGGATAGACCTAAAACCAATCAGCGCTATCGTCATTGTGTAAAGCCCGCCTCAACGTTTGTGATTGGGAAAAATTGGAAATGGGCTCTTGGCCAGACGGACTTGCAGAGCAAATCTCAAATTTGCCGGAAGTTCGCCAGGGTTTTCCCAGGTTAACGTAGGGTTTTGACTCACTCAATGACCGGTTTAAGCACTGCTGCTAGATTGCTCATAGTGTTATTGAATAATAATGACAGTATGACACTGCAACTGCCCAACTGAAAATAAACAATGATGATTGAGTCACATTTTGTGTGTATGGTGTAATCTTTTTACTGACAACACCTCTGAGAGTGCGAGAACAGGGCGTTTCAAGAAAGGCTTGGGCTTCTTCTTGACTCTAAAGTCTGTTGCTGAGAAATTGTGTCAGAGGAGCCAGTTGAAACACACAGTCAAACACACTACAAATAGCACTCCTTCCACATTTAGCTCATCTGCATTGAAGAAAAAACACAAATGTGAAGATGAAGCCACTGTGAGAAATGAAAGACGCTCACACTCTACATGGACGACCAAAGGAAAAAGGCTAATAAGACAAAGCTGAACACAAAGACAGGCATAAGGCACATTTATCAGTGCATCGATCTCACAATGAAAATTCAATGCACTAATTACAAAATGTAATGATCAATTATCCATCTTAGTTTGAAACGTAAGAGAAAGCCATTTGTAACTTTAAATTTGTAACATTGTCAGCCACTTCCAGTTATTTTAGCTATACAAAAACAGTCCATAATGGTGTATGCGTGACTATGCAAACTGGTATTTATTATCATATGTATTACCATTCAGTATCATGCAGTAGCGCAAATAGTTTTACTTCTAGTTGATTACCTATAGCGACGCCGACTAATGAATGGGAAGAATGGTGGATAACACAATAATGATCCAGAACTATGCGTGTCTGAAGCTCATTTCTAAAAGGAAATATTTTATGAATCATAAGCCTAGGCATGATTCCTGCAATGCTCTTCTGGCTGGTCTTCCATCATGTGCAACTAAACCTCTACAAATGATCCAGAATGCTGCAGTCTTCAACGAGCCCACGTCACTCCTCTGTTCATCTCTCTGCACTGGCTGCCACTCGCTGCTCGCATCAAGTGCAAGGCATTGACGCTTGCTTACAGATCGACCACAGGCTCAGCTCCCTCCTACTTTCACTCGCTCCTACGAGTCTACACCCCTACCAGAAGCCTGCGATCGGTCAATGAGCGACGGCTCGTGGTACCAGCACAGAGAGCCACAAAATCACTCTCCAGAACATTCTCATTCACGGTTTCATTCAATGATCTCCCGACTTAGTAACATTCCCAGTACCGGAACGTGCCCTGTGTGAACAAAAGCCAGGATCAATGCCGTAAGGGGGTGTGTCGTAGTAATGACAGTGCCATCACGCGATGTGTGTTCGTCATCAACAAAGAAAGAACGAAAAAATGTCTGCAAACTGGAACGAAGCAGAGGCCAGGAGCTCCTCACTATCCGCGCTGAAGCAGAGATCGTTCGCCAGATTTGTGGAACGGTACGCGATGCGTTAGTGTACATGTTTTTGACGCGTACGTTACACGCCTCATCATGACGTCACGTGTCTTTACGGGATCTTACCGGGATGTGAACGCACTCCCAGATCCCGGAAAATCACTGGCAGTGTGAATGAACCAAAATCAAACGATCCCGGGACACATTATCCCTGTATTTTTTGGAATCTCTGTGTGAAAAATTATAAAACTGAATCAATACAAAGTTCAAATTCAAGATTTCTTGATGCACCGCATCATTCAAAAGAATCATAATCGAAGACAGTCCCCGTCAGAGTAAACATTTACACCCCAAGACTGCTGCTCTGAACCATCAATACAAATATAATCAAAAAACCAAAGCAGTGAAGAGACTTCATCTGGGACACATTTATTAGTCAGCGCAGACTTCATCATCATCGGAGCTTCCTAATGAACTGCATCAGTTGTTTACTGAGAGACAAATGGCCTTGAAAGTGGTCTTAAAAATAAAACCCATCACATGACGATGGTTCATTCAAACATGATTATAAAGTGCTTGTAATTCCCAAGTCATCTTTCTAACCAAGTAAATCATTCACCACAGATAAGAGTGGCATGCATGCATGGGTTTATATACTTTGCCTTACTGTAACTCTCACTACCCGTGATAAGGAAGTAGAGGCCTATCAATATTTTTCCAAACCAAGTCTATGTTTAAATGTGTTTTATATTATGACTGGCACTTCTGGTCTGTGACGCATCCGCTCAAAGGGACACAAAAAAATAATTTCAAATAATAAGGTTGACCTACAAATAATCCTTATCCGTCAGTTTGAGTGAATGAGCTGTAAATTATCTGTCATGATGTGATTTTGCCTGTCAGGAACCAGATTAACCCACAAAATGGAGCTGACTAGAAATTCACAATGTATTGAACAATACGGTCATTATAACTCTGTCCACCTTTTATCCTAATGTGAAAACATAAGTAATGTCAACATTAAATCCCTTGACTGACTTTTGTACAAATATTAATGCGATATAAGAAAAAAATATTTGCAAGGTGAATTTCGACTTTAAAACTATGCTCCCTTGCTTTAAAAACATGACCGGACCTCAAGAAATGTAAACAAATTTAGGTTATCAACATTCACATCAAAGAGCAAGACCTCTTGTGATTGTGAAATGTGAGATTATTGTGTTTACCATAAAAATAACCTACAATTTTGTTCGAAATTAATAAAAAATTTGTCTAAATTTATTAAAATTTGTTATAGAATTACCATTTTGAAGTCTGAAAGTGTTAAATCAGCATTCTCTAAAACCTCTCACATATTGTAGATATGGCCATACAGTGCAAAATATAAGGTCAAAATAAAGCTAATAATGCTAATTATGCAAATTGCTCAACATATGCACATTAGCATCTGGCAGTTTCCGTATACTGGGGACCCATACTTCACATTTCTGCCAAAAAAAAAAATTGGTGTACCGGTACTCAACATTTCCGGGTTCACAATGGGGCTCTATGGGCTGGCTAGTGGCTACTAGACTATTTGGTACTGTAAACCCGAATAAGTTGGTAAAACTCAATACATTTAAGTTGAAATATTAAAAGTTACAAATATTTAAGTTAAGAAATTCAAAGTTTAAGTAAGCAGAACTTGCAGATTTTTATTTTGTACTCATACATTTTAGTTGTTCTTAACGTGAAATGTTTGAGTAAATTAATCCATACATTTAACTTAAAATGTTCATGTAACCTCAATGTGATCATTTTTGTTATTCTAAACTTAGCTGGTTATAACAATCTAGCTAGTTCAATAACTGCTAACATGCAAAGCTGCATGCACCACTTGTCATCATGACGGTAACTCTCCTAAAATCAACATTAAGTAAAATTATTCTAAATTAGCATAACAAAACATTAATCACTACTAAATATCCCACTTAACATTAATCTTGCACACAAAAAAACATTATATTACACTTAATTTCAGCAATTACTCTCCCTTTCGAGTGCCATGGGCAATGCATGCTGGGAAATAGAAATCCCAGCCCAGTTTCAGTAGAATTAAAGTTTGTCTAAATTAAAAGAAATAATTTCAATTAAACAGTTCAGTTTACTTAAAATATATCAGTCCTGCCCTGTGAAGAAAAAGAAAGTGCTAAATACTCATAAAAGTTAATTTGACTCAACTAGCCCTAATTAGTTTAATTTAAGTTTGTCCTACTCAAACCAATTAGTTCACAGTTAATGTGACAAGAATATCTGTGACGAGCTCTTTTCTGTGATCTGATCCAGGTGTAACAATATGGACCATAAGACATTGTGATCTGCTTTCCCGATTTAATAAACATGAATAATTTGCAAGAATGAACTAAGAATCTCTTGTTTTCCTCCTCAAATCCTCACTCACATCTTTCCCAATTTGTTTTCACATGGGTGCTTTAAATGCAATTTTCTTTCCTTTTTCACTGCTATTCCTCTCAGCAAAGAATTATATAATAAAGCGCTCTGAAATATCCATCAATGTCCCAGATAATGACCCAACACTTGTATGTTACATAATATATAGACTTACATACACTGTAAAAAAAAAAACACATTTTTGTTGGTTTAACTTAAAAAGTAAGCTAGCTGGTTGCCTTAAAACTTTGAGCTCATTGAAATTGAAAAAAAATGTTAAATACAATGAGGGAGATTGGTTTAATCAACAGAAAATCAAAATATGATGTTATCTGAACCACATTAATTATCTAAGTTGATTTGTCAAAAGAAAAAATCCGATAAATCATAAAAAATAGTTTTACAGTGTAGCCTATATTACTACGATAAAATTTAACAAGTCAGTAATATTGCTGCGGAAAGATTAATTTGAGCATTTGGGTTTATTTATTCATGGTCTGCTGAAAGTAATTTGTTAATATTTATATACTTTAAGTTTCCTTTTGATGTTCAGTGGTTACGGGGTGATGAGACAAAAGTCACTGCAAGCAGTTTTTGCAAATGCCAGAGATTTTGACGAGTTTCTTGTGAGTATCTGATTGCTTGCAGTTTCTCCCATAACTCATGCAAAGCATCATGGGGGGAAGACAGGGGGATACCTCACCTAGTGAAACCACTAGACCCATTTAAGAGTAAACCGCACAACAAATTGTGTTTCTGTCGCTCAATCAGCAGAGCATGGTGCTAACAACGCCAATGTCATGGGTTCAATTCCCAGGGAATCCATGAACAAACAAACTGCATTCCTTCAATGCAGAGTACGTTGCTTCGGATAAAGGCGTCTGCCAAACGCATGAATGTAAATGCGTTTACATGTCAGGCCCTTTTTTTTTTTGTACATCAGCACCAATCAAGTTTTAGATGAGCGTATCACACACCACATCTGCTTGCAAACCTCACACACTGATATACAGGGATGCACCGCAATTTTGACTACAGCTTAGGGCTGGGCGATAAAACGATAACGATAATTATCGCGATATAATTTTTCTCGATAAAACGATATCAAGAGTTCGATAAATGTTCGATAATTTTTTTTGCGCCAAAAGCGGAACGAATCTCATTTGAACCGCGCGCGCCACACGGACCGTTTATCCGCTCGGCTCAAAGTACAAACGGCAGCGCGAGCGCGAGCTCACTCGAGCAGACACGTTTACTCTGATCGGCCTCGGTCACGAGATCCAGTGAGAGCGCTTGAATTCAGCGAAGAACACAAATGTCTCAGTGATTTAAACCAGTTTAAAGGCAGATGAAACAGCGCTGACGAACAGGAGAAGCACTGTGCGCAAGGATAGAGTCAGAAGCTTCTCCGTCTACACATTCCCATCATTTACCACGGATTTAACGTTACTGTAACGTTAACCTAGTAATATTAACTGCACCATGAGATGTGGGATATATATACATTGAATTGTATAATATTATTAATGTAGACAATGTATTAAAGGACTAATGGAATATAATTACAGTTTTTAATAATGCATTTAGGCTACTGGTTTTCATAAATACCATAGAAACGTCACAATATGTGACGTTTCTCACATAGAAACCATAAAGTTACAATAGAAACCATAAAGTTACATTTTATCTGTGGTTATCATTATCTATATGCATGATGCTGGATGACCAATGGTTAATTTTAATAAAACTAAAGAATATTACATTTTACCAAATAAAAATAATGTTGTTACTTTTTTTTAACAGATTTTACTGTTTTTGTTAATGAACATAAATTGTATAAAGTAAATCTGCATCCTAACTCAAGCTAATACTACTGAAATAAAGATATTTATTTTGTTAAGGAAAAATGTCAAATGTTTGAATGTTCTACCTCGGATTTGTGAATGTTCACCTGTTTGGCAAGTGTTTGTCATGATATGTTCTGACAATAAAGAGTAGTTTAAAAACACAACGCTCTGGTTTCTACAGCTTTCACTTAGGAGTACAAATCTGTCTTTAAACTTGAAATAAATAAAGATTTGACATTTATCGATATCGACTGATATAAAAAAAAATATTGTGATATTTTTTTTTGGCCATATCGCCCAGCCCTATTTTCAGCCCAGCCCTACAGCTATTTTCAGTTTCGTGGCAAATTGGTTTTGGAGGGTTGAAATCAGTGACCGACGTGCACACAACGTGAATGAACTACACCAGTTAAACACGTCAGCTGTGTGGACACTAGATCTTTATTGACAATATTCATTTCTTAATTTTAATCGGTAATTTGACATGGTTTCTTAAATCTAAAATCTTTTAATCTGTGCTGCTTTCTGTTGATGAGCGAGAACTCTTCACCAAACATTTGTAGCGCACCTGGCATTCAAATAATCGCAAAAGCTTTGTTACTTTTAATATGAAGCAAAGTCTCAAATTCAAGGAACACGCCGACTTTTCTAGCCTAGCTTAGCACAAAGACTGGAGGTAAACGAGCAGTATGCCAGCTGGAGCCATTTACCTCCAGTCTTTGTGCTAAGCTAGGCTAGCGGTGGGTGCGTTACGGGACGCACGGAGATGAAAAGGGTATGTATGGACTTATCTAACTCTGGGGGATACGGTGAATAAGCTAAAGTCGGCGTGTTCCTTTAATATTCTGTCGATTTTATTACAAAATTCAAACAATAAATGTTGTTTAGGCGCTTTTTAATATACAGTGTGACAGATCACTGTAGTGCCTCAGTTCAAGCGGCAGCGCAGATCATCTCTTCCTCTTTACTGCTAGTTACGGCACGAAACAAACATGGATGAACACCAGAAGGTATGTTTAAATATATGTTAAAACTTACGGAAATTAATCCTGATTCCTGTCACATGTAATAATCAGTGTTTCAACCAGAGAAAGATGTCAATAAAACAGCTTGCAGGCTATAATGTCACTTAATGCTAGATTCACCTCAAGAAAGCCATTCAATGTCCATAAACTCAGAAAAACACATTTAGCTTAATATATGCACTGTATTACATATTCAATCTATTTTTACTTAAAGTCGGCATGAAATCAAAATTGACCCTATTTACTTTGTTAGCGGATATTACTAGTCTTGTGGTGAACAATTAATCCGTGCAAGTTAATACACGGAAAAAAATTGTTTGCCGAAGTTATCTTTAATCAAAGTCTGAAAACTTACTTCCGGGTCTGGAATGGGTCTTTTTCTGATGATATAGGCTTGACGACTTGGGTTGTTTAAACGCTTAGCCACTCCCCTCAAACCGTTACTCTGCTATGGGCGAGAGATGGAGAGGAGGAGCGCTAAAGTAAAACCCTGCCCTCTGTTCAATATTCCCTTTCACTCGGAAATGCGTCACAACACTTGAGAAAAGTCGTTTGCAACTTCCGGTTCATGCGGACTTTAACCTGTTAGTGATGTCTTAATTAATTAATTCATGTTTGAATAAATCTGTCATAAAATCAAGTTAATACAGTTTATTGTCACTTAAATGTTTATATTTCACCAAAAAAAGTGGATTAGAAACAATTATGTTATTAAAAAGTTGATATAAAAACTAGGCTACTTAATGTACAATTTAAACGTTTGTACAACTATTTTAGTTATTTGAGTGTTGTTTATTAAATAACTTTGATTAATTGATTATTCATTTATTTAATTTTGGTTTTTAGCCGTGCATCCTGAATTTTCAGTTCCAGCCCAGAATTTTAATTTCGGGTGCATCAGTGCATCCCTAATATATCAGGATGATTCATAAGGCCAACACAAAGGTTTACAATCTACCGGTTACACAATACTGACTACTGACTCATTAAAGTGTTCATGCGTCTAAAAGAAGGAATAATTTACCGCCTGAGCGTGATCGGTCATTAACACACAAATGTTAGCGTTGGATTACCAGTTTATCTGCTGGTAGTTTTGATCACAAGGTGGTTTGTTTACAGACAGGTCAGCTGTCAACTCACCTACTGACACCATAACAAAAGACCAACATGGTATTAACATGGTTTGGGACATGTTCAATGATATAGTACTGTGTTAGCATAGATTTATTAAGTACCATATCTCAATAAGTAGAACAAATGAGAAAGTAATCTAACGTAATAGAAGCTAAAAATTCCCCCACAATCTATTTTATGCATATTTATAATATTATTAGTTTTTACAAAGGGCCTTTAGACATTAAACTATATAGCTGCCTTTTAAATTTTAGGATGGGTGCCCCTCGCATGAGACTAATCATATTTGGGGGGCCGTGGCATCTAAAATATTGATAAGCCCTGCTTTGGAGTACCATGTAAATAAGGTCTATACACACAACACAACTTTCATAAATGACAACATGAGTGAAACATGATCAAACACACATTATAACGTGCTCGACATCTTACCTGCGTGTGTTTTTGAGACTGGAGCGGCTTGTGTGAGTGTGGCAAATCCCAGTAAACACACACCTGCACGAAGAGCCTCCATCCTCACCACTGCAGCTAATCCACTAGCTCAACTACCAATAAACAGCTATTACATCTAAATAAATAACACGAAGGACGCCTGAATTGGCTCATCTATGTCTATGTACATCTATATTCTCGTATCCGCCGTGTCAAAGACTCATGTTGTGCGATATTAGTCATATGCCGTGTTATGAGCGTTAGCTAACACGACAGTGCTGTGATGTTCATCGAGCTAAGCTAATGCTAACCGCTACCGGCGTCTTATTTACGATTATTTCTCATCGTTTGAAACCGCTCGTTCGTTTACTACCTCTCTAGGACGATTACATGCGACGATGTGTCTTTTTCCCGCATTGTAAGACTCCTGGGTTCGTGGAAAAATCAAAAGCGCAGTAAACACAGTGGTCCAGCATCACTTTTCCGCACGAGCGCCATGTCTCGTGACGTCACGCGCCGCCCGCGTCACGCACGCACGCCGCACGCGAGGGCGTTGGTGACACAGAAACTGACAGCGTCCAGAATGATGACACAGTCTGGCCATGCCATTCATTGTCACTGAAGTGTTTACTTAAGGTGAGCAACGCAAAACCTGTTTTAGGAGGAAACCGTGAAACTGTCATAACATGCTGTAGAGGCTACTGAACAATTTCAGAAAGATTACTGATTTTTTTTTAGCACATAAGCCTCTTATTCATCCATATCTATATAGGAGATAATAAATATTTGATGTTTTACAAATCCCATAGTAGCCTACTTTCCTAAACACTTTTTAACCCCCAATGCATTTCAAAATTGTCTTGATGGGGTCATAACGCAAAAGGCTGATTTTGAAGTAATTTGGTCAAATGTGAATGATGCTGATGAATGTAATAAGAGTCACTGGAATTATTATTTATTTTGGGACGTTTTGGTTAAGGTGACAGCTGTACGCGTGAAAGAATGGTATTTGGGGTAAAATGCTTTGTTGCTGGGGGTTTTTTGTATTGCAAATGTGGTTTAAAGTATAGTATACTTAGCTAGCCTGTTCTACCAGACGCTCGTACATTTCATTTGTACAGAGAGTCTCTCCATTGACAAGCATTAACTTCCTTGAAGGTGAGTACTCTGTTGAAGTTTAAAACTATTGAATCTGCCCAGAGCCACTCTGGATCTGCCATAACCAATCGCTAACGTTTGGTCGTGACGTATGACGACTCAAACTAGCGCACAACCTCAACGTCATCGTTCTCAGCCACTCCCTCTGTTCGCTGATTGGACCGGTAAAAAATTGACCGGAGAAAACCCAAGAATACACCACAATCCCAGACTAGTACTGAAGGGAAATGAAAATTGAACGGAAGTACGTAGGAGGGCGGAGCCAGGCTAGTACTTAGCTAGGCTAAATGTCACAATCTGCTCTATCACTCTTATTCTAATGTGAAAAAGAAATGACACCCTATTGAATTCTGTGGTTTTATGTATCATTCAGGACATAATAAAAAATCATCTGGACCTTTGCCGGTCTTAAAATTAGTTAAATACAACGTCAGATAAATAACAACACATGACATATTGCTGGTGTCACCAGCCGCGTTTCCATTACCCTTCAAATTGCGCAAATTGAAATTGCGAATTGAAAATGCGCTTAATGGAAACACGTAATTTTCCCAAAAACTACTATTTATCGCAAAAAAAGTTTTTACGCTCACATGAGATGGTTTTTCAGGCAATTCGAAAAATAAATATTTCACAAAACTGCAATGGAAAGTTTTTGCGCATTTACAGTCACCTGACGTAATGACGCGGTATGTTTGGACATAATACCTTATTAAATTCATAAAAGAATTACAGGAATACTGAATTCTAAACCTCAAAGAAATGCCACAACCAAGACCTCGAAGCACAAATGAGGGAGAAACGCCCAGAAACCCCTCATACTGTAGGCTGTGCCACTCACAGATAAGTGTCTTTCCTTGCCACTAATGCTTGGATAATACGCTTATCTCATTCGATTAATAATAATGGCTAGTGTGGCGTCTGTAATATAAACTGCCAACATTCGTTGCCATGATTTTTTGGAATGACTTCTCGCGAGAGGGAAAAATTACGTTTTAGTCGCATAACATCGGTTAATGGAAACGCCGTCATTTCGCAATAGGTTTTTATCGACATTTAGAAAAAATGCGCAAATTTTTTTTTGCAAATCTGTAATTGTTTTTAGTTTATTTAACAAAAACTAGGCCAAAATGGAAAAGCCATGTGTGACAAACTAACTACAGCCTCACTGTTTCCATATGAATTAAAGAGAGTAATTATCAATCAGTCTCTGCTGATCACATGTCTTTGATTAATTGATCATCAGCAAGTGTGATCTCCTCTATAAAAGCAGAAGTGTTGTCAGTTTGCAGGTCTGGATCATTCAGGTGTGTGTGTTCACACACAATAACAAGCAGGAAAGACATCAGCAATGATCTTAGAGAAGCAGTTGCTGCTGCCATCAATCTGAGAAGGGTTATACGGACATTTCCAAACCATCCGAAGTCCATTATTCTACAGTGAGGAAGATTATTCACAAGTGGAAAACATTCAAGACAGTTGCTAATCTTCCCAGGAGTGGACGTCCCAGCAAACAGAGAAAACACAAAACACCCAAGAGCTTCATCTCAGACTCTACAGGCCTCAGTTAACAAATTTTCAAGTTTATGACTGTACAGTTAGAAAAAGAGGGGACAAGTATGGCATGTTTGGGAGGGTTGCCATGAGAAATAATCTTCTCTCTAAAAAGAAGCACAGCTTCGGTTTGCAAAGTTGCATCTGAACAAACCTCGAGACTTCTGGAACAATGTCCTTCAGACCGACGAGACCAAAGTGGAGATGTTAGGCGAGACTAAACACAGCATATCAGCACAAACGCCTCATACCAACTGTCCATCCACACTGATGGAGGGGTGATGATTTTGGGCTTGTTTTGCAGCCACAGGACCATGAATTCCTCTGTAAACTATATTCTACAGTCAAATGTGAGACTATCTGTCCGACAGCTAAAGCTTGACTGATATTGGGTCGTGCAACAGGACAATGATCCCATGCAGGAACACCAGCAAATCTACAACAGAAGAGCTGAAAAAGACAAGAATCAAAGTGTAGCAGTGACCCAGTCAAAGTGCAGACCTCAGCCGAGAGCGTAAGAAAGCTGTGCATAAACAGACGCCCACAAACCTCAATGAACTGAAGCAACGGTGTAAAGAAAAGCGGGACAAAATTCATTGTGGGAGACTGATAATTAGAAAATGATAATTCAGGTCATTTATGTTAAAGGGGTCATGACATGGGTTTTTTTATTTTATTATTATGTTCCCTTAGGTGCAATTATAGTATTACTATAGTTTTTTTTACAAAAAACTTTTAAAATGTAGTGATTTATGACCTTTTCCCAGTTTCTCATCCTCTGATTCAAACAGTCTGTTTTGGGGGTGTTTCCCCTTTAAGAGTTCAGTGTTAACGCCCACTGTTATGATTGGCTAACGTCAGTGCCTATGCATCAATTATTAACGCCCCCAGCCAGAACATTTGCGGATTCAGCGTATTTAAAAAGTAGTTTAAAGTTTTAAATACATTACTTACAGTTTGCGTCGTCGTTGTTGAGCCCAGAATAGTCGGCACGGACTTATCTTTGAGCAACAGTTTTCTGGCAAAGCCAGGATCATTTTGGGATTTGTTTTCAAAACAGTCATCCTTCAAATGGACTGGGACGTCCGCAAAAAAATAAAGTGCATCCATTTTTTTTTCCCTGACGACTGGATCTTTCGGCAGCGTATTCAAAGATGTTGTTTGTCCACAGCCAGGAACAGCACATCTGCGGCATCGTAATTTCCCTGTACACAGACCCACTCGCTGTCCGTCCGTCGACTGAACACTTGTGAGGCGCGCACGTTGATACGAAATAAGCGTAGTTTTCTTGTGCTGGAGGCGGTCATATGCAAACGCTGGTACGTCACTTCGTACCGTGACGTCACTTCTTACCATGGATCCAGAACGAGCTGTATTTAGAGCTTGATTAAATAAATGATTCGTTTATAATGGGGAGGACGTCTTAAGATATGAAACTTGCAGGACGTTTTAATGGTACAAAGACCTCTTATATACCAAAAGATCAAGGCAAATTTGGTTTCTCATGTCATGACCCCTTTAAAGGTGGCTCTACAAGCTATTGAATCATGGGGTGTACTTAGTTTGTCACACATGGCCTCTCAAATTTTGCTTTATTTTTGTTAAATAAATAATGGCATTGTGTAATATGTCATGTGTTGTTGTTCATCTGAGGTTGTATTTACCTCATTTTAAGAGCTAAAGACCAGGGGCCGTTTTCACAAAAGTGTATTTTCACAAAATTAATGCCTTGCCTTAAAACCGGTTCACAAAGCTGCTTAAAACTCATAATGGCACTTAAAACTTGCTCACCAAAATTACATTAAATGTTTTTTCCTTGATTTTTTTAATTTATGCCTTAAAATAACTTGCCTGTATTCTCCACCCTTGCTTCATTTAGTATGCACGGCTCTATTAATATGCAAATGAGTCCCGCCTCCACTCACTCACACCAGCTCAGAGATCCACTGGTTGACGATCACACGTTGATCTGATTGGTTACAAGGTAGTTTGTGACGTCAGAAACACCAGCGATTTCAAACCGTGTTTTTGAAGCTGTCTTTGGTTCACTGCAGTTTTAAAAAGAAAATACTCCGCAATGGTGCTGACTTATGAATTTGCACATGGTTTGTCTTAAAACACATTAAAAACGCCACATAGACATATAAACAACATTAAAAGCTGGATTATCACCACAGGGGGACTTTAAACTAAAGGGCGGGGTTGACCTTGTTGTTATGGAGATGTCATCACTCTTGCTAACTATGACCACAGTGATTGGCTGATGGGGGAGGCGTCTCTGTCAGTCATTTGATCACGGAAATATTGTAGAACGAGGAATCATGTTGCCATAGTCAAATAAAGATTTTAAAATGTAGGATAAAGTGTCAAATTAAACAAGTATACATTCAGCTAATTGCTATATTGTTCAGCTACATATCCACAGCCGACTCACCTCGTTACCTCGACAGTTAAATCTGGCATCCCTCCGGCATCACTCTTATTGGCCCAGCCGGGGATATGCCGGGAACTCTGGGTTTGGGACAGCACACCAAATACACTTATTTCACTTATTTTGCTCTATTCGAACTAGTGAAAACAACAGCCACAGGCCATTATTTTCGAATTATTTATTTATTAACAAGTTATTTTTGAGTATATTTGTATTATAATAGGACAGTAACAGGCAGCGAAGTGGAAGAGAGAAAGGGGGGAGGGGACCGGGAAAGGTCCACGAGCCGGAACTGAACTCCGGGAACCCGAACTGCCCACAAGACTATCAGCACTGACGATGGGACATTATTCTCAACCTGACTGCCGTGTTTTATTCTCCATCATTCAATGCATATATTGCCTATACATAAATGTTATGTCATCGCAGATTCAAATCTATAAATCTAAATATTTATTGCCTTTATGAAGAAAAGGCTCAATAGCCTCTTGCCTTCTGCAGTGTCTTTGGCCAGCAACAGGATTGTTTGTGATTTTGTCTCAGTGAGAGGAGTCCTCTTGGCTTCCCATAACTTTTCACAGATTTAGGAACTGGTTGTAGCACTAAAATGCCTTGTGAAATTTAAAAAATGTAGGAATCCTAAAAGGAATCCTAAAATTAGGACTGACACACCCATTATTTTTAAGAGTTTCTCTTAAAAAGGAGCTACTTTAGCCTTAACGGTGACATATTATGCCCCTTTTCACAATATGTAATATAAATCTATGGTGTCCCCAGAATGTGTCTGTGAAATTACAGCTCAAAATACAACCCAGATCATTTATTAGAGCTTGTCAAATTTGCGCCGTTTTTTGTGTGTCCCTTTAAATGCAAATGAGCTGCTGCTCCCCGCCAACCGTTCAGAAGATGGACGATCCTTCACGAGCTTCAGATACTCCGTCAATAACAATTAAACATTGAATAATCTCACTCATCCAAAATCTCAGAAATAACCAGTAGCGGAGTGCAGCCTTACAGAGAGACTCAGGAAGAGGTTTTAGACGCACCTGGACGTTTCTGAATGGTTGGTGGATACATTTGTTGTTGAGTTACAACTATTCATCTCGTGTTTAACTTTTACACAGGTTGACGCAGTTCCCTGAGGTCTTTATAAGACAGCTGTGGCCTTTTTATTGTTGGTCAGACACTTGCAGAGAAAGGCTTACCAAAACAAAGTTACTGTTGGTAAATGCACCGGGGACCCGATTGTAGCACTTAAACACATGATATTCATGATTTGTCCCCTTTAAGATGTTTTGTGAATATGGCTAGATGATTTTGTATGATGTCCTGGGGCTCCTGATATATCACAGTACTTAAAAACCATATAATTCAAAAGGGTTTACTTTCTTTTTCACATTAGCCTACACTATTTCACTTTAGCAACCCACCACCTTATTTTATCATTTGTTTTCACACAAATTGTTTTGTTCCTCCAATTGTTCTGTAAAATATATCACCTTACACACACACACACACACACACACACGTTAGGTTTTCATTTTTTGGGGGGGACATTCCATAGACATTAATGATTTGTACAAAGACAACCCTTACAGAAAACTCCCTGCATTTTTACATCTTCAAAAAAAATTTTTTTAATATGGTTTATGAGCTGTTTTCGTCACAGTGACCAAAAAAAATTCCCAACACACACACAAATGCGTAAGTAGCCTATACATCATACATTTTCCAAAAGAGTGGCCTTTAAACCTGTTGCTATCACGGTCAACCCGAATAAGTTTTGTACGTTTTAAGTTTAAGTAAGCAGAACATTATATAAAACAGCATTTACTCTCCCTTTGAGTGCCATGGCAAAGCATGCTGGGAAATAGAAATCCCAGCCCAGTTTCAATTAAATTTAAGTTAGTCTAAATGAAAAGAATCAAGTTCATAAGACAAAACAAAAAAATGAAACAATGTCTCAACAAAAATGTGTCCGTTTTGTGAACTCAAAAGAAAAAGAAAGTTCTAAATACTCATAAAAGTTAATTTGATTGAACTAATTTGTTTGATTTTAGTTGGCTCTACTCAAACCAATTAATTATTTTGAGTGTTAGGGTTTACATTGATACTTTTGTAGGGGTTTAACTTGAAATAATACCAAATCTGATGGCACGCAAAGGAAAAACCTCAGAGTAATAAACAAAAGTTTGCCATTAAGTATTGTTAAAGCAATGAAATAAGATTAATATACACTGTAAACATTTAAACTTTCAATGCTTTTAATACAATCAAAGTGGCACCACAGTTACAATTTAAAGTGAAAAGTTCTTTATATCCAACCAGTTTTTATATTTCTCTGATCATCAGGTCAAATCTTTGAGTAGAAATGACAGAAACTGATGTTAAAACACATTTAAAGGGATTGGAAAATACTTTTATCATAACATGTAGTGTTACATCATGTTATGTAACCGTGTAAAAAATATACCTCACAGGAATATTAGTATTTGAATTTATTTTGAATATTTATTTTCCAAATATATACTGTAGGTATGAAGTCCACTCCTCAGCTCATCATCATTAACTTTTCTACGCTGATTCTGTGTTTTATTTCTATATGTGATGTGTAATTTGGTTTCACAACTAGGCATCCTTCACACAAACTAGAACAAAGGCAAACATTACAGGTCTCAGTAGTAAACCAGAGCCAATGACCTCCGAGTCCTTCACGAGCATGCAAAAAAAACTCGTTTCAAGCCAATAGCGATCAGAAACGATGTGCTTGGATCAGCTAATGAGGAGGGAGGTGTTTAGTGGCGAGGAAGGCCTCCGTGGGTTTAAGGGCACGGGTGTCTCGATCTCTGTGCACTTTAGGTCCCAGAACTGCAGGAGAGACTCTCCGTGTCTTCATTGTTCCAAAGGATACAGCTGAGGATCCGTCGTCACGTCTACAGCCGCTCCAAAGGTTAGTAATGCCTGCTTCTTCACATTCATATTACTGCCAAATCGAACTTGATGTTAGTGATGTCAGATGTTACATTTCTCATTGCATTGCATCCTTACATTTTCCCAAAGGGTCAATTCGGAGATTTATTGCATCCTCAAATTTTTCAAGATCGATTCAGAGATTTATGTGAGTTTAATTGTTCATGTATTTACTATGCACATTCAAATTTGACTGAAAAGCTTCTAAAAAATTCCACTGTCTGATGATGTACATTTAGTATTTAGTATTTTACTGGTTCTTTAATTGTAATGTGTATTTGTAGAACTTTTTGGTGAAGAATCATGGCACTTGCAGGACTCCTGAAACAAGACAACATTGCAGCAGCTATCCAGGCTTGTCAAGGTGAGACACACACACACACACACACACACACACACACACACACACACACACACACACACACACACGTTGTGTTTTCAAGTTTTATGGGCACTTTCCATGGACATAATGATTTTTATATTGTACAAAGTGTATATTCTATCCCCTTACTCTAAACCCTACCCATTACAGAAAACTTTCTTCATTTTTACATTTTCAAAAAACATCGCTAAGTCTGATTTGTAAGCGGTTTTCCTCATGGGGACCCCACTAGGATTTTGGATATTGCCATCTTTGTGGGGGCAGTGTGTTCCCATAATGTAGGGTTTACCAGGCTACACACACACACACACACACACACACACACACACACACACACACACACACACACACACACAGGTGCATTGGGAATGAGTAGATCCAGGTATCCAGGCAGCCGGAGACTGGGGAGCAGTTGCCATCAGGATACCTGTGTGTTTGTGCCGAGCATCCAAGATCATACACACTCACACCAGCCATACACACACACACACACAGGTGCATTGGGAATGGGTAGATCCAGGTATCCAGGCAGCCGGAGACTGGGGAGCAGTTGCCATCAGGATACCTGTGTGTTTGTGCCGAGCATCCAAGATCATACACACTCACACCAGCCATACACACATCTCAGATCACAATCACGCTTACTGTAATATTCATAAAAATGGCACCCAAAAGCATGTTGTCTAAACCAATGCAATATATATCATATAGCAACCTAACTCATTTGTTTTTAATCACATTTTCATATTTTCAAAAAATGTAAACATTTAACTTAAAAATTATAATACAACTGTATTGGCAGTTAATGCAACTGTTGTATGCTAAAATGGTTACATCTTAATTAACTAGTCTATAGTTTAAGGACAGTAACGTTATAGACCTTATTAAGAGCAGTGACAGGTATGAGAGTGATGTGAGGGATACACTTACCGTGTTTTCAAAGGCATCCGCTGTAAAAAGCTGTATAAAGCTCTGAGATCAATGTTGCCTGGGGATTTTTGTCTACTGAAATTTCTCTGAAAGATATTTTTTTGCAGTGTTTCCTCAGCAGAACAATCCAAAATAACAGTTCAACCCACTGAAGAGTATATCTATCCCTCACAGCCTCGCTTTCATTCCTGAGACAAATCAAAGATGGCGCTGCTGTGAATAAGGTCTATAACACCAAGGGCAATATACTCTATAACTATAAAAAAGATATAGTTTTAAAAAAATTACTCTAAATATAAAAGAATAGTAGAGTCCACACCCCAGGCGTAATGATAGAGAGCCTAAGTCCCTCCCCTCCGCTTCCGGCTCATGGGACCTTATTTTGGAAAAAATATGTATGGTAGTCAATGGCGAGAGACAACTTATCTTTTTATTCCGTCCGAACTGTGCCCTGAATTACACATATGATGTTTGTCAATTTAAAAGATAATTATGAAAGTCAAGAAAGTCGCAGTTTGTCATAAAACAGAAGAGTAACGTTTAGTTTCATGTGAAAATCGCTCAATGAACTACATCTCTTCTACATCTGGGGCCGTATTCACAAAGAATTTTAAGGCTAAAAGTAGCTCCTAACTGGCGAATTTAGGAGCAACTCCTAAAAATAATGGGCGTGTCACTCCTAACTTTAGGACTCCTAATTTTTTTCACTAAGAGTAATTCACGAAGCATTTTAGCCCTAAAAGTAGCACCTAAGTCTGGGACAGCTTAAAAGAAGTCGAGAGGACTCCTAACTCACTAAGACCTATTCACAACGGGTCTTAAAATCGCCGCGCGACGCAGTGTATTGGAGACACTCAATGACACGGAGTTATTACAAAGACACCGCCTTAACCGTGAGGGAATACTGATTGTTGTGGATCTTGTGAGGGATGCAATAACAGCGCCAACAAATCGCAACAACCCAATCAGTGCCGAATTGAAATGTTTGATAACACTTCGCTACCTGGCAACGGGGAAAATGCAATTGTGTAATGCTGACGATCTAGCGATATCCCAGCCATCGGTAATGCAGATCCATCCACCAAACCATCAATGCACTCTGTAGACCCCATATTATTCGACAGTTCATAAGTTTTCCTGACATTCGCCAACTCCAAAGAAACAAAGCCAGCTTTATGGATATTGCCGGAGTGGTCGGTGCTATAGACGGGACACATTAAAATAATTGCACCACGTCAGGATGAGGACGTGTTTGTGAATAGAAAGAAAACCCACTCCATCAATACCCAGATTGTGTTCGATGCAAACTTCACAATTCTCGATGTTGTATCCCAGTGCCGAATTTCCCTTTTATTTTATTTTTATTTTTTTCAGCACCAACTGGGCCAGCAGCAGTAACTGATCCTGCGTCCAGTTGGGCTTTCTTTTCCGTTTTGGCGAGTTCATAATCCGCCGTCATTCAACTATTACATTAGGAACAATATTTCCTTGCTTTAAGTAGTCTATTTAGGCTAATAGGATGTCAATTAACCAAGCAAGTGTTAATGCAAGTGTCGTTTTTCATTAGCCTATTAGGCAAGTGGCGGTTTTCATTAGGGTATTAGGCTACCTAGATTTAATTTAATTTAATTCACAACTTCTCTCTCTCTCTGCCTTTTTAGAATTACACTTCACTGGGGCCTGCACAAACATGTCATTATATATGCATTTCGATTACATTATTATTATTATTTTGTGTAGGACACAGACATATTTAGATGTCGTAATTCCATGATTTGGTGCGTCTGTGTTATGTTCCGCATGCTGGCCCTGTCATCTAACAACCAATCACCGTGATCATTGCGAGGAAGCTCGTGCATGATAATTGACGTCATCCATAGCAACGAAGACTCACTCTTAGTTTAGGAGTTGTCATTTTTCCTTACTAAGAGTAGGTCTGAAAGGCGTTGTGAATAACTTTTAAGAGAACACTCCTAGCTAAAATCTTTTAGTGCGATTTAGGAGTACTCCTAGTGGTAAGATAAAATGCTTTGTGAATACGGCCCCTGAACTACATGCTTCAGTCTTGTACAACACGTTGATTTTGCTACACACTCAAAAGGTCACACACTTGATCTCGTCTGCACAACTGGTCTACATAATATTTCCGTGCATGGTTCTCAAATTGGACTGTCTGATCACCTACTCGTTGAACTTAAATGTGAAATGCCTCGCCTCAGTGTGAAATCCACTATAACATACAGTAACCTCAATTCTGTTGATCCACTGCTATTTTCTGAATCTATACAACCTCATCTCTCTGACATTACTGAACACACAAGCTCCCTCGATATCCTTACCAAATATAACGCCTGTATTTCCACTGCCCTCAATATTCACGCCCCTCTTAAAAGTAGATCTGTGCCTTCTACGCACACGTCTCCCTGGTTTACCCCTGCACTTCGCAATCTAAAAACAGCTGGTCATCGTCTTAAACGCCTTTACAAGAAAACTGGTTTAACTGTTCACCTTACTGCTTACAATGACCATATTCAGTTATACAAATCTGCTATAAATACAGCACGCTCTAGTTACTACTCTACCATCATTAACAATGCATCCTCTCGACCAAAATCACTGTTTTCTATAGTCAACAAACTCACCAACCCTCCTGCACCTGTCATGAGTAACTCAGCAGACCTCTCTGAGTCATTCCTGCACTTCTTTCAAAGTAAAACTGATAGTATCTATAATCTCTTCCCATCCATGATCTCTACTGTTCTCACGCATGACCTCCTCACCACTTCTACACCTGGTACTCTCACTGATTGTGCCCCTCCAACCCCTGCTTATATCTCTGAGCTAATCAACAAAGCAAACTCATCTTCCTGTCATCTTGATCCTGCTCCTTCTACTTTACTTAAAAAATGTGCACCCGTTATTTCACCATTGATTTCACTTCTCATCTCTCAACTTCTAAGCACTGGTGTTGTTCCTCTCGAACTAAAAACTGCTGCCGTCACTCCTGTTCTAAAGAAACCAGGCCTCGACCCCTCTGACATGGTCAACTACAGACCCATTTCTAATCTACCATTTCTTTCAAAACTACTTGAGAAAGTGGTTGCTGCTCAACTTCAAACTCATCTGTCATCCAACAACCTCTATGAATGTTTTCAATCCGGTTTTCGCACCCTCCACAGCACTTCTTAGGGTTGTCAATGATCTCCTTGTAGCCACTGACTCCGGCTCCACTAGTATTCAAATTCTTCTAGACATTTCCTCTGCATTTGATACAATCTCTCATAGTATTCTCATTTCACGACTCTCTGCTCTTGGTATTTCTGGAACTGCCCTATCCTGGTTCACCTCCTACCTGTCCGATCGCCAACATTACATCTCCATCCGCCAGTCTAAGTCCACTTCTGCCTCTGTCCCGCACGGTGTTCCTCAGGGTTCTGTTCTTGGGCCTCTTCTCTTCATCATCTACATGCTCCCATTAGGTAATATCATCCGTCATCATGGTTTCAATTTCCACTGCTATGCAGATGATACCCAATTGTACATCCATTCTCAACGCAATGCACCTTTCCCAACGCTTTCCATATCAGCTTGTATTGATGAAATAAATGCTTGGATGACCACTAATTTTCTCAAACTTAACACCGATAAAACAGATTTACTTCTTATTGGTTCACCTCAAACTACATCCCGTGTCTGTGTTGAAAATGTCAATATTGCTGGAGTTCTAGTTCAACCTTCCACCACTGTCAAAAACCTGGGTATAATCTTTGATTCCTCTCTTTCCTTCCTTCCTCACATCTCCTCGCTCACTAAGTCTGCCTTCTTCCACCTTCGCAATATTGCACGCTTACGTCCTTTTCTTAACATCAGTGATGCTGAGACCCTAGTTCACGCTTTCATCAGTTCACGGCTTGACTACTGCAATTCACTTTTCTATGGCTTACCCAATTCATCATTAAATAAAATTCAATATATCCAGAACTCTGCCGCCAGAGTCCTCACTCACTCAAAGAAATCTTCCCACATTACTCCAATTTTACGCAGTCTACATTGGTTACCCATTCGCTATCGCATTCAGTACAAGATACTCCTTATTACATTTAAAGCACTCCATGGTCTTGCCCCCAACTATATTTCTGATCTCATCCATACATACTCCCCTGTTCGCACACTTAGGTCTTCGGATAACGGTCTGTTGACAATCCCACGGCACAAACTAGCATCGTTTGGTGGTAGAGCATTTTGCACCGCTGCCCCAACACATCCGTAATCTCTCATCACTACATGACTTCAAAACCCACATTAAAACATATCTTTTTGTCACTTGTTTCCCTGACCCCTGATCTATGTTCTGATTCTATATGTATCTTCACAGTTTCTATGTCATGTTTTTATGTCATGTTTCTATGTCATGTGTTTTTGTAATTTATTGTAAAGCGACCTTGAGTCTTTAGAAAGGCGCTATATAAAATAAACGTATTATTATTATTATTATTATCTCTCGTCTCGCACTGTACGTCAGTCTGGTACAAAACACTCAGGCATCACGGCGCAACGTTACGATTATAACGTAAGTAAGACTATAGAAAAAATGACAGACGTTAGCTTCAGTAAAGTTAGCTTTATTCATTGAGTGAAAAGGTATGTATTTCGGTTTGTAGTCTTTGTAATTACGTATTTTCACAGTCTTATACCTCAACAGTTTTACATCAAACTGCGACTTTCTTGACTTTCAAATGTATCGAAATTGACAAACATCATATGTGTAATTCAGGGCACAATTCAAACGAGATCAAAATATTTGTTGTCTCTCGCCATTGACTACCATACAATATTTTTCCGAAATAAGGTCCCATGGTGGTCCACCGGAAAGGGAGGGATTTAGCGACAGAGTAACGATATATTTTAGAACGATTTTCTTCAACTGATGAACGATAAAAACATTGACAGCCAATCAGAATCCATCCTGCTATGAAGAGCACGAGCATTTAAAGAGGCAGGCAACAAAACTGCAGCGAGCGTTTAGAATAAGCAGAATTATATAATTCACACCATAGGCCTAGCATATCAATAACGATAAAGATATATTTCTAAAAATCGCTCTGAATATAAAAGAATAAGAAGAGTCCACACTATAACGAAAACGGCACAGAGTTGGAATCACTTTCCGAACTCTTTTTTTTTTTCTCGGCTGATGAACGATAAAATCATTGACAGCCAATCAGAATCCATCCTGCTTTATAGAGCGCGAGCATTAACTGAACGATATTGTACTTTGGTGTGGACGCTATAATATAGTTATCTTATAGATATCACTCTTTGTATTAGCAGGGCTTTAAACAGCATCACTGAATCAACTTAAAACGATTAATTTATACCAAAAAAATAATAATTTTATGGGTTAATGTAAAAACAGCACTAACATTTGTGGGTTGCCACATTTTACAATTATTTAAAATGTATGAGATTAAAACAAATTAAATTTATGGATGATTAAATACTGTATATAGCTGTCACGGAACGATCTCTATCGCCTCCCTCTGGCGGCATCAGATCACTTTCCCCTGAGTACTAGGACTGCACTTCCCATCTTCCACCTCCTCACACTCATTACCTACCAGCCCTGTCCCATCCCATTATCAGCGCACCTGTTCTCACTCTGACTCTCTCAGCTCCCTTTATATGCACACTCCCAACTCACCTTCATTGCGAAGTCTTGATTCTGCCACGGCGTTCATTTCCAAGCGATCTCTGTATTTACCCAAGTATTCCTGGTTCTCCGACCCCAGCCTGTGTTTCCAAGGATCCTTCACGAACGTTCTCTGCCTGCCCTGACCCACGCCTGGTAACCACTCTGATTCCTGGATCTCCCTTGCCTGTTCCTAGTCTGCCTTGTCTTTTGCTTCATTGTGTGTTTCAATAAAATTACTGCAAATGGATCCGAATGTCTCAGACTCTCCATCACAATAGCTAAACCTGATTATTTAATTAATGTATGACTGACAAATATCACATTACGTTTATGATCAAACTGTGTAATCCACTTGGATAGAAAGTTTATATGAAATCCAAATACATCCATCTGAAATTTAGGCCTTAATATTTCATATTCGCTTTTGTTCATCATATTTTTGTCTTTCAGCCCCAGGAACGTTCCACTACAAGTCGTTCTTTGAACAAGTGGGTCTGATGGGTAAAGCCTCTTCCGATGGGGAGAAGGTGTTCAAGGCCCTGGACCAGGACAAGAGTGGATTCATCGAAAAAGAGGAGCTGAAGTAAAGCATTCTTTAAACCGTGCTTGTATTGTGAGGCACATTACGTGATGAAGCCCTCTCTGACTGGTGTGTGCTGCTGTTCTTGTGCTTGGGTCTCCAGACGCTTCCTCCAGAACTTCTCCTCGGGGGCCAGAGAGCTCACGGAGGCAGAGACCAACACCCTCCTGGCGGCTGGGGACGGTGATGGAGACGGCAAAATCGGGATGGAAGGTAAGGCCAAATCAACTGGCCCTTTGGGAGCCGTACTCCTATAGAAACCAGGGCTCCTCGCCCTCTGTTAGCCCGGGGGAATTAATCAGCTCTACACATGAGAGTCAGACCAATACCGCTCCCATTAACACGCGCACACATTACTGATTATCTTGAAAGACTGGGAATTCTCTGTATCCCAAGGCAATGTCTTTCCAGCAGGGTGTTTGACTCTGTCTGGGAAGGAAGGATTAGATTTGCATGTGAGAAACATCCACACTTTGATATTTACAGGGTGTGACCTCTTCATTTACTTAATATAATGTGACACCCAGACAGCAATATGGTGTCGGCCCACATCTGGAACATGTGGATTCAACGCGTGCCAGATGTGGGCCGACACTATGTTGCTCTCTGGGACAGTATCAAGCGATTTAGCTGATTGGACAGTTCACTTATCTCTCTCTCTCTCTCTCTTTGTTCCCGCTCAGAGTTCTGCGGTCTGCTGAATTGAAAATGGGGCGATTGTCTTGACTGACTTGAACTTCGTTTCACCGTTCTCTCTTCTTTATTTGCGTGTGTTATCTGTGATTCGTTCTGACGTTTTATGAGTTGCTAATTAAAAATGTGTTTAGTAAGTTTGTGTAGAAAATGCGCATATCATGTTTGGGAATAAAATGTAATAAATAAAAAACTTGCTTCTGTAACTGTAGTGATCGTAGGAAATGAAACTGCTCAATAAAGTGAAGTCTCCAAGTACGGGAATTATTTGCTTCATGTGATCTTTTTATACTTTTCAAGTTTATGAAACCGATGGCATAACAACAATACAAATATCACAATAACAACAGCAGTAAAGTGTGTGTGTGTGTGTGTGTGTGTGTGTGTGCGTGCGTGTGCGTGTGCGTGTGCGTGTGCGCTTGTGCGTGTGTGTGTGTGTGTGTGTGTAAGAATAAGACAATAAAAAATGCAATAAGATAAAATAAAAATAAGATATAAGACAAAATAAGATATAAGACAAAATAAAAAATAAAACATGATAAGATATACAATTAGATAAAACAAGATAAGATAAGAAAAGATATAAAATAAAATAAAAAATATATAATAAGATGTAATATAAAAAATAAGACAAAAACTAAATACACAATAACACAATAAAAAAATTAAGTTCTTCTTAAAATAAGATAATAAAATGTGATAAGATGAAATAAAAAATACAATTACATAATAAAATACAATAAGATAAGATTGACAACTAAGACCAAATGAAAAAAATAAAATAAGTTAAGAAGACAATATATAAGATAAAATAATAACAAGATTATATAAGATATTTAAAATAAAATAAATAAAAATATGATGATATAAGATAAGAAATAAAACAAGATAAGATAAGATCAGATAAAATATAAATACAATAAAATAAGATATAAGATATAATATAAAATAAATTACGATAAGATATAATAGAAATGAAAAAAAAAAATACAATATGGTAAAAGAAGATAAAATAAAATGTAATACAAATATGATAAGATATAAGATAAAATAATAAGATACACTGTTACCTTGTTACCTTAACATTTTGAGTTCATTGTAATTAAAAATTTGAGTTAATACAATGAAGAAGAATGGTTTAATAAACAGAAACTCAAAATAGTATGTTATCTTCACACATTAGTTATCGAAGTTGATATGACAAGATAAAAAGTTTTGATAACAAATCATGAGCATATTTTCTTAGTGTATGATAAAATATAATATTAAAAATAAAATACTAAAATATGAGGAGATATAAGATAATGTAATAAGAATGTAATAAAAATATGATAACATAAGCTATGAGATCAAATATAAGAATAAAATAAAACAAGTGATACTATTAAAATAACATGAATCTAATCTCATCAGTAAAGATGAGCAATGACTCGATCTGTGTTTAACATTGTACTGAAGGTCTCAAATTGCACAGTCTGTAAGAATTGAATGTGAACACTGAAACCAATCATATATCTCCCGCCCGCATGTGACATGAACGCATACTTCCGGCGTGATTTATGGGCTTGAGGCGCAGAGTTTCTAACCTGGGAGAGAAACACGATCCCTCTCAATCAAACATGCATATATCTGACGTGTTCATCAGTCCCTTTGTCCATGCAGTAAAACTGTTCAATCGGGGACGAATGAAAAAAGCAAACAGCCAGATGGGAGTCTCCTCAATTCCTAAGTCGGGATGATAAGTCAGGGAAAGGGACGTCTGCCTAACCCGAGGGAGGGCCTCATGATCTATAGGGTCCCACACATGGTTCTGAACACCGTTTGTGAGACTAAAAATATCCCCGACTTGACTACTGGACACATTTTTTCCAACACTATTCCAAACCTAGAGCTATCCGTTACTGAGCATCGAATTCCTGTAAATGGTGAGGCTGAGGGGTATATAAGCCGGGGAGCCGCAGAAGTGCGCCTCACACCTCGACTAACTCCTTCGCTTTTTCACTCGCCTTAGACGAGCGCAAGGTGAGTGCAAGCGGATCAGGCTTCTCAGAGAAAAGTCAGTGAACATCACAGCTCACGGGACAGGGACTTGATGGGAATATGGCTGCATTAGTGACGCAGAGAGCATCATGTGGGTCACATAAAGACCCTGGACAGTAAATGTCGATCGCTTGAACTCTGAGGACACGTATAGTGTGAAAGAGGAAAACCAGGACCAGAGCAGTTCCTGATGCATGTGTGGCACTGAAGGGGGGAATGCAGATTTGAGTTTCTTTATATAACGCATTGCATAAGCTATCGAAGTCATTGGTGAATTGCTCTCACTCGATGCTGTTTTTGCAGATCACTCAGAAGCTGAAAATGGCCGTCGCCTCTATGCTCGCCGCAGCTGATGTGGATGCTGCCATCGCCGCCTGCCAGGGTAAGACATCACGTGATCGTCTCGGATTGCAGGGGATCCCACATCTGGGAAAACACTAGATGATAGACCGGCACTGAGAGGACGTCAACGACCACTGATCAGTATAGCGCATGTGCATTCAGATATAAAAAGAGACGAGCCAAACGGGTTTCTGGCCGGATTATGTTTCGTGAACGCACGCGAACTAATGATATGTGAAGCGCTACAGGGCGCTTGCTAATGAGTGTCAAGAGAGTAACTGTTACCAATGAGTGAAATTTAATCTGAAGATTTGATATATGTGAGTAAATATGGACAAGTGATGAAATCCAAAACAAACGGTATAATGAGACAAATTAATATATTATAAGATATATATCAGATATAGCACTAAATTAAGTTAATTATAACAAATATATTACCGTATATTATATTATATTATATTATTTGGGCTGTTTAGAAACATGATCCAAATACTTCTGCCTAAATACTTGAAATTTGTTTTGTAGAAGTTGAAAATCTTTTTCAAAACAAAAATACATATTTATTTTTTAATATAATAAAGAAACAAATTGGACAAGAAATAGGGGGGGGGGGCAGTCAACAAGTGGGCAAATTTAATCTGAAGATTTGATACATATGAGTAAATATAATGGGGGGGGGAGGCAGTCAACAAGTGGTCAAATTTAATCTGAAGAGTTGATATGAGTAAATATAGTCACATGAAATCCAAAACAAACAAATTATGTTGAAACAAATTAATATATTATAAGATATATATCAGATATAGCGCTCAATAAAGTGATTTATAACAATTATATTATATCATATTACCGTATATTATATTATTTGGGCTGTTTAGAAACATGATCCAAATATTTCTGCCTAAATACTTGAAATTTGTATTTAGTCAACTCAGTCAACAAGTGGCCAAATTTAATCTGAAGATTTTATATTTTTTAGTCACATGAAATCTAAAACAAACAAATGATGTTGCAAAGGCATGATGAAATTAATATATTACAAGATATAGCACAAAAGAAGGTCATTTATAGAAATTATAATACACTAATTATATTATGTTAGTTGGGCTATTTAGAAACATGATCTAAAGACTTCTGCCTAAATGCCTAAATTTGTTTTGTAGAAGTTGAATTTCTTTTTCAAAACAATATTTAAATTTTAATAAATATAATACAAAAGAAACTAATTGGACAGGATATAAGGGGGGGAATTTAATCTGAAAATGTGATATACTGTTGGTGTTGATGAATACATATTGACACATGAAATCTAAAACAATCAAATGATGTTGAAGAGGTATAATTAAACAAATTAATATATTATAAGATGTATCAGATATAACACTAAAGAAAGTCATTTATTGCAATTATATTATATGGGCAATTTAGAAACATGATCTAAAGACTTCTGCCTAAATTCGTAAAATTGTTTTGTAGAAGTTGAATTTCTTTTTTTTCGAAACAAAACTGTTAATAAATATTATTATCTGTATTATTAAGCGGGGGGAAAGTGACTAAATTTAATCTGAGTATTTGATATACGTGAATAAATATAGATACATGAAATCCAAAACAAACAAATGATGTTGAAGAGGCTTACTGGAACAAATTAGTATTATTATAAGATATATATCAGAAGTCATTTATAGCAATTATATTATATTATAATATTATATAGGATATTTATAAACATGATCTAAAACTTCTGCCTAAATGCTGGAATTTTGTTTTGTAAAATTGAATTTCTTTTTCAAAACAAATATATTCATAAATATTTAATTTTTAATAAATAAATATAATACAGAAGAAACAAATTGGACGGGGGGGGGGGCAGTCAACAAGTGGGCAAATTTAATCTAAAGATTTGATAATGACATACATGAATAAATATAGACTCATGATAAATAAATACATATTTGGGTTATTTAGAAACATAATCTAAAGACTTAGGCTTAAAAAATGCTTAAAATTATAATTTTCATAAATATAATTAATTTATATTTAATATATATTGGGGGGGGGGGGGGGGGGCAGTCATATACACATAAATACTATGGAATTTCTTTATGGGACTATTTTTGTTCCATACATTTACATAGTATTTCTGTATTTTTTGATGACTTTATTCTAAAATGTATTTGATGACTGTCATTCTAAGATGTGGAAAATAGTAATAATAAGAAAAGCATGTGCAATTTTTTAACTTTAAAAGTAATAGTGGCTTCCTTCCAAGCTAACAAAATTATGTTCAGAGACTGTTTTGCAAACGTTCCCATTTACAAATGAAAACGCTATTTCCGGATATTCTCTAAATGTTTAGAATGTCCAGACTTTTTTTTTTTTTTTGCAAACGTTAAGTGAAAATTCCATTTTATAACTCTTCAAACCTAACAGATATGTTACTTTTGAATGTTCTTTGAAGAAACAAGTAGTAGCCCATTTGAAAAATGTCAGAAGAAGTTTCCATTAAAAACATTGTTGTGCTATTGCTAGAGAGTAACCAGTATCCAGAAACATCAATAGAACGTTCATTCTGGGTTATCGTCATAATTAAAGACCAGACAACCCTGAACGAACGTTCTATTGACGTCACTAGTATGTAGACATTATGCGCCAGATAAACAAGCGCGCTGCCATCTTAAAGGTATAGCGGAGGATCTTTCCTAATTTTAGAAATGTTTTAGAAATCTTTTTTTTTTTTTTTTTAATGC
The DNA here is from genome assembly GCF_949152265.1 of Phoxinus phoxinus. NCBI lineage: Eukaryota > Metazoa > Chordata > Actinopteri > Cypriniformes > Leuciscidae > Phoxinus > Phoxinus phoxinus. The sequence goes on from NC_136876.1 coordinate 43,468,291, forward strand.
ACATGCGCAACACTCTATTTGCTCCCGAGAGGGAACGCTTACATTAACTTTTACTAGCAGTGATTTTAAATGGATTTCTCCAAATAGCATGACAAACTTTACCTGTCTAGTAGAGTCTTCGCGACTGCGGCATCAGTGGGAAGCCCAACCTGTGCTTTTAGCGCACGCCAGCGTGTGAAATATTCACCCAAAATCACTCTGGCCTTGTTTCTATATTCTGCGGCCTTTCTCTTCTTATCATTCACTTAGTATAAATATTTTCTCTTTCGACCCTCAGCCATTTTCAAAGGAATGGCTGAAACCGTAACTCATCACACATAATACACCAGAAAGCAAAAACATAGGGACGAGCACGTACCACGGCCTTACGTAAACATATCACCAGAATGATTGACACTTAGGTGGACCAATAGTATAGGCTACCCACCCGGAAAAAGAAAATCCTCCGCTATACCGATATAAATATTAAGAATGTTGTCTTTGAACTTCCGTTTTTGCGATGGCATCGCTGTCGAGGAGTAATTAGCTGGTGAAGTGGATTTACTTATTAAAAGTTCTGGTGCGGATTGTAATGTTTAGAGCAGATGTCTTAACACATGTAAGTAGACCAGGAATATTTTAAAACGAGCCGTTCATTCATAAATCCGCAAGATCGCTGTGAAAATACAGACCAAAAGACAACGAGCGCACTCAGCGCCGCGCAGAAAAGGGGCGGGGCTACATCACGTTTGTTCATAACTTCGAGAGAACTTTCCCACAACATTAGTTCTGACAATGATCCCTGTTTGCTGGATTATTGTGTAAAAGTAACAATAGTTTGATCAAATGAATGTCACGTTTTGACACCTCTCTCCACAGCTGCTGACTCCTTTGACTACAAGTCCTTCTTCGCCAAGGTCGGCCTGTCAGCCAAGTCCTCCGATGATGTCAAGAAGGCTTTCTTCATCATTGACCAGGACAACAGTGGCTTCATTGAGGAGGAGGAGCTGAAGTGAGACTCTTAACACACCGTTTACATGGGGAAAATGTCTAACAAACGTCAGTTGTGGGCTTCATAGCAGGCCTGTGCTCTTTCTGTAGGCTGTTCCTGCAGAACTTCAAGGCTGGCGCCAGGGCACTGACCGACAAAGAGACCAAGACCTTCCTTGCTGCTGGTGACAAAGACGGTGATGGCATGCTTGGAGTTGACGGTAAATGAAAAATGACAATTTTTAGATCTAGAAGATTTGAAAACTCACATCGAGATAGGAAGCTTAAGCTCCTGTGTGCTTAACATTGAAGTTCGGGATAGTGGATGTTGCCTTTTTGGGTGAGAACGCTTGGTTTGCCAACTAGTTTCACTGGAAAGCAGCTAAAGCCTGTTTGAAAAGTCGCTAGATGACATAAAGCGCCAACTGTCCGCACTTTACATCCGTTTCCTCCTCTGATCCGTGCTCTCATACTGTTTTTTTTATGTGATATATAGCCGAATATCCAATAAATCTGTTCTCATTTGCATATTTTCAGTGAGACTATAGAACAAGCGTGATATAGTGACTGATTGCATGTCAACCAGCAATCCAAAAAGTCGCTAGATTTGTCGCTATTTTGAAAAAAGTCACTAAAGGAGTGTAAAAAGTCGCTAAATTGGCAACACTGGGTCGGGCCAATCTGATCTCACGGGAAAAGGTCATTATTTACGAGGTGGCGATTTCGAATGAATTCGTATGGTTTGAATGGTACGATTTTTAAAAGTAACTCATTACCTCTAACTCCGCCCCTAAACGTAACCGTCACTGGGGTTTAAACAGATCCTACAAGTTAGCCACTAATTAAATGGATAGTTCACCCAAAAATTTAAATCCTGTCATCATGTTTTTTCAAACCTGTGTGAGTTTCTCTCTTCTAAGAACGTTGGTAACCTGAGAGTTGATGGGCTCCATTGACGTCCATAGTAGGAAAAACAAATACTATGGATGTCAATGGCGCCCCACTTGAGGGTGAGTAAATGATGACAGAGTTTTTCGTTTTTGGGTGAACTCTGCCTTTAAGCAAAACGTAAAATAGTTATGAATTGCTGTGAGATTGCAGCGGTCAGGCCAATAGTTCAGATTTCACATTTATACTGCATGGCTTTCAACATGAATAAAACACACAAATTTTTTTTTTTAAATAATTGTAGAAATATTTTACACATATATTTTAATATTTACTTAGATATTATATGTATTCATATGCGGATGATAAATAAATGACGTTTAAGAGGTATATTGAAACAAATGAATGTATTAATTGTTCTATGATATAACAATAAATAGTCATTTTGCAATTGGAATATATATTAGGCTACATTATATTAAACATAAAAAAAAGTAAATGACTAATTGTATATATTTTAATATTAACTTAAATATATTTATTCAAATGCAAATGTTTTTTTATATATATATATAGCCTACATCTTCCACGGATACACATTTACATTTTTCATCAAATTTTACGTTTTCTTGGTCAAAAAAATAATAATTGCAATAACATTTCCAACCCATTGTTACGGATTCTATCAAGTGAAATGTTAAATTCCATTCAAATGTAAATTCCTAATTGTAGATATATAATTTTTTACACATACTGTATATTTTAATATTTACATAAAAATATATTTATACGCAATTTTAAAAGATATATATTATTATACATTTTCCACACATACACATTTTTTTTATCAACTTTTCAAAGAAAATTTTCAATAACATTTTAAACCCATTTTTACGGATGCTATCAAGTGAAACATTTTTAAAGGTGGGGTATGTAATTCTCTTTTTTGGCCATTTTTTCAAAATCACTTAAAATCCTATTCCTAACCCACTTACAGCCACTGAGTTAGAAGCACTGAAATAAAAATTAAGCAATTTAATCATCTGTGGAACGGTCAGGACTCAAAAAACACCAGCCAATCATTTCCAAGACCACCTAGAATCATTGGACAATAAGAGTGTCAATCAATCGGTCGTACCATTGATTGGTCCATGTTCTTTGAATGGGTGGAGTCAAAGGAAAGAAGGTAGGACCATTTGAGTTGTGTATTTTCAAAATCTACCGGCCGTTTTGCAAATCACATACCCCACCTTTAAATATGTACATTTCTAATTGTAGATAATAAATTTTTTACATATATATTTTAATATTTACTTATACATTTATTCACATGCAGATTAAAAAAATATATATATTTATGATTTAACATTTTCTGCACATATAAAAGTTTTTTTCCCACCCATAAAATGTAAAAATTTCTTTACAAAGACAATTTTGCAATGACATTTTCAACCCATTCTCATGGACGCTACCAAAACTATCACAATTCGTTCTTGCAATTTCAACAAGATCCTTGTTAGCCAGTTTAATTTATTATACCTTTACCTTTTTTACCTGGCTAACAAGTTGTCAAAAATAATTCACAACCGAATATCACAACAACACAAAAAAGGCCTAAGTAATGCAAGTGTCAGTTCCAGTCGGGCGTTCTTGTTTTTGAGATGTTTGTCACTTGGCAGCATCTACTGATGCTCTATACTGTAGTCTGAATGACGAGTTTATCAACACTATAGCAGACCCTCGACGATATTTGGAAATGAAAATGGTGATACTTGCAGAATTGACTAATGGTACTCTGATCTGTCTCATCTTTGTCTCATCTCACAGAGTTTGCTGCTCTTGTAAAGGCTTAAATTTTCATCTGACCAAGACCCTTCCATATTCAAGGAACCAGAACTCACGACAGCTCACAACTTTCTCAGCTGAACTTTTTTATATGATCTTATTTATGACTGACTTTGGACAGTTTACTCAGTTTCGAGTATGTGCCTGGATAAGGGTATTTGTATGTGTAAGTTGGATGTTTTATTTCAAGCCCATTGGCCTGTGCAAATGTACAATCTTGAATGCACTTCTGGGGAAGAGTGAAAAACAAGGAATAAATATAGTTTTGGTGTAACATGTCTTTGAAGCGAGCTTTTTTACGCATTCGCCGCTAATCGACGTTCCCGTTGTGTTGTGGGATGTCCTCCCGGGACATTCTCTTCATGATAATGCACTCATATGGTGCATGCCGGAAAGATCGTATTCGCGAGTTGAACGCGTATGAACGCCACCACAAAGTCGTAAATACAAGTGGGAAGCTCGGATTTTCCCGAGCATACGATGTATACGAATTGTGGACGTGTCAGTGAGAAACATGGCGGGATACAACAATACTTATAGGTATTATAGCAGTGACATTGTCATGCTTTTTTATTTACAACCAGATAAGCTAATGCTACCTTCGCATGCTATTGGAATTATCGTAAATACGAGTTTCATTGTTAAAAATTGGACATGAATGCCCTCTCAACTCATATTTACCACTGGGAAGCTTGGGGATCAGTTTGATAGTAAATGTTTAAGGGTGTTAATAAATGGGACGCTAAATATCATCAGATTTTCCCAATTAATAGGCATGAATAAACCCGGTGTCCTCCATGATGTTATTTCCGACAACAAAGCACTTGAATGCGACAAGTCCGTAAATCCCTTCAGAAGTGGGAATTGGGAAATTTCCAAAAGCATGTGAAGGCAGTATAATTGCCTGCAAAAAGAAGAATAACATCTTAATATAACAATATAATATGCAACGATGAAGTTTACAGTGGTTTCTTCATTTTTTTTTTTTTTTTTAAACCTGATGCACTTTCTTTGTTTTTGTTTTGTTTTCTTGAAGTAGTTAAATCCTGCCGTATTTTTGTTTAGTTAATTAATAGAAGGTACACCGCCATCTTTCTCCGACGGCAGTATGGCTAAACACGACTTCCCAACTCGTAAATAGGAACTTCCCAGGAGGACTTGAACGCACCAATAGCCAGGGATGTCCTGCAGGATGCTCTTGGCACAAGGCTGGGCGAGGGAAGGCCCGGAGATTTGCTGAGATGCACTGGTCTGGAAGGGATTTGCAGAGGATAGTTTTCGCATGCCCAATTAGAGTCCATGGCAGCGTCCCGAATGCTCAGAATAGCTCATCGAACACTCGGCCAAGCTCAGTCTTCCAAATCCCATTAAACGCCCCGCAACCGGCAGGATTTCATCAGAGCAACTGGGAATGCTCGTGTAATAATAATGTTCCACTAACCACAATGGTGATGAAATCGTTGACATATTAAAACTTTAGATCGGGGTTCCTCAAATCTGGTCCCTGCAGAGTTTAGTTCCAACCCTAATCAAACACACCTGAACGAGCTATTCAAAGTTACTAGACAATCGCAGGAAGGTGTGTTCGATCATGGTTTGAGCTAAACTCTCCAGGACCGAGTTTAGACACCCCTGCTATAGACAATTTAGAAGATTATACCGTGTCTACACCGCACAAAAACAATGCGAGAAAAGCAAGTAGAATCCATTTTAATCATCGGCGTCGTTTAGACTGAATGCGTCGCGACGAATCAAGATACATTCCAGACGATGATGTTTCGTTCTATTTCTGACGTACTTCAAGCGCTCGCGCTACTTCTCGCGTGAAGAACAAGTAGGCCTACGTCAGAAATGGAACGGTGTAAACACGGCGTTCGCCTTCAGTTCTAATGTTCAACAAAATTCAGTTATGTACCTTACAGTTCATCTTTCGACGGTGTGGTTAGTAGAACAAGTAGAAGAGTGTCTGCCCTGTGAAAGAAAGCCATCAGCCAGGATGAGCACTGCTGCTCTCTGCTGCTTGAACGCTGTATGCAAATGCTGTCAGGGGCGAATTAATAGTAACACACTTCATACTGTACAGTGTAGATCTGCATACACTAAAAACAACAGGGAAATCTGTAATATGTTTAATGGGGGAAAGATGTAGCCATAAATAAAATAAAGATTACATTACTCAGTTTTTCTACCTCAAAATTTCACATTCAAATGCAATTTCTTTTGAAAGTAATTGTGAAATTTGCTTGCAATTTCTGAGTGAAAATTGTCAACACCAAAAAAATTTCTTCAGTGTATAAACTATATATTAAAGTAAATTCAAGTTTGCCATAAGTCAAATGGAGAAAAAGTAAGTCAAGGTAACATAATGGACTCCTGGAGTTAACCTAAAGTAAAAATGTCAAATTTTCTTTTTGGTCTGTTTGCGTACAGAAGAAAACCAGGACAAATTCAGACAACGTGTTTAATGTGGCAAAATCCAACACAGCATATGCACACACAAATAACAACATGCAAAATCATGACTAAACGAACCACTTTACATGAAATACAAGCAAAATCAACCGGAGAGTCCATACCCTGAACACAAACAGAAATGTCCCTCTGAAAAGCGTCCCGCAAGCTTCCCTTCCCTTCATATACTCTTTCCAAGCCCCATGAGCGAGTGTCCATAGGAATATGTCAATGCACTATCAGCAGCGTGTATTATTAGCATGCAAGTATATGATGGACTTTTTTTTCAAACGCACCTTTTAAGCATCTTCATTTTTAAGGGATAAATATAGTACAGAGTGTCCGGTGGGCGCATGTCAAGCCGCCCCCCCTTCGGCCAGCGGGTGTCTATTACATTATGATTCCTATTTGGAGCTGCTGAAGGTATATAAGGGGGAGATCAGGGGCCCCGGAGACCACTGCAGTTCACCGCTCGAGTCTTCTGAAACTACCTTCAGCACCAAAAGACAAAAGAGGTGAGTTTGCAGTTTATCTACGGAGGAGAAAAAAACAAACAAAAAAGCACAGGACTGGTTCTTCCAGATTTGTCTCGGAAGGTTGCATCCTAAATTTTCTCATCATCTCAATCGGCTGTGGAATTGTTTGCAATGCTGGCTTATTTTAAGAGGACCTCATGGACCCTTCTTTGGGATTTAACGTCCTCGTAACTCAAATCCACAAGCGGCACGCTCCCCTTTTCACTGGTTTTGTGGGATTTGCATGGGTTGAAATCATGGCATGAAATGTTATACATGAGATGTTAAGTAATCATAAGTAATCTGTCAAATGGCCATATTTTGAGGCAAACTGGACTAAACACACCTGAGCTTTCGGTGTGCAGCTGTGTGACGACGTCGCGCGTTTCTTGCTTTAATGTTGTTTTATGTATCGTTCAGCTAAAGATGGCATTCGGCCTGAAGGAAGCTGACATCGCTGCAGCACTGGAGGCATGCAAGGGTGAGACCGCGTGAGCCGCCACATCTTTTAACACGTTAAATGCGTGCATTCACTGACCTCTTTCCCACATTTCCCACACAGCTGCTGACTCCTTCAACCACAAGGCTTTCTTCGCCAAGGTCGGCATGTCAGCCAAGTCCGCCGATGATGTCAAGAAGGCTTTTGAAATCATCGACCAGGACAAGAGTGGCTTCATTGAGGAGGAGGAACTCAAGTAAGAGCAGCTTTGAGCTCATACAGAAATGCTTTGCGTCTTGAATGTTGCTGATGAACTGAACTGTGTGCTTGGCAGACTGTTCCTGCAGAACTTCAAGGCTGGTGCCAGGGCACTGACTGACGGAGAGACCAAGACTTTCCTAAAGGCTGGAGACGCTGACGGTGACGGCAAGATCGGAATTGATGGTCAGTCACCTTTAAGATTAAGCCTGCTTCACACTATGGCCTTGGAATCTCTTGAGTTCAATCCCAATGCATCTCAATGTGCTCTAAGAATATTAAAATGCATATTTGATTGACAACCATGTTTAACGTGCTCGTTTGTTTCTTTCCCCCGACAGAGTTCGCTGCCTTGGTTAAGGCATAAATGGCCTCTGACCAACAACACCTTTAGCTCTGAAGGAACAACTTTGCCCAAGACCTCCCATTTTCATCCTACTATAAATAATTTTTATACTCATGATGCTTATGAGAAGTTCCCTTCCATGCAGCACACTGTCAAAACGATGACCGTGAATGTAGCGGTTGTGTCTCCTGTCTTAAATATGAACTTTGCTTACTGTAAAATCTGATGCACTTTTACGGGAACGGACGACAAGAAAAGAATAAATATTCTTTTTCAATATAGCCTAGACTTCATTTTTATTTCTTGTTGCAAATCTGCTTTTCACGTTTATATTAATCACAAATCAAATAAATTGAAAAATACATATATCAGTTTATCTATTGGATCACTGCCATAGATACTATGTTTTTTATATATATGGTAATTATTATTATCAATGGCTTGTTTATTATATTTCAAGTTTGTTTGGTTGATCACATGCATTTTTTTTTTTTGCAGACTCATACTTAAGAAACTATTACAAAGGTGATAATTACTCACTAACAAGCCAATGTTTACCTGTTCAAATAAATAAACAAATCTTTTTATTCCACGAGCGTACACTGTAAACAAAATTGTATGATCAATAAGATATGACAACATATGTTTTACATTGCTTTAACTCATCAAAATAAGTTATACAAGATTCAAGTGTAAGTTGAAATTACTTAAACATCCAAGTTTTTTGCAAATTTAAGGAAGCGATTTTTTTACAGTGATGCTTTAGGTTAAATGGTCCACTAGATGGCAATACTTTACAATGTGTTAATGGGTAGGAAAAGCATCACAAACTCCTTTGAAACTGCACACACCAGACACAATTAATTGCTTATTGTAAACATTATATTGCACACACGTTTACTTACTTTTAAAAAATGTATAAGTAGCTAATTTAAAAAAAAATTGTTTATACACTGACTGTCAGAAAAAAAATGCGGGTTGACACCCAAGGGTTAAAGGTTTGACATTGCATGAATTTAATATGACTGAAATGCTTGTATTGAAAAATTCTAAAGTCCCAATGTAGTCAATAATTTTATCCATTAAAATTCACCTTTGATCACCAAAATTACATATTTAAACGTTTTTTCCTTGGAAAAAAATTTCTTCATGCCTTAAAAAAGTTTGAATGTAACTCTACACCCTTACCTCATTTAGTATACGCGGTTCTATGAATATGCAAATGAGCCCCGCCTCCACTCACTCACACCAGCTCAGAGATCCACTCGTTGACGATCACACGTTGACCCGATTGGTTACAAGGTAGTTTGTGATGTCAGAAACAACAGCGATCTCAAACCAAATTTTTCTTTGGTTCACTGCAGTTTTAATGAGAAAATACTCAGCAATGGTGTTGACTTATGAACAACATTAAAAGCTTGATTTTCAGCACAGGGGGACTTTAAATTCTACCAATGATAAAACTGTTCTAGATGTTAAACTTTGCAAAGCAGGGCCACTGGTGCCTTTGAGCTGCGTTTATGGTCACTAAACGATATATTGGTTTTCAATTTGCAGTGACTTTAAAATATGTATTTTAAGATGTGGGAATGGCATATTTTGAGGTTTGATATTTGGGCTACTTTTGGGCTATTTTTGATTGGCTATTGGGCTAGTTTTGTTACGCAGACCTGGCAATCCTGATGGACCATATTTACTCAAATTAAGTTAGTGGTTTCGTCTTAATAGTTATATTACTTCTCCAAGTTACAGTTCCAAAAAAAAGCATAATGTTGATTTAGACAGTTTAAATAATTATCGCCCCATATCAAACCTTCAATTTCTGGCAAAATGTATAACGCGTTGTGGCTTTGCAGCTACACAATCACCTTACTTTTAGGCCGTGTGTCCACCAAAGCGTTTTTAGCCACCTGAAAACGCTAGGCGCTCTGCTGAAAACGCCGAGCTGCGGGCGCTTGAGAGCGTTTTGGCAGCGCAGTTTTTTTTTCAGTTGAGACGCATCGTTGCTATGATACAGAATATCCGTTGGTCCGTGTGGTATTAGTCCCACCCCTCCTCCACTGTGATTGGACGGTTGGCTAAAAAGTGACAGTGATGAGCGCTGCGTTTTACCTAAAGTTGAACATTCTTCAACTCTCGGCGACCTGTAAAAAACTTCGATCGCTCAGCGCTTGAGCGTTAAATACTCGCTCAGCGCCTCGTTACGCTCATGGCGTTCTAAAAACGCGGCGTTCCCATTGACAACAATAGAAAAATAAAGCCAGCCGCGTGAAAAAACGCTTTGGTGGACACACGGCTTCAATGATCTTTTCGAGCACCTTCAGTCTGGTTTTAGACAACGTTTTAGTACAGAGACAGCTCTGGTCACAGCTCAGCTATTAACCAATGATCTGTTAATAGCTTCAGATTCTGGTTCTTTCTCCATCCTTATCCTTCTTGATCTTAGCGCCTCTTTTTAAAACCGTCAACCACTCCACCAACATAAAACTGTCTTTGGTGTTTCTTTGACTGTTTTAACCTGGTTTAGATCTTATCTCTGTTTGTTTTATGGTTTCAGGCCTGAGATTGGCTCTGTCCCTACTGGTGTCCCACAGGGTTCAATTTTAGGCCCATTACTTTTTTCAGAATTTATATGCAGTATTTCCTCTTGGATTGCTCTTAAGATCACTCAGGGTTAATCCTTTCTATGTAGATGATACCCAGATGTATACCCACTCTATGCCTGGTCAAAATGTGTATGTATCTTTTCTCTCACATTGCATTTCTGAGATAATAACATGGATGACCAAAAACGTTTTGTGTCTTAATAGTGATAAGACTGAGGTTTTGCTAATTGGCTCTCCTCATCAGCTTCATAGAGCTGGTTCAGTAATGTTAAACTGTTTTGGAGATACGAACTAAATAAAATAATGTAGGAGTTTGTCTTTTGACCTACACTTGCAATACTGTCAAGAAAAACTTTTTTCATCTCAGAAATATTGCCAGACTTAACCTATGCCCTCTTTTAGTGACTGAAAGGTAGTTTTTTTTCCTCGCATTGACTACTTTGAGATGCACTTCTTGCTATGGTTCCTAAAACCACACTCAACAACTTGCATGCGCAAAATTAGTATTAGTATAAATAAAAACACATATATATTGATTAGCTTTTTCTTAATGGTTTTCTTTTGTATTCTAGTCTGTTCTTTTGTTTTTTGTACGCTTTGTATTTAATGTCTGTTTTTGTGTGAGTGTAAAGTGCCTTGAAAACCCGCTTTAAAGGAGCTATATAAAATAAAGTTTATATTAGGCTATTATTATTATTATTAATAAGTTACTATATGTGTAGCCGGTCGATTTAGACATGTGACTACTTAATTTTATATTTTTTATGTGCAAGGAGAAATGTTGTATAAAATGTTAACTTCAGCAAAACTTTAGAGGTAAGATGTCCCTTAAAGGCTGCTGTTGTACCACTAAATAAAGGTACAACAATTTGCATTTTTTTCTTTTGAAAGAGAGTCGAGGGTAACTTTTAGTCAGAGGCTAACTAGCATAATCGTACCACTTAAAGTCACATGATCCTTCAGAAATCATTATAATATTATGAGTTGATGTTCAAGAATTATTCTTATCAATTTTTAACAGTTTATATAGCTTAGAGTAGAAGCTAAAAAGTGGCACGGTATGCTAGTTAACCTCTGACACACTCAAACTTTTAGTCAGAGGCTAACTAGCATATCGTGCCACTTAAAGTAGTACTTAAAGCAGCTGAGTGTTGCCAAAACAGACACCGTAGTAGAGGTCAGTCAGCGTAGTGTAGCTTAGTGCCTGCAGAGAATATAAGCAAACGTAAATGAATAAATAAAGGATTGCTTAGTAACCGTATAGGATATGAGGTATCATCGTGACCCATGACATCAGTGTTTCTGGGAAAGCAGCACCTCTGTATCCGGTGTCCTTGTCAGCTCCAGGCTCTTGGGTTTCTCCGTGCGGCATCACGCCGGGTTATCCCACGCATGGACTGTCCCGAAACATGTCACAGCAAACACCTCCACCTAATGCATTTAAATGGGCCATGTGTACCCTGCAACTCAATAGGCAGGCAAGCATGAACTAACGCAGTCTCTTGTGAAGCGCTCAAACATGACGGTCAATGTAAATAGTTGCTGACACTAGCAGATGTGCTGAGTGCAAATGGACTTATTTGCTAATAATCATTTTAATAATAATAATAGATGCATTAAAATTGTTAAAAAACAAAAACAAATTTAAACTTGTTATGTGTATATATTATGTGTGTAGCCTATATATGTGTGTGTGTGTGTGTGTGTATATATATATATATATATATATATATACTTTTATTTGGCAAGAATGCATTAAATCGTTTTAAAATAAAAATGACAGTATTTACCAGTTCAAACAAATAAATAAATATAATAGGCTATCTTTCTGTAAGATTTTTTAATGTTATTTAAGTCTCTTATGCTTAACAAGGCTGTATTAATTTGATAAAAAAGAGAGTCAAATAATATTATTTTATGAAATATTGTTACAATTTAAAATGTGTTTTCCATGTTTGAATACATTTTATAATGTAATTATTAAAACTGTGACTTTTCGCCAGCATTACTCCAGTGTCACGTGATCCTTCAGAAATCATTATAACATGATGATTTGATGTTCAAGAAACATTTCTTAATATTCTTATCAATTTTTAACAGTTTATGCAGCTTAATGTCTCTTTGGGAAACCATGATGTTTTTTTCAGGATTCTTTGATAAATAGAAAGTGCAAAAAAGAACAACGTTTATTACAATGTGTAACATTATACGTGTCTTTACTGTCACCTTTGATCTATTTAATGCATCCTTGCTGAATAAAAGTATTATTATTATTTTTTATATATATTTCTGACCCCAAAATTTCTACTTAAAGGTAATGCACATGATTCAACTGCACAATCTGTCATTGAAACAATTAATTAAACCAATAAATGTTATGTGCATGACCATTAAATCATGAGATAACTAAGAAAAAGTCAAGAACAAAAATGGCCGCTATATCTGTTACACGCGTATGAAGGATGCGCTGTCTGTAACTCCATCGCTCTGATGGAAACAGTACCTCGGTTTAATTGTAACATGGGGGTTTGGTGTCAAAAAGTTAAGCGAGCAGTGTCTGTTTTTCTTTCTTTCCTTTATCTTTCCCTGCACTTGAGGACATATTGCACCCTCTTACATAATATATGCGTCTAGGTGCGTTTTAAACATTGATTACAGTGTTCTGCTGGGCGCTAGTCAAAAGGTGACCTTGAATCCCTGAATCAGCAGAGGAAAAATGACAGCTCGCTGTTTGTCTGCCTATGGAGGGTCAAATGAGAAGGATAAACTCGCATGACACTCTCTATAATGTGTGTGTGTGTCCACAGCTATACCTATGAATTAGTTTTGCATCTGGTGAGCAGTGGATTATAGGCTCCCATCTGTTCAGAAAGACAATATGGAGCAGATTACTGCAAAAAAAAAAAAAAAAAAATCCATTGCAGATTATGGGATTTATAAAGTAATAGACATCTGGAAAGCGATAAATTAAAGCTAACATCAAGGAAAGGTGGCTTTCGAGCGTCCCCGGAATTTGTCCACCTCCCAACAGCAATGCAATATAAAAGCGTTTATGTAATATTATAATGAGGAATTTGGAGTGACCTCATGTAAAGCAGCGGGGAAAGAGGGAGGGAGCGACTGACCAACCTGAGAGGAGGATCGGATGTGCATGACAGGGGTGAGCGAGTGTGATGCCCGTATTATGATATAGGATGGGAGGGACGTGATGAGCAGGTAGACAGCAAAGCATTTATTACTTAATTTGCCTTTTACAAGGGCGTCACAGATGTCTGAGGGCTGGCCCACACACACACACACACACACACACACACACACACACACACACACACACACACACACACACACACGCACACAGTCAAACAGATATAAATAGTACAGGTTAATTAGTTAGGTAAGTAATTTGAGCTAGGGCCTGGCAGTTAGAATTTGATCCACAGACTGGTAACTCAAGAATTAGCCATTGTCACTGCATTCAGACCTATATAAATCGCACCTGGACCGACTCGCAGTCACCACTCAGCCTTACTTCTGTTGAATCACCTGCCAGGAGAACTTCACCGAGGTAAGAGCTTTCCCACCCCGATCTCTTTGTGTGGCGCTGCTTTAGCTGGAAATAATATTTTACCTGCATGAGTGTGCAAGGTTTATATTAAAACGGCATGCATTTAGGCTACAGTTTTTTGTTTTGTTGGTTTTTTAAGAAACTTGCATGTTATTATGTAGGGTTTTAATAAAGTGCATTAAAATGCATGCATTTACACTTTTTTTTTTAATTGCATGTATGTGTATGTGCATTTTTTTAATAATAATTGCATTGAAAATGGTTTTATTTGATTGCATTAGAAGGGGGGGGGAAGGAGTTTGTAAAATGCCAGCATCTTTGATGAACTTCACCCTATCTTTAATCGATTATTTATTTATTTTGATGAAAAGCATATAGCTCAACAACGTTTCAGGCAGATCATCTTTTTCATTTTCATCTATGCGAGATTTATTTGTATCTAGTCTTGGCTGATTTGTGTATTCAAAGGTTTTTGTACATTGGCAGGTTGCTATGCACTGTAAAAAAAGTGTTTAGTTCACTTACTTAAAAAAACAAGTACAGCCATTAACTTAAAATCATTAAGTAAATAAACGTAATGCTTAATTGAAAAAATTAAGTTATGTGAACTTGATAATAGTTTTTTTGCTTTTTTTAAGCATGACGTTTATTTACCTAATAACTTTAAGGCAATGGGTTTCCTAATTTTTTTAAGTAAGTGAACTGAACACTATTTACAGTGTGGAGAGATATGACAGCTGCTTGTGAACATGAGTTAATTATTTAAAACTGTTCTTCTTCTTCTTCAGGACCATGTCACTGTCATCTGTTCTTTCCGCTGATGCCATCGACAGTGCGCTCAAGGACTGTCAAGGTAGGATACACCGTCTCTCCTGTCTCAGCATGTTTGTGTCTCATCCGCACATTAGAAATTGAACCTTGCATTCATTTCTGAAGTTTTTGTCTTCATTTTCCTCAAGTAATGTTTTTGATCTTAGCGCGAATCCAATTCAGTCCAGTTCAATTCAGCTGTTCCCTACTGTAAATGAGTGTCAGGTTTCACGTGTGTTTTAATTGGTTATTTTTCCAGCTCCAGACTCGTTCAGCCCCAAAAAGTTCTTCCAGCTGTGCGGTCTGACAAAGAAAAGCCCTCAGGAAGTGAAGAATGTCTTTAACATCTTGGACAACGACGCCAGTGGATTCATCGAGGAGGAAGAGCTCAAGTACTTGAGTTTTTTTTACATGTGTTTAAAGCCACATTGAAAAGTAGATTCTTTCAACATGAAAAAACTTTTAGGATCTTTGATTTAATAATGGCATTATGTGCAGAATCAACCCTAACCACAGACTTTAGCCTTTCCTGGGCTTTCCAAGCACATGAATATTAAGTATTCATAAACAGACAGGGATTACGTTGCCCGGGGACAGGCTGTTTTTATGCCTTTGAATTAAGCTAGACACATTATCCTCCAGCTGCTTTTTTTGCTTCCTGTCTCTATCTACCAATATTTCGAGTATTTCCTCGCCAGACAGCGGGATTATCTGATGTGGGACGTGAGGTGACTCTCTTTCTAACGTTTTTTTCTTTTTCCTCCAGGTTTTTCTTGCAGCGGTTCTCAGCTGGTGCTCGTGTGCTGACCGATAAAGAGACCAAGGCTTTCCTATCAGCAGCCGACGATGACAACGATGGCATGATCGGAATAGATGGTGATTATGGCTTATGTTTTACAATTAACTGAATAAACAGCAAACCGTTTTCTGATGGTTTTCATTTGATTCCTATTCACCTGACATGATTTAAACAGCTGTCACCTCACATCTATGTAAAGTTAGAGGGCGCATGCTGATTGGTCCTTTACGTGCAATCTATCACATCATTATCACATGGCACAAGCTGATTGGCCTCTGCTGATCCGGATGCCAATGAGATTGCTTGCTCAACATTCAAATATCAGTGTTGTGTGAACCCCTCCACCTCCCCAGCTCCACCTGCCTATATATGATCTATGTGTGTTTATTCATGCAGCAGCAGGATATATGAATTCAATAAATACATTTCTAATATCTGACATGCTCACCGCAGCGTAGACCAAATACACATTCAGTAACATGCTTAAACTATTCAGAAAGTTTGCTGTAAATTGTTTATTGACGCATCTGCAGGTTTACAT
The DNA here is from genome assembly GCF_949152265.1 of Phoxinus phoxinus. Classification (NCBI taxonomy): domain Eukaryota; kingdom Metazoa; phylum Chordata; class Actinopteri; order Cypriniformes; family Leuciscidae; genus Phoxinus; species Phoxinus phoxinus. The sequence goes on from NC_136876.1 coordinate 43,484,323, forward strand.
CCCACGTTAATGGAAATCTGTCTCTGATCTCTTGCAGAGTTCCAGGCGATGGTTCTGTCCTGAATGATCAGTACACATCTCACCCCTCTCTTGTACTCAGATTTCATTTCAGTTCAGCATCCTCGCCACTCCATACACACCGGACTCTTTTTACTCCCGGGGACCCCCCCGGTCAATAGAGTCCACACTCCAGAGGTTTTATTTGATTTTTGAATATGTAGAGGGGCGCACATGGGCATTGACCAAATGTAAAACTACCTGAAAACTATTTAAGTGAATAAATAAATAAATGGATCAAAATATTTCTAATGTTGTCTGTGTTATTTTCATTACTGTTATAAAATATTGAAGAGGTGAACCTGAAATAACGCCTATCTGAACGAGACAATGAGGTTTAAAAAATGTCTTTTAGAAAATAAAACTTTACAATTACAGTAAGATGGGTGATAAAATGTTGCAACATTTGGACAAAAGTGTCAGTATGGTAAATGTTTCACCAGGAATAAAACATAAAGGTGCCATAAAATAATATGTAAAACCACTCATACACAAAGAATCACTCACATTTCTGATTGCAAGATATAGATGTATAGATGATGTAAGATGTATAAATACAATTATATATTAATAAATTATAAATTCAATGCATTAAATAAATGAATATATAAATAGAATGTAGTGAAAATAAAAATAATGAATTAATAATAGCTATAATAATTATAATCATATTTTTATATTAATGATAAGTGAACCAAAACAATTAACTAATTACTGCTGAAATAAAATTCGTTGTAAAATGATATGCCCACAAAAGTAATCCTATTATAAAAGCATGATAATTTAGGTGTTTACTTTAGCTAGTTGCTATAGAGCATATAAAGAGAGCACACAATGGACAAAGACAATGTGTGAGCAAATATTATTAGGAGAAATATGGCTGCTGTCAATCATCTTAGAGTTAGCATGCACAGTTTTCCCTGTGGCATAAATCTATAGACAGAGATAGATAGATGGATGGATGGATGGATGGTGGATGGATGGATGGATGGATGGATGGATGGATGGATGGATGGATGGATGGATGGATGGATGGATGGATGGATGGTGGATGGATGGATGGATGGACGGATGGATGATAGATAGATAGTAGATGATAGATAGATAGATAGATAGATAGATAGATAGATAGATAGATAGATAGATAGATAGATAGATGAGGAATGGTTGGCCTCTAACCCATGTTGTTCCTGTTGCTCTCAGTCAGGACGTCAGTGGAGAACTCTGGCACCACATATAGCTACTGTAATTCAACCCCAGTGTATCAGTGCATTTACTACACAAATGTTTTCCAAACAGTCAGCTAACTTTAGACTTTAATAGCTGAGAATTACACAACAGGACCTAGAATTAGAGCGAGCGTGTTGACCACTAGACACACCACACCCTGACATTAGCACACTAGCAGCCAGTGTACAGCCTGATAGCGCCAGGATTTCACCAAAAACAGTAACAGCAATTATTACAGTAAAATACTGTACTACATGTTTGCTGTTATGTCATTTCCTGTTCTAACACTTCAAAGTTGTGTTTTTCTCTGTAAATGTGTGTGTCATGACAGAAACTGACATGGTTTCCATTGATTTAAGAGTAAATTTCCAATGATGGCGTTTTACTGTAAAACAAATATTGTTAAATTCTGGTTTGAGTATAAGCAATCTGATTAATGGCCATAATTTGTCTATATTATTAAACATTGTTCTGAGAGACATTACTAACATGATTTGCGTTGTGAATCTCAATATCATACACCAATATTACACCAAAATGTGGGATCTTAAGGGATCTCTTCTCAATTTAGGCTACATCAGTTTCTCAGCTGCTCCACTGCAGTTTAAATTATGCATTTTAAACCATCAAGGCCTTTTATTTTACAACCCCTTAATATTATTATTGTAGTGACCCACAAGGAAGTCTGAAAGAGACATTCACCAGGGACTGTACCTTTAAGGAAGGGGAGGTACAAATGATGACGAGTTCCGGTTTTGACGTTGTGTTTTGGTTTTGATATCACTCGCTGTACTGATGATAGTAAATATTGAAGTGGATAGTAAAGTTGACTCGACGCATCTCCGTCTCTTGTCTCCTCACTTACTGCACTCCACATTTGGTGACCCCCGACGCGAGTTGAACACGGCTGAATTATGTCTCACAACGACGGTGGTGAAAACGCTGCGGCCGCGGCGCCGGCCGCTGCTAGCGGCGCGGTTAATGTCGGCGCTATCTACGCAGCCACCATCAAATTACCGGACTTTTGGCAGCACAATCCACGGCCGTGGTTTCAGCACATCGAGGCACAGTTCCAGCTGAGAGGAATAACACAGGACGTTACAAAGTATTTCCACGTGGTAGCGGCCTTAGATGCCTCGACGACGGCCAGGGCTATGGCGCTGTTAGAGGCTCCTCCAGCTGACGGCAAGTACGACGCACTTAAAACGTTCCTGTTGAGCCTCTTTGAACTGTCAGAACTGGAGAAGGCAGACCGCCTGCTGTCCCTGAACGGCCTGGGCGACAGCAAGCCGTCCGAGTTAATGGAGAGGATGCTGGCGGTGCTGGGCGCGGCGGATCCCTCATTCCTTTTCGCCCACATATTCCTGCGGCAGCTTCCAGCACCCGTGCGCACCGCACTGGCTAGTTCCCCCCTCCCTTCCTCCAGAGACTACCGAGCACTGGCTGTGGAGGCAGACAGGATTTTCCTCGCCAACCGACAGCAGTTTGTCCATGCACTGCTGCCCACCCAGCGCACGTCTGTTCCACCCTCGGAGGATGACCCAGACACTGCAGCTGCTGTGACGGCCCGCCGACAGCGTGAGGACGGGTGGTGTTATTACCATTCCAGGTTTGGGGCCAAAGCCAAGCAGTGTCGTCAGCCTTGCAGTTTTGGAGCCCAGGGAAAAGCCAGGGCCGGCGCTCATTAGCAGCTATGGGCGCTGGCCGTGACTGCAAGCTGTTGTTCATCACTGACACCTTGTCCGGCCGGCGGCTGCTGGTCGATTCTGGGGCTCAGCGCAGCATCCTGCCAGCGCAGCCTGTGGACACCATTTTCCAGTTGCAGTAATGACCATTTTCTCTGCGCTTATAGGCTGTTGGTGGATGTTACAAACTGCCGCCTGATCGACGCCCTCTCTTTTGCTTCGTACCCCTGCACGCTGGGAGGGACAGGGGCGCTTTGTCTGTCAAACACGCTGGCCAACGGGGACCTGTATCAACGCCTACTTGCTGAGTTCCCTGACATCACCACGCCCACGTTTTCATCGGCGGTGGCTAAGCATGGCGTGGAGCACTACATCACCACGGTGGGCCCCCCAGTCTACGCACGAGCCCGGCGCCTCGACTCTGCCAAGCTCGCTATCGCCAGGGAGGAGTTCGCCACCATGGAGCACCTCGGTATCGTGCGCCGCTCCAACAGCCCGTGGGCTTCACCCCTGCACATGGTGACCAAGGCTGATGGCGGATGGCGTCCCTGTGGAGATTTCCGTCGCCTGAACGACGCCACCACACCCGACCGGTACCCAGTGCCGCACATCCAGGACTTCTCCGCCCACCTAGCCGGCGCCACCATTTTCTCAAAGGTGGACCTGGTGCGCGGTTACCACCAGGTGCCTGTCCACCCGCAGGATATCCCCAAAACAGCAGTCATCACACCCTTTGGCCTTTTCGAATTCCTACGGATGCCTTTCGGCCTCAAGGGGGCAGCGCAGACGTTTCAGCGTCTCATGGACTCGGTGCTGCGAGATATGCCGTTCATGTTTGTTTACTTGGACGACATTCTCGTGGCCAGCGCGTCCATAGACGACCACCGGACGCATCTCCGGCAGCTGTTCGGCCGGCTCAGTGAGCATGGCCTCATCATCAACCCGGCCAAGTGCGAGTTTGGCCGGTCATCCATCACTTTCCTCGGCCACCACGTCACCCCACAGGGGGCAGTCCCCCTCCCTGCCAAGGTGGAGGCCGTCGCCAGTTTTCCACGCCCACGCACTGTGAAGTCTCTGCAGGAGTTCCTGGGCATGGTGAACTTCTACAACCGTTTCCTCCCCCGTGCGGCCCAGCTCATGCGTCCATTGTATTACGCCTTGCGGGGTAGGAGACCGGCGGACGTGTTGGATTGGTCCCCAGAGATGACTGATGCGTTTGATGCTGCCAAAACTGCGCTGGCCAACGCTGCTCTGCTGGCGCACCCGTCTCCGACCGCCCCAGTTGCTCTTACTACGGATGCCTCTGATTACGCCGTGGGGGCTGTGTGTGAGCAATGGGTGAGCGGAGCCTGGCAGCCGCTGGCCTTTTTCAGCAGGAAGCTCCGGGACAATGAGAGGAAGTACAGCGCCTTCGACAGGGAGCTCCTGGGTCTTTTCCTCGCCACACGTCATTTCCGTTTCCTGTTGGAGGGTCGGCGGTTCACGGCTTTCGTTGACCACAAGCCGCTGACGTTTGCTATGGCCAAGTCTACGGAGCCATGGTCTAGTCGACAGCAGCGTCAGCTCTCGGCCATCTCCGAGTTTACCACTGACGTTCAGCACGTGGCTGGCAAGGATAATTTCGTCGCCGACTGCCTCTCCCGGGCGGTCGCTGGTTCCGTCCACTTGGGCCTCGACTATGCGGCTATGGCTGCGGATCAAATGGCGGACTCTGAGGTGCAAGCCTACAGGACGGCCCCCACGGCGCTGCTCATGGAAGATGTGATGTTTGACACGGCCAACGCTACACTCCTCTGCGACGTCTCCACTGGGCAACCTCGCCCCATGGTACCTGCTGCCTGGAGGCATAAAGTTTTTGATGCCATCCATGGTCTTTCCCACCCGGGGGTGAAGGCCTCTACCAAGCTGGTGGGGGCCAAGTTCGTCTGGCCGGGCCTGCGGAGGGACGTCAGGGCCTGGGCTGCGGCCTGTGTGGCGTGCCAGCGCGCAAAGGTGACTCGTCATACCAAGGCTCCTTTGGCCCCCTTCAAAGTGCCAGAGAGACGTTTTGATCATGTGAATGTGGACCTGGTGGGCCCACTTCCCCCCTCCCGTGGTTACACCTACCTCCTCACCATGGTGGACAGGACCACCAGGTGGCCAGAAGTAGTTCCCCTGTCCTCCACTACATCAGCGGAAGTGGCCCGGGCGTTCATTATGGCTTGGGTGGCCCGTTTCGGCACACCGTCCGACCTCTCTTCGGACCGGGGTCCGCAGTTTACATCGGAGCTTTGGTCTGCGGTCGCCGAGGTCCTTGGGGTGAAGGTCCATCGTACCACAGCCTATAACCCACAGAGCAACGGATTGTGCGAGCGGTTTCATCGTGACATGAAGGCCGCGCTCAGGGCCAGCCTTACGGGCAGCGACTGGGCTGACCGCCTCCCATGGGTTATGCTTGGCCTTCGCTCCGCCCCCAAGGAAGATCTTCAGGCCTCATCGGCCGAGCTGGTGTATGGCCAGCCTCTGCGTGTCCCGGGGGAGTTTCTTCCAGATGCCACGGCCCCGTGGTCAGTTGCCTCACATCGGGCTGCGTCTCGGGACATTGCAGACGCCTTTGTCCCTATTCCAACGTCTCACCATGGCCTTCCCCGGTCCTACGTGCCCAAGGATTTACCATCGGCCAAGTATGTTTTCATCCGCCACGATGGCCATCGGACACCGCTGCAGCCCCCATACGATGGGCCCTTCCGCGTCCTGGTGGGGGGGTCTAAGAACTTTGTTGTGGATATGGGGGGCAGGCCTGAGCGGGTGGCTATTGACCGTCTCAAGCCTGCTCATGTGGATATTGGCGAACCGCTTCAGCTGGCCCTTCCCCCGCGGCGAGGGCGCCCACCTGCGGCAACCTCGCCCCCTGCGGCAACCTCGCCCCCTGCGGCAACCTCGCCCCCTGCCCCTGCCCCGCCCCTTGCCCTTGGCCCCTCTGCTGTTAGGCGCAGCCGGTATGGCCGCCCAGTCCGCCCCCCTGTACGTTGACTTTGTTGGAGGGACTGTTATGTGCTGGACTGTTCTGTTTTGCACTAGTGCATAGTGTCACATGTTCGATTTGGGGTACATGTTCGGCCTGGCCCTGTTATTATGGGTGAATTCTGGGGGGGCCTGTGTAGTGACCCACAAGGAAGTCTGAAAGAGACATTCACCAGGGACTGTACCTTTAAGGAAGGGGAGGTACAAATGATGACGAGTTCCGGTTTTGACGTTGTGTTTTGGTTTTGATATCACTCGCTGTACTGATGATAGTAAATATTGAAGTGGATAGTAAAGTTGACTCGACGCATCTCCGTCTCTTGTCTCCTCACTTACTGCACTCCACATTATGATGATTATCAATATGTTTTAAAGCAGTGTTTGAAGTTGAAATATGTTGGCATATTTTATCAGTTAATTAATTATGTATATTGTGTATAGGAACTATAAAAAGCACAGGCAGCAAAAAGCCATTGCTTAATTCCTGTGGTGTTATGAGTATATATTTTTCGGAGAGGAATGTTGTTCGAGGATCAACTAAATATGTTGTCTAACTCGGGAAAAACAGGACTTGCCCGGTTTCAGAATATTAAGAACATATAAAAAATGAGAATAAACAACATTAACTTACAAATGTCTGAGCTGACTTCTCTTTTTGTTCACATTTTCCCTCAGGTAGAGATTGCATATTGTTGTCAGCGGCAACTCAGCTCCTGTCAGGCTTATGAATATTAATCACAATATGTGCGTTCAGCCAATGGCATTACCACTTGTGTGTTTGTCCCGCCCACTACTGAAGCACGTGATCGAAGCTTCTGCTTGGTATCAATTTCGCAAAAAAAAAAAAAAAATGCAAGTAATTTCCACTGTTGTAAAATATATTGCCTGAACATTTAATGCTGCGGTTTTGATATTTTATCATTTATCTGATAATTATCTCCTTAAAAATCCCTAATTAAATCATGTGCAGGAAACTATTGGGGCTGACTAAATGCAATGTTTGTCAAATTTTCATAATCCATTGTCAAAGAAAATCCTGCCATGTTTATGAACTGAAAAAAGTAACATAAATAAATAAACAATGTCAAGTGTATATTAATGAGCAGATAATTTACAAAGACGTAAGAGCTGTAAATGAGGTGCATGCAGCACTGCTGGGATATACAGGGCTGGGACAGTCATAGATACCAGTATTCAGGGATACAATAGATCTATGACCCCTAAAGGATCAGAAACCATGACTTGTAAACAGGAAGGAAATCGGAGACGCCAGGTCCAGGCTGACTCTTTGGACAGTAGAATAGGATCATGTGACAAGGGCAGTTGAGCAGGACAGTTGTGACAGTGCAATATTATTACTGTACAGTCTCAAGCTGCAGAGTGAGAACAAGAAGAAGGCAAATCAAGGCAAAAAGCCATTTGAATGGTTTTCACAAATATCTGAATCGCAAGACGTGATGTGTATAGCCACCATTCTTGTTTTTTAGTAGTTAGTCTCACTCACCTTTCTCACCTTACAACATAAAATTATGTTTAATAGAGCAGAACTACGCAAAAATGGATACACCTACAGGTGGTCAACTTTTAATCCCTCGCATTACATTCAAATTCTGGATTTGATTTTTGTGCTGCTGTCAATTGACCCAAATTGGATTCTGTATAATTCATCGGGGGGACATTTTTTCTTCAAAAAAGAAGAAGTAAAATAAACAGAAAATCAGGGAAAAACAGAACTGCCTGAAACGAGTCATCAGTAATTCAGTCTTACTTCCTGAGCAAACCAGGTTTGTAACAAATTTGTATATTGCCAGCCTTATTAGCTGCTCGCAAACCATGTCTACTTTGACTCTTAAACACTGTATTTTTAGCTGAGGCTGGAAGAGTTTGGTTTGTGTTGTTGAGATGTCTAGACACTGTTTTCTGAGCTGCTAAAGGAAATCCACTGTGCATTTACTTCCAAAGGATGAGGACTCAAGCTCAAATGGATGCAGAAAAACCAACGTCATTGCTACTCTTCGTATCACTGAGTATTGTGTGCTGATCTAGCCTGGTTCTACCAGACTCTCGTACATTTCATTTGTACAGAGAGTCTGGCCTCTCTCCATTGACAAGCATTAACTTCCTTAAAGGCGGGTACTTTGTTGAAGTTTAAAACTATTGGATCTGCCCAGAGTCACTCTAGGGGCCCTATTTTAACAATCTGAAACGCAAGTGTCAAAGCGCAAAGCGCAAGTAACTTTGTGGGCGGATCCCGGCGCTGTTGCTATTTTCCCGGCGGGATAAATGACTCTTGCGCCTGGCGCAAATGTAAATGGGGTTGGTCTGAAGTAGCTTCATTATTCATAGGTGTGGTTTGGGCGTAACGTTAAATAAACCAATCAGAGCGTCCTCTCACATTCCCTTTAAGAGCAGGCGCGCTTGTTCCATGGCGGATCGCTATTATAACGGCGGATTTGCCAGCGCACGCCAGTAGTGGTTCACAGCCGAGGAGGCCGACGTTCTCGTCAGGGCCGTAAAACACAGAGAAGTGACATTGGGGATGATGGGAGAAACCCACCCAAATTAGCTTCGCTTAAACAGGCGTAGGCTATGTGTAATGTGTAGCCTAATCTAGATATAAAAAAATAATAATTCTAGATAGATCTTTTTCACATCTTCACGGACACAACAATGATTTCCCTCGTGTGTTAATATTTTTCCTTGTAATAATGTATGATTTGCAAAAATGAAAACTGCTGCGTCTGTTTATATTAAAGAATCAAAGTGGATGCGCGTTAACATTATGGCCAAGCACGCGCCCTTAAAATACCATATCACTAACGCGCAACGCGCCACTGTCTTTAGACTGTTTTTTTCCTGGTCAGTGGCGCAATTGCTTTCTAAAATTGGAAAATAGCACCAGGGGAGTTTTGCGCCGAAACACGCCTCCTCTTTGCGCTGAACCGCCCCCGCGAGCGCAAGTTCATTCCCTAATTTACCGACGTGCGTCTGTGGAGGGAAAAGTCCGCTGTGCGCGGGTGCAAAATAGGAATGATACATGCGTCGGTGTTCAAAGTCAATTGCGCTGGGTGCAAGATAGGGCCCTAGATCTGCCATAACCAATCGCTAACGTTTGGTCATGACGTATGACGACTCAAACTAGCGCACAGAGCAGAGTAGACCTATCACAACAGACTGGGTCATCTGACCAATAAGAGCAGAGTAGACCAATCACAAATGACTGGGTCACCTGACCAATCAGAGCAGAGTAGACCAATCTCAACAGACTGGGTAACCTGACCAATCAGAGCAGAGTAGACCAATCACAACAGACTGGGTCATCTGACCAATCAGAGCAGAGTAGACCAATCACAACAGACTGGGTCATCTGACCAGTCAGAGCAGAGTAGACCAATCACAACAGACTGGGTCACCTGACCAATCAGAGCAGAGTAGACCAATCACAACAGACTGGGCCACTTGACCAATTAGAGCAAAGTAGATCAATCACAAAAGACTGGGTCATCTGACCAATCAGAGCAGAGTAGACCAATCACAACAGACTGGGTCATCTGACCAATCAGAGCAGAGTAGACCAATCACAACAGACTGGGCCATCTGTGTCACGAACACACACAGGAACAGGTAGATCCAAAAGCAGTATTCTTTATTAAAGGGTAATCCGTACTCACAACCAGGTCCATGGCCAGGGCGAAACAGACAGTCCATTGGGCGGCCAGGGCGAAGCAGACAGTCCATCGGGTGGCCAGGGCGGTGAAGACCCCTCGGGCGGCCACGGCGGTGAAGACCCCTCGGGCGGCCACGGCGGTGAAGACCCCTCGGGCGGCCACGGCGGAGACGACCAGGGTGAAGATGACCACTCGGGCGGCCATGGCGGAGACGACCAGGGTGAAGACGACCAGGGTGAAGACGACCACTCGGGCGGCCATGGCGGAGACGACCAAGGTGAAGCCGACCACTCGGGCGGCCATGGCGGTGAAGACCAAGGCGGAACAGAGACAGACCCTGGCTCAGAAACAGTCACAGACCCCACCGGCTCAGGAACTGGAACAGACACCACCGGCTCAGGAACTGCAACAGACACCACCGGCTCAGGAACTGCAACAGACACCACCGGCTCAGGAACAGCAACAGACACCACCGGCTCAGGAACTGCAACAGACACCACCGGCTCAGGAACTGCAACAGCAACAGACACCACCGGCTCAGGAACTACAACAGCAACAGACACCACCGGCTCAGGAACTACAACAGCAACAGACACCACTGGCTCAGGAACTACAACAGCAACAGACACCACCAGCTCAGGAACTGCAACAGACACCACCGGCTCAGGAACTGCAACAGACACCACCGGCTCAGGAACTGCAACAGACACCACCAGCTCAGGAATTGCAACAGACACCACCGGCTCAGGAACTGCAACAGACACCACCGGCTCAGGAACTACAACAGCAACAGACACCACCGGCTCAGGAACTACAACAGCAACAGACACCACCGGCTCAGGAACTACAACAGCAACAGACACCACTGGCTCAGGAACTACAACAGCAACAGACATCACCGGCTCAGGAACTACAACAGCAACAGACACCACTGGCTCAGGAACTGCAACAGCAACAGACACCACCGGCTAAGGAACTGCAACAGACACCACCGGCTCAGGAACTGCAACAGACACCACCGGCTCAGGAACTACAACAGCAACAGACACCACTGGCTCAGGAACTACAACAGCAACAGACACCACTGGCTCAGGAACTGCAACAGCAACAGACACCACCGGCTCAGGAACTGCAACAGACACCACCGGCTCAGGAACGGCAACAGACACCACCGGCTCAGGAACTGCAACAGACACCACCGGCTCAGGAACTACAACAGCAACAGACACCACCGGCTCAGGAACTACAACAGCAACAGACACCACCGGCTCAGGAACTACAACAGCAACAGACACCACTGGCTCAGGAACTACAACAGCAACAGACACCACCGGCTCAGGAACTACAACAGCAACAGACACCACTGGCTCAGGAACTGCAACAGCAACAGACACCACCGGCTCAGGAACTGCAACAGACACCACCGGCTCAGGAACTGCAACAGACACCACCGGCTCAGGAACTGCAACAGACACCACCGGCTCAGGAACTACAACAGCAACAGACACCACCGGCTCAGGAACTACAACAGCAACAGACACCACCGGCTCAGGAACTACAACAGCAACAGACACCACTGGCTCAGGAACTACAACAGCAACAGACACCACCGGCTCAGGAACTACAACAGCAACAGACACCACTGGCTCAGGAACTGCAACAGCAACAGACACCACCGGCTCAGGAACTGCAACAGACACCACCGGCTCAGGAACTGCAACAGACACCACCGGCTCAGGAACTACAACAGCAACAGACACCACCGGCTCAGGAACTACAACAGCAACAGACACCACCGGCTCAGGAACTACAACAGCAACAGACACCACCGGCTCAGGAACTACAACAGCAACAGACACCACCGGCTCAGGAACTACAACAGCAACAGACACCACCGGCTCAGGAACTACAACAGCAACAGACACCACCGGCTCCGGAACTACAACAGCAACAAGGCAAGGCAAGGCAAGTTTATTTATATAGCACATTTCATACACAATGGTAATTCAAAGTGCTTTACATAGAAGAAATTAAAATAATCAAAAGAAATGAGAATAATTAAAACAGTTTAGAATAAAAATTAAATAAAATACAGTGCAAACAGTCGGACGCACAGTGGCACAGTGCTCATTCAGTAAATGCTAAGCTAAACAGATGTGTTTTGAGTCTGGATTTGAATGTGGCTACAGTAGGAGCACACCTGATCTCTTCTGGAAGCTGGTTCCAGCTGCGGCTGGCATAATAGCTAAAAGCGGACTCTCCTTGCTTTGAGTGAACCCTTGGTATTTCTAGTTGATGTAATCCTAATGATCTGAGTGATCTGTTGGGTTTATATTCAGTGAGCATATCTGCAATGTATTGAGGACCTAGGCCATTAAATTATTTATATACCATTAATAATACTTTAAAATCAATCCTAAATGTGACTGGCAGCCAGTGTAAAGACCTGAGGACTGGTGTGATGTGTTCAAATTTTTTGGTTCTGCTCAGGATCCTGGCGGCAGCGTTCTGTACGAGCTGCAACTGTCTTATGGTCTTTTTGGGAAGGCCAGTAAGGAGTCCATTACAATAATCCACCCTGCTGGTGATGAAAGCATGCACAAGTTTTTCTAAGTCCTGACTGGAAACAAAGCCTCTAATTCTTGCAATATTTTTCAGATGGTAGTATGCTGATTTAGTTATTGATTTGACATGACTACTGAAGCTAAGGTCTGACTCTAGAGACACACCAAGATTCCTGACTTGATTTTTAATTGTTTGACCTTTAGAGTGAAGGTATGCATTCACCTTGAGAACTTCATCTTTGTTTCCAAACGCAATGACTTCAGTTTTGTCTTTGTTTAACTGAAGAAAGTTTTGGCACATCCAACTGTTTACTTCATCAATGCATTGGAACAGGGAGTCAATGGGGCTGTAATCGTTAGGCGATAGGGCTAAGTAGATCTGTGTGTCGTCTGCATAGCTGTGGTAAGCAATTTGGTTCTTTCTCATTATTTGGCTCATTGGGAGCATGTACAGGTTGAATAGGAGTGGCGCAAGAATTGAGCCTTGAGGAACTCCGCATGTCATGGATGTCCACTCAGACTTATGGTCTCCTATACTCACATAATAACCTCTCGCTTCCAAGTATGACCTGAACCATTTTAGGACTATCCCAGAAAGTCCCACCCAGTTTTCCAGCCTGTCAAGAAGTATGTTGTGATCGACAGTGTCAAAAGCAGCACTGAGGTCGAGTAGCACCAGCACTGATATTTTGCCTGTATCAGTATTTAAGCGAATATCGTTAATTATCTTTATGAGCGCTGTCTCTGTGCTGTGATGCGATCGGAAACCAGATTGAAAATTGTCAAAGTATCCGTTTGAGCTTAAGAATTTGTTCAGCTGATTGAAAACAACTTTTTCAATGATCTTGCCAATGAAAGGAAGATTTGAGATCGGTCTATAGTTGCTTAATATAGTCTTATCCAGATGGCTCTTTTTCAGGAGGGGTTTGACAACTGCAGTTTTCAGGGAGTTTGGAAAACTCCCAGAGAGAAGTGAGGCATTTACCACTTCTAGGAGATCTGCTTCTAAGCTGTTTAACACACTTTTGAAGAAAGATGTGGGAAGAGCGTCAAGGGCGCAGGTTGATGTTTTAAGGTGCTGTACGGTTTTTTTTCAAAATTTTGCCATCAATTTCTTTGAAATCAGACATAGTAACTACTTTCTCAGGTTGTGGTCTGATCTGTCTGACCCCAGTGCAACTCAAGGATGTGCTGATCACCTTTCTGATATTATTGATTTTCTCAGAGAAGAAAGAAGCAAACTCACTGCATTTGCTGTCTGAGAGCATTTCACTGGGAATCTGGCTCGGGGGGTTTGTTAATCTCTCTACAGTAGCAAAAAGAGTGCGTGTGTTGTTTAAGTTGCTGTTAATAATATTTGAGAAGAAAGTCTGTCTAGCTTTGCCTAATTCCATATTGAAAGCATGGATGGTGTCTTTGTAGATGTTATAATGGACTACAAGTTTTGTCTTCCGCCACATGCGCTCTGCTTTTCTGCATTGTCTTTTCATATTTTGCACTGCTGTTGAGTTTCTCCAGGGTGCTTTTTGTCTACCACTCTTCCTGACTCAGACACGGGCACCGGCTCAGGAACAGACACGGGCACCGGCTCAGGAACAGACACGGGCACCGGCTCAGGAACAGGCTCGGCGGGCGTGACGTGAAGCTCAGGCTCGGCGGGCGTGACGTGATGCTGGATCGGGGCCGGCAGGGCGAGCAGCTCGGGCGGGGCCGGCAGGGCGAGCAGCTCGGGCGGGGCCGGCAGGGCGAGCAGCTCGGGCGGGGCCGGCAGGGCGAGCAGCTCGGGCGGGGCCGGCAGGGCGAGCAGCTCGGGCGGGGCCGGCAGGGCGAGCAGCTCGGGCGGGGCCGGCAGGGCGAGCAGCTCGGGCGGGGCCGGCAGGGCGAGCAGCTCGGGCGGGGCCGGCAGGGCGAGCAGCTCGGGCGGGACCGGCAGAGCAGCATGCCTAACTGGCACGTCAGGGATGGCAGTCACCTCTGGGATGGTCTCTGGGTTAGGAACCACCGGACGGTCCGTTGAAGAGGCCTTTCTCCTTCTCCTCTTCCGTCTCCGGACCACCGGAATCGGAACCACCAGACCCGACTCAGGAACAGACACTGGCTCCGGCTCTGGAACAGAAGACACTGGCTCCGGCTCTGGAACAGCAGACACTGGCTCCGGCTCTGGAACAGCAGACACTGGCTCCGGCTCTGGAACAGCAGACACTGGCTCCGGCTCTGGAACAGCAGACACCGGCATGTCCAGGATCCGAGCCAGACGCTCCAAATAGTCCATCATTGCCTTGGCGGTCCCACCAATAGGCATCTCTAGATCTGTCTCAAACTGGGCAGACGGGACGTGAACAGTCTCTGACTGGGCAGACGTGACGTGAACAGTCTCTGACTGGGCAGACGTGACGTGAACTGTCTCTGACTGGGCAGACAGAACGTGAACAGTCTCTGACTGGGCAGACGTGACGTGAACAGTCTCTGACTGGGCAGACGGGACGTGAACAAACTCTGGATGGGCGGACGTATGTTTCCCCCTTCTCCGCCCGCGACGGCGAGATGGTGGCTCTGATCCGTCTCTCACCAGTCCAGGGACGAAGGGGGGCCAAGGTGGAGGGTGGTGTTGGACTTGTTCTCGACCACCTCCTCCTCTGTGACCTCCCCGGGTCCCACGAAAAAAAACTAGGCGGGTTCCCTCAAAACAATCCCTCCTCTCCCACTCGATGGCTGGGGAAGAGAAGTTGGAACACATACCGCTGGATCTAGGTGTGACGGAGTCCTTCTGTCACGAACACACACAAGATGAGAAGATCCAATTTGCAGTATTTATTTATTAAAGGGTAATCCGTACTCACAACCAGTCCAGGCAAGGGTCGATATCCAAAAAGCAATCCAAAAGAACACAAGACAAAAGCAAACAGGAACGGAAGTGTGGGGACAATATACAAGGACTTCCGTGACAAACACTGAAACAGACAGGGTATATATACACAAGGTGCAAACAAGGTGACGAGAAACAGCTGAAGGAAATGAACAATCAGTGACAGACAGGATTATGGGAAATGTAGTGAAAATGCCTAGACACCGTGAAAACTGAGACCTCTAGTGTTAAACCCAGGGAACCACCAGACACTGTGACAATCTGACCAATCAGAGCAGAGTAGACCAATCACAACAGACTGGGCCATCTGACCAATCAGAGTAGAGTAGACCAATCACAACAGACTGGGCCATCTGACCAGTCAGAGCAGAGTAGACCAATCACAACAGACTGGGCCACTTGACCAATCAGAGCAGAGTAGACCAATCACAACAGACTGGTGAGGAAAAAGGTGACGCTGCAATGTATATTATGAGAAAATTATAGTTTTTATTTCTTTATTTGATGTACACCTACTGTATACAGCACCTACAGCACATTTATTCAAACTCCATCTACTTTAAACACTTTACAGTTTTTGATATCCTCTCATGATACAAATGTGTCCCTGATATGATATAAAATATGCTGTCAACTTTAATCAAGGTCTATATGATATTATATCTCAGCAAGCTGGTAAAAAAAAAAAAAAAAGAAGCCAAATGTCAAATCCATGTTTTAAAGCGTCATGCAGCTTTTCACCTCCATTCCAATGCATCTAATAAATAATGAGCGACTGCACGTACCAGTCTAGCGAGATATAATGCACATTTAATGATAATCCCATGTAATTAACTGAAGCTACGGTGAACAGTATCAACTGCATGTTATCAATAGACGTGGCCTGAACACTTGACATCTCAGTCATGCGTGGGGCCCATGCAGAAGCCGCGAGAATGGCTGGGATTATCGCTCTGTAACTCGAGCGGGGCGTCCCGGCAAGATTTGATGAGAATGTCTAATCAAGGCAGCAAAAGAGTGAAGTAAATAAGTAATGCCGGCCACATTTCTTTTTGT
This sequence comes from Phoxinus phoxinus, assembly GCF_949152265.1. Classification (NCBI taxonomy): domain Eukaryota; kingdom Metazoa; phylum Chordata; class Actinopteri; order Cypriniformes; family Leuciscidae; genus Phoxinus; species Phoxinus phoxinus. The sequence continues at coordinate 43,500,452 of NC_136876.1, forward strand.
CCTGCCGTGGCAATTAACTGGTCTGGTGGGACGGAGGCCGTAGATCCACGGGCTGGTTCCAGCGTCTTGTGTCTGTGTCTCATGCCGGTTCAATAATTGATGCGCCTCGCTTCATTGTCACCAAAAACTCATACCAAAGGAAGAAGTGTCAGGGTCGTCTTACTTATTAAAGGTCTCTGAATCTTTAATGGGCACCTCATCCTCCGTGATAACACAGCGTTGCCGGCTGGTTCATGGGGTGTTTGTTTCGGCTAGATGGTGTATGAAGTATGAAAAACAATAATTACAGATTCGGATAAAAGGGGGATTACCTGCTGTGCTATTATTCAGATCTGGTTCAATTTGGGCTCGCCCGAGTCCTGGAGAAGCACGAGCGTCATGCAAGTTTAAAGTGTTGTGGAAGATAGCGGTTGGGTGGATTCTCGTGCATTATGCAGCGTGGGCTTCTGGTCAGCGAGTCGGCTGCTATTGTTTAATCTCTGCGTAGGGTTACAAACTGACACTTATACATTATGAGAAATCTCAGACAAAGGTTGATATGAGGATGACATCAGCTGTGATACGGGTCAGTCCTCTCATGCGGGTCACCTGTCCCAGACGGCAACATAGTGTCGGCCCGGATCCGGCCCACATCTGGTGCATGCGGATTCTATACGTGTCTTAATTCATCATTTTTAAATATGGAAATCACATATGATTTATCTAATCATTAAGCAGACACGGGGATGGCCTAATAATTGAGCTGTGAGGGTTATTAATAACATGTCAAGCATTGGAGTCATGAGGTTTTGTGTTTGTGCTTTATGGTTTCCCTTGTGGAAAAAGTACACTTAAAAATACTATGAAAATCCATATTAATAACTTCCATATTAATAACTTATTAACCATAATTATGACCAAAGCTTTTTTCTTCTTTTTTTTCTGTACGAACTACTACATTGATTCAGATATGCCAAGAAGTTTGTTTTGTTGTTGTCTGAACTTCCTCTTGCTTGCCTCATATGTCATGACCTGTCGGTTGTGGTTGTCCCAGATCACCCATTCAGGTCCTTAAGGCATTCAAATTTTGAGGAACGCCTCATTTGGCAATAAAAGACTATTCAAATGTCTGGGAACACTTCATTTGATAATAAAAACCCTTGTGTTGGCAATATAGTCATCCAAAATAGTACACGCAGCACAGATGACATGTTGAAGATTCAGTAAGATTGGATTCGGTTAGATTCAGCAACTGTGACTAAATTGTCCATTCAGTATCAGACAATATTACACAGTATGCCAGCCCCTCTCTTTCTGTTTTGAAGTCCATCAAAGCGCATCCATTCATGATTGAAGTGCTCCACGCGGCTCTGGGGGTTAATGAAGGCCTTCTGAAGTGAAGCGCCGTAAATCGATGCGTACGGCCGTCTGCCGGAAGCTAGTTATTTTAGTCGATAAAGTTTTAAATATGGATATTTTTCTTACACAAACGCATCGCTTCACTTCAGAAGGTCTTTATTAACCCACCGGAGCAGTGTGGAGCACTTTAATCATGGATAGATGCACTTTTATGATGGAGAGATGCACTTTTATGATGGATGGATGCACTTTTATCATGGATATATGCACTTTTATGATGAGAGATGCACTTTTAGGATGGATAAATGCACTTTTATGATGGAGAGATGCACTTTTATAATGGATAGATGCACTTTTATGATGGAGAGATGCACTTTTATGATGGAGAGATACACTTTTATGATGGAGAGATGCACTTTTGTGATGAGAGATGCACTTTTATGATGGAGAGATACACTTTTATGATGGATGGATGCACTTTTATCATGGATATATGCACTTTTATGATGAGAGATGCACTTTTATGATGATAAATGCACTTTTATGATGGAGAGATGCACTTTTATAATGGATAGATGCACTTTTATGATGGAGATGCACTTTTATGATGGATAGATGCACTTTTATGATGGAGATGCACTTTTATGATGGATAGATGCACTTTTATGATGGAGAGATGCACTTTTATGATGGATAGATGCACTTTTATGATGGATTAATGCACTTTTATGATGGAGAGATGCACTTTTATGATGGATAGATGCACTTTTATGATGGAGAGATGCACTTTTATGATGGATAGATGCACTTTTATGATGGATAAATGCACTTTTATGATGGATAGATGCACTTTTATGATGGATAGATGCACTTCTATGATGGATAGATGCACTTTTATGATGGAGAGATGCACTTTTATGATGGATAGATGCACTTTTATGATGGATAAATGCACTTTTATGATGTATTAATGCACTTTTATGATGGAGGGATGCACTTTTATGATGGATAGATGCACTTTTATGATGGAGAGATGCACTTTTATGATGGATAAATGCACTTTTATGATGGATGGATGCACTTTTATGATGGAGGGATGCACTTTTATGATGGATAGATGCACTTTTATGATGGATGGATGCACTTTTATGATGGATGGATGCACTTTTATGATGGATATATGCACTTTTATGATGGATAGAGGCACTTTTATTATGGATAGATGCACTTTTATGATGGATGGATGCACTTTTATGATGGATAAATGCACTTTTATGATGGATGGATGCACTTTTATGATGGAGAGATGCACTTTTATGATGGATAGATGCACTTTTATGATGGAGAGATGCACTTTTATGATGGATAGATGCACTTTTATGATGGATGGATGCACTTTTATGATGATAGATGCACTTTTATGATGGATGGATGCACTTTTATGATGGATGGATGCACTTTTATGATGGAGAGATGCACTTTTATGATGGATGGATGCACTTTTATGATGGATGGATGCACTTTTATGATGCAGAGATGCACTTTTATGATGCAGAGATGCACTTTTATGATGGAGAGATGCACTTTTATGATGGATAGATGCACTTTTATGATGGAGAGATGCACTTTTAGGATGGATAAATGCACTTTTATGATGGATGGATGCACTTTTATGATGGATAGATGCACTTTTATGATGGATAGGTGCACTTTTATGATGGATAGATGCACTTTTATGATGAATGGATGCACTTTTATGATGGAGAGATGCACTTTTATGATGGAGAGATGCACTTTTATGATGGAGAGATGCACTTTTATGATGGAGATGCACTTTTATGATGGATAGATGCACTTTTATGATGGATAGATGCACTTTTATGATGGATAGACACACTTTTATTATGGATAGATGCACTTTTATTATGGATAGATGCACTTCTAATGATGGATGGATGCACTTTTATGATGGATAGATGCACTTTTATGATGGAGAGATGCACTTTTATGGACTTCAAAACAGAAATGGCCATTCACTGCCATTATAAAGCTCAGAAGAGCCTGGACATTTTTTTATATAACTCTGATTGTATTCCTCTGAAAGAAGAATGTCATATACACCTAGGATGACTTCAGTGTGAGTAAATCATGGGCTAATTTTCATTTTTGGGTGAATCCCTTTAAACTACCAGACTTTGCATTATCCTGACACATGTGATCAGTCCCCGCTCCAGGAGTTCTGTAACTTCTGTTCATCAGAGACGCTCCGCTAGCCGGTGGATTTCAGGCCCTGTCAAAGCCCAACGCGAAACGCGGGCGTTCTCGCATCCATTTCCCGTCTCCGCTCCAGTTTCTGCATGATTACAGGAGTCACTGTTGGGTTTCAGCTGTGGCTCAGTTTCGACTGTTGGCCACCAGATCTTCTCATTACCTAACAGGATTCTACACAACATATACCCGTCACATCTCCAGGACTTCACCGGACAGTGAATTATTAAAGCGTAACAAGCTGTCGGGACACCAAACTCAATTGTGCGTTTTAATTAAATGTCTCTCTCTCGCTAGGTCTGCCTCCTTTCTGCTGACAGTGAGATGGTGGTGTTTGAGATGCTCCCTTGAACAACAGGGAACAGGGGACCGCTTTTATCTGCTTACACAGCGTGTTGAAGTTTCAATCAATGGTTTTGTGATTTTCATATTTAAAGGGATAGTTCACGCCATTAATCGCTCACCCAATGTCGTTCCAAACTCGTAAAACTTTCGTTCATATTCTGAACACAAATATAGTTTTATTTGTTTTTATGAAATCTGAGCCATTTCTGTACTCTCCATTGAAAGCTACGCAACTACTACTTTGACACTTTAAAAAGTTCATAAAGAGATCGAAAACCTAATACATATGAATTGAGCGGTTTAATCCAAATTTTCTGAAGAGACACGTTCACTTTATATGATGAACAGATTTAATTTAGACTTTTATTCACATATAAACATTCATCAACGGACATAAACAGAAGCTCAACAGAACTTGCTTGAAGCGCGAGAACAAACCTCTTGCAGAAGCTCAAACGCACTGCGTAACACGAGAACGAACCTCATTGGTTCTTGCTGAAGCTCAAACGTGCTGCGTAACACGAGAACGAACCTCATTGGTTCTTGCTGAAGCTCAAACGTGCTGCGTAACACGAGAACGAACCTCATTGGTTCTTGCAGAAGCTCAAACGCGCTGCGTAACACGAGAACGAACCTCATTGGTTCTTGCTGAAGCTCAAACGTGCTGCGTAACACGAGAACGAACCTCATTGGTTCTTGCAGAAGCTCAAACGTGCTGCGTAACACGAGAACGAACCTCATTGGTTCTTGCAGAAGCTCAAACGTGCTGCGTAACACGAGAACGAACCTCATTGGTTCTTGCAGAAGCTCAAACGTGCTGCGTAACACGAGAACGAACCTCATTGGTTCTTGCAGAAGCTCAAACGTGCTGCGTAACACGAGAACGAACCTCATTGGTTCTTGCAGAAGCTCAAACGTGCTGCGTAACACGAGAACGAACCTCATTGGTTCTTGCAGAAGCTCAAACGCGCTGCGTAACACGAGAACGAACCTCATTGGTTCTTGCAGAAGCTCAAACGTGCTGCGTAACACGAGAACGAACCTCATTGGTTCTTGCAGAAGCTCAAACGTGCTGCGTAACACGAGAACGAACCTCATTGGTTCTTGCAGAAGCTCAAACGCGCTGCGTAACACGAGAACGAACCTCATTGGTTCTTGCAGAAGCTCAAACGCGCTGCGTAACACGAGAACGAACCTCATTGGTTCTTGCAGAAGCTCAAACGTGCTGCGTAACACGAGAACGAACCTCATTGGTTCTTGCAGAAGCTCAAACGCGCTGCGTAACACGAGAACGAACCTCATTGGTTCTTGCAGAAGCTCAAACGTGCTGCGTAACACGAGAACGAACCTCATTGGTTCTTGCAGAAGCTCAAACGTGCTGCGTAACACGAGAACGAACCTCATTGGTTCTTGCAGAAGCTCAAACGTGCTGCGTAACACGAGAACGAACCTCATTGGTTCTTGCAGAAGCTCAAACGTGCTGCGTAACACGAGAACGAACCTCATTGGTTCTTGCAGAAGCTCAAACGTGCTGCGTAACACGAGAACGAACCTCATTGGTTCTTGCAGAAGCTCAAACGTGCTGCGTAACACGAGAACGAACCTCATTGGTTCTTGCAGAAGCTCAAACGTGCTGCGTAACACGAGAACGAACCTCATTGGTTCTTGCAGAAGCTCAAACGCGCTGCGTAACACGAGAACGAACCTCATTGGTTCTTGCAGAAGCTCAAACGTGCTGCGTAACACGAGAACGAACCTCATTGGTTCTTGCAGAAGCTCAAACGTGCTGCGTAACACGAGAACGAACCTCATTGGTTCTTGCAGAAGCTCAAACGTGCTGCGTAACACGAGAACGAACCTCATTGGTTCTTGCAGAAGCTCAAACGTGCTGCGTAACACGAGAATGAACCTCATTGGTTCTTGCAGAAGCTCAAACGCGCTGCGTAACACGAGAACGAACCTCATTGGTTCTTGCAGAAGCTCAAACGTGCTGCGTAACACGAGAACGAACCTCATTGGTTCTTGCAGAAGCTCAAACGCGCTGCGTAACACGAGAACGAACCTCATTGGTTCTTGCAGAAGCTCAAACGTGCTGCGTAACACGAGAACGAACCTCATTGGTTCTTGCAGAAGCTCAAACGTGCTGCGTAACACGAGAACGAACCTCATTGGTTCTTGCAGAAGCTCAAACGTGCTGCGTAACACGAGAACAAACCTCATTGGTTCTTGCAGAAGCTCAAACGTGCTGCGTAACACGAGAACGAACCTCATTGGTTCTTGCAGAAGCTCAAACGTGCTGCGTAACACGAGAACGAACCTCATTGGTTCTTGCAGAAGCTCAAACGTGCTGCGTAACACGAGAACGAACCTCATTGGTTCTTGCAGAAGCTCAAACGCGCTGCGTAACACGAGAACGAACCTCATTGGTTCTTGCAGAAGCTCAAACGTGCTGCGTAACACGAGAACAAACCTCATTGGTTCTTGCAGAAGCTCAAACGTGCTGCGTAACACGAGAACGAACCTCATTGGTTCTTGCAGAAGCTCAAACGTGCTGCGTAACACGAGAACGAACCTCATTGGTTCTTGCAGAAGCTCAAACGTGCTGCGTAACACGAGAATGAACCTCATTGGTTCTTGCTGAAGCTCAAACGTGCTGCGTAACACGAGAACGAACCTCATTGGTTCTTGCAGAAGCTCAAACGTGCTGCGTAACACGAGAATGAACCTCATTGGTTCTTGCAGAAGCTCAAACGTGCTGCGTAACACGAGAACGAACCTCATTGGTTCTTGCAGAAGCTCAAACGTGCTGCGTAACAAGAGAACGAACCTCATTGGTTCTTGCAGAAGCTCAAACGCGCTGCGTAACAAGAGAACGAACCTCATTGGTTCTTGCAGAAGCTCAAACGTGCTGCGTAACACGAGAACGAACCTCATTGGTTCTTGCAGAAGCTCAAACGCGCTGCGTAACACGAGAACGAACCTCATTGGTTCTTGCTGAAGCTCAAACGTGCTGCGTAACACGAGAACGAACCTCATTGGTTCTTGCAGAAGCTCAAACGCGCTGCGTAACACGAGAATGAACCTCATTGGTTCTTGCAGAAGCTCAAACGTGCTGCGTAACACGAGAACGAACCTCATTGGTTCTTGCTGAAGCTCAAACGTGCTGCGTAACAAGAGAACGAACCTCATTGGTTCTTGCTGAAGCTCAAACGTGCTGCGTAACACGAGAACGAACCTCATTGGTTCTTGCAGAAGCTCAAACGTGCTGCGTAACACGAGAATGAACCTCATTGGTTCTTGCAGAAGCTCAAACGTGCTGCGTAACACGAGAATGAACCTCATTTTTGTATGTGAATAAAAGCCTAAATTCAATCTGTTTAACATATAAAGTGAGTCTCTTCAAAATTTTTTTTTGACTAAACCGCTTAATTCGTTTGGATTCGTTTTACGATCTCTTTATGAAGCTTTTTGTACTTTTTGAAGCGTCAAAGTGGTAGTTGCGTAGACTGTCAATGGAGGGACAGAAATCTCTTCATTTGAGTTCCCGAAGATGAACGAAAGTCTTACGGGTTTGGAACAACACAAAGATGATTAATGATGAACTATCCCTTTAATTATTCATTCATTAGTTGTCTATCTTTACTGTTTTACTCTTAGTATAAGGCTGGATGTCTGTAAAGTTAGATTAGGCACAGGTACTGCATATATAGTGTAAACACTTTGAACGTATTAAACCAGGTTTATCCTCCTGAGGTTAACCTCAACAGCACAAACACATAAACACGGTTCCTCACGCACATCACACACAGCAGATCAGCAGACTCATCGGTAAATGAGCAAACGCAGGGCTTGGGTGGCAGAACAGATCACAGGTGTGCTGACAGAACACAGTCCCTGAGCGGATGCACACACACACACGCACACACACACACACACACACACACACACACACACACACACACACACACACACACACACACGCACACACTGCACAATAACATACACAGCATGAGACTCCGGGAACCATAGTCACACACATGACTGAACACATCCCAGTCTGTCTGTTTATGACTGCGAAACTCACGCTGTGATAAACACATAATAGAGATTAGGCCTCCCACACCTTTTGACCAGTAAATGTCCACGGCTTTTACAGTTGCTTGTGTTTACTGGATAAAGATTTCCAAACATCACTGAAAACTTACAAATAAAACAAAAATAGGCTATGTTAACTGTCTTTATTGTCTTTTCCAGACACTTATATGGCTTGTATACAGCCTAATATAAGGTATGCTCCTTGTTTTCACTTATTTGTAATTGATAAATAAAAACGCAATACATGTAAGGTGTCTAAACTACGAAGAGTTGAAGTGTGCTATACATTACAGTTTTTTTACAGTCGCTAGGACACATTTCTCAATACTTAAGTCACTTTTTCAAAACTCTTCACACAGTGAGCACAACATAAGTATATGTGGGCTAAACTGCACCGTAAAAAAATATGTTAATGGTTTGTTATCACATGTTTTTATCTTTTTTCAAATCAATTTCGATAACTAATGTGTGAAGATGACACACTATTTCGAGTTTCTGTTTATTAAACCATTCTTCTTCATTGTATTAACTCAAATTTTTAATTACAATGAACTCAAAATTTTAAGTCAACAAGGTAACTTGCTTTTTTAAGTTAAATCAACTTTTTTTTTTTTACAGTGTGTGGATCATTTATCATAACTTTGGCACAAAATGCATTCAATGACTACATCTTTCAAATTACATTAATTATTTTCTCACTTCGACACAACATCCAGTACCAACAGGCCAAGTTGCACATGCTTACATACTGATTTCAAAACAATAACATAATACAAAACTGTATACGACAGCATTTTGCCACAGTAATATTGTAATGAAATATATTTTGAATCTGGTATAAAAACAATTGGACCAACCACAGCTGATTCCTATTGTATCTGTATCAGTGGATGGTGTGTATACAAATGTTTGTACTTTGGAATTACTCCAAAGACATAATAAAATAAAGTATTGAAGCATACTGCATCATATCTGATTCATTCTAGTAACATATATTGCAGTGAATTGTAAACAGTAGAGAGGTAGAAGAAAGAAAGCATTTACAGAGGAACACATTGTGTAATGCTCCTGTTGTCTGTGTTTTTTAGATCATTGTTTTGTGGGTGATAAAGTGTGTTTGTTGGCTGTCAACCTTTGTGTTATGGAAGAATGTGTTGATTTGAGACATGAATGAAGTGATTCGGTAGTTTTAGTGCATTTTGAATGTGAAATGAAGTACTGTGCAGAGCTGAAAGTTGGTTAGGAGAAATGTGTCCTAGCGACTGTAAAAAACTGCAATGCCAATATTTTCCCTTCAGTCTGATATCTGCTGTATCCTGCTGCCCTCTGCTGGACACTATCCAGGCAGTGTATGGACTCCACTGACTTCTGTAGTGTGGGGGGGAATATACTGTGGAGGTCAATGGGGTCCATCAACAGTCTGGTTACCGACATTCTTCCAAATAGCTTCTTTGTGTTCAACAGAAGAAAGAAACTCATACAGGGTTGGAACAACTTGAAGGTGAGTAAATGATGACAGGATTTTTGGGTGAACTATCCCTAATCCAATATATGGTGTTAAATTCAAATATATAATGTAATGTAATAAACAATTATATACTATAATATACAATTATATAATATCATGTACAGTAATGTAATATAATATAACATAATATAAAATAATATAATGTAATGTGATGTGATGTAATGTAATGTAATGTTGTTGTTTTTTTATTTTATTTTTTTATTAAAGTGTCTTGCACTTACATGCCCAGCCCGAATAGGCTTAAAAGACACTAATGACAAAAAACAAACATAATACATCAAGATGACCATTAAACAAAGAACATAGGACGATGACCATCATACACAATACATTACCATCATTTTCACAATATAAACAAACAAAACAAGACACGACACCGTCAATTTAGGCCAGGATATAAATTCCTTTGCCTAAGTTTCCACGCCTTTTCCACATATCTAGCCAAACTATAGAATTCATTTTCATAATGTAATGTAATGTAATGTAACATAATATAAATATAACATTATATATTATATATTATATATAATGTAATGTAATATAATATAAAGCTATATAATATAATATAATATAATATAATGTAATGTAATATAATATGAAGTTATAGAATGTAATGTAATATAATATAACATTATATATTATAATATAATGTAATATAATATAATATAAAGTTATATAATATATAATACAATATAACATTATATAATGTAATGTAATATAATATCATGTAATGTAAAGTTATATAGTATAATATAATGTAATATAATATAATATGTTTTGTAATGTAATGTAATGTAATGTAATGTAATATAATATAAATATAACATTATATATTATATATAATGTAATGTAATATAATATAAAGCTATATAACATAATGTAATATAATATAAAGCTAAATAATATAATATAATGTAATGTAATGTAATGTAATATAATATAATATGAAGTTATAGAATGTAATGTAATATAATATAACATTATATATTATAATGTAATGTAATGTAATATAATATAATATAAAGTTATATAATATATAATATAATATAACATTATATAATGTAATGTAATATAATATAATATCATGTAATGTAAAGTTATATAGTATAATATAATGTAATATAATATAATATGTTATATAACATTATATAATATCATATAATGTAATGTAATATAATATAACATTATTTAATGTAATGTAATATAACAATAGAATAGAATAGAACACAACAGAATATAATATAATAGAATAGAATAGAACACAACAGAATATAATATAATAGAATAGAACAGAATAGAATAGAACACAACAGAATATAATATAATAGAACAGAATAGAATAGAATAGAATAGAATAGAATAGAATATAGCATTGTTTCATATTTTGCTACAAGTCTACGAATTTTCAAAATTAGCCAATTCTGAATTAACCGAAGCAAGTTTTTGCCAAACACTTCTGATATCTAACCATTTTAAGAAATCCTGCAAAGAAAATGTTCAAAAACAAAGCAGATTTCAGCCTCTGTCGTCACTGCGCGCGACCAACGTGCTTTCACTCTCACCGGAAATGACGTGCGACGGCCTCTTCTCTCTACTCGGCTACTGTTAGCTGGCTGCTAGACGGAAAAACCCCGTCAAAAAATCAAACATATCTGGATTCCGTGTTTTTATTTTGGCACTGGAGTGCGTTGGTCACCCGTCATCATGCCCATGTACCAGGTAAAGCCCGTCAGTCCCGGTGACATAAAGATTGATTTGCCAACGTGCATGTACAAGTTACCGAATGTCCACGCGCAGGGAATGAACTGCAGCGAGCACGCGCTTCAGGTAATCACATTAACGATCAATTCAGCATTCAGATGCCACACACACACACACACACACCAGCACTAAATATGAAAATGCGTATGATACACGGTATCTCTGTTGCATCAGACAGACTGATATATGATATATCGCAACTCTGTCTGATGTAATACACACATGCAGGTTGGGTATGATATGATGATTGACAGCTGCAGTGTTTTGTGCTCTGGAATGAGAGGTTGGCCCAACAAACGATATCTTCCTGAAATTACACTTTCAGTTTAATACACGACTGCTTACCAGCGACTAACAACACCACACTGAGACACTTAGGAAGGAGATGGATCATCATACTAGACAAAATGATGATGAAATGGTAAATTGATATAGCTACTGTATACAATACCAGTCAAAAGTTTTGGATCGGTAAGATTTTTAATGTTTTTTAAAAAAAAGTCTCTTCTGCTCACTAAGGCTGCATTTATTTGATTAATAAATACATACAAATTAGTTACTGTGAAATATTATTACAATTTAAAACAGCTGTTTTCTATGTGAATATATTGTAAAATGTAATTTATTCCTGTGATCAAAGTTGAATTTTCATCATCATTACTGTCAAATGATCCTTCAGAAATCATTCTATTATGTGGATTTTATGATCAAATATATATATATATTTTTTAACATTAAAAATCTTACCGATCCAAAACTTTTGACTGGTAGTGTATACATATTAGGATCCATTTGCACTTAGTTTAATGCAGTCAAATGCTGTTTTGTAGTGTGTAATAGTATGTTTGAGACCGTCTCTTCTCCTGTGTGTGTGTGTCTCAGAACGGGGAGGTGGATCCGGCTGTGAAGGCGCTGGAGGACCGTCAGGATGAAGTCCTGAGAAGACTGTATGAGCTCAAGGCGACGGTGGACGGGCTCACGAAGACCGTGACCACTCCTGATGCTGACCTGGACGCCACCACACTCTCTCACGCACCTGTCGAATCTGTGTTCAGAGGAACCGCGGATCTAGACTCCCTCCTGGGCAAGGTCAGCCTCACATGCGCCATTTTACATGATTTACCTTTAAGTTTAATTTACATTTGGATGTTTCAAATTCAGACGTTTTCCTCAAGCATGCCTAAGCATGCCATCTAAACATGTCAACCCAGTTAACCCGGTTGTGTTTGTTTGCTGCGACTGTATCGAAATGTGGGATTGATTCTGAAATTGTGATGTTTTAAAGGAATAGCTTACCCAAAAATGTAAATCCTGTCAAGTTGTTCCAAACCTGTGTGAGTTTCTTAAAAGAAAGATATTTTGAAGAGTGTCGGTAAACAGAGAGTTGAGGGACCCAATTAGTAGTAATTAAAAAAATACTATGTAAGTCAATGGGGTTCCTGAACTGCCTGCTTACCGACATTCTTCAAAATATCTTCTTTTGTGTTCAGCAGAAGAAAGAAACTCACACAGGTTTGAAACAACTTCAGGGTGAATAAATGATGACAGGATTTTCATTTTTAAGTGAACTATTCCATTTAAATGCAGTTATGAGGACATCTATAATTCAAGTTATGACGGCAAAAGGGATTTTTTTTTTTTTTTTTTGTCACTATCGCACAGCCCTAACTGAGAGGTATTTTATCTCAATTGATTTTTATTTGAATGTGGATGCTTGTAATATGGAAGATTGTTTCTGCCATGAAAAAAATATATATTCGCAATTCGCCTTTGGCTAAGCCGCGCCCTAGAATGTAGATTGACCAATCACAGCGCAGGCAAGAACGAGCTCCCACAGAGGGTCCGACACTTTTTCACGGCGCTCCATTGACTTTAACACAGGCGTCTCATATTTTTGACCTCGGCAGGCTATTACGTCGTCGTTTTATAAAAAATATGGTTAAATGTTGTGCCTGGGGCATTTGTAACACAGATACGCGTTTCCCAGAGAGGTTGGAGGGGGGTGTCCGTTTTTTCCCCTTCCCAAAACCGAAGTTAAATACTGACAAGTGTCGTCTTTGGATTAAACTGTGTGGACGTCCTCTCAGTCAGCGAAACCCCTCAAGGATCAACAACACACTTTTGTCTCTAAGATACATTTAGCTTTTAACCTTACTGTGAAGTTATAGTTAGACAGTTTTATGCTGTTTAGGTTATGATTTCGGTTCTCTGCCCTAATTGTTGATACGCTAGCACACGCTGCTGATAAATACAACTTTATACTCGCGTAGTCCGTTTGCTTTGTAAATAATAACGATTATAGAAGTGAATAGAGACCTACCCAGCTTTGCATGAACAGTGTTGCTCCTGATATTGTGAGTCCCAGTCTCCGTCTCGATTGGGATATGCTGTAGTTCATTTTTTGACTGTGACCGTTATGCTTTTGCCTCTATTTGGATGCCTTGTTGTTGCTTGCGTTTCACCGTATGTCTTGAATAAAGCCTTCAAACGCACACTGCAGCCCCTTTTGCCTACTTCTATCGGACACTTTATTTGCTGCTTTATAAAAGTTTGATAAAATTCCAGCAGGAAGAGCCGTCACAGCATAAGCCATGTTGATACCAAACCAGAGCCCAGATGAAGTTGTCGGAGGTAGCAACAGTAACTAAAGGGGGCGGGGCTTAGCCAAAGGTGAATTGCAAACTAAAATCTCACAAATATATCACACACAAAAAAAATTATATATTTTTTTTTTTACAAAGGATTTCAATTTCAAATAAATGCTGTCATTTGTGACTTTATTTTCCGGTTTCCACAAAACCATGAAGCCGCACAACTATTTTTAATACTGATAATAATCAGTAATGTTTCTTGATACTCAAATCATCATATCTGAAGGATCATTTGACACTGAACACTGGAGTAATGCTCAAAATATATAGATTTTTTCTAAGTGAGATTTGAGACCAAAGCATGAGATTCATAACAAATGAGTGCTACATTTAGTGTCAGTTTGAAATAGATTGGCATTTTGACCCGTTCCTCTCTGTCCTGCAGGACCTGGGCGCGCTGCGGGACATCGTGATCAACGCCCACCCTGCCCGTCCTCCTCTGTCGCTGCTGGTGCTTCACGGTCTGCTGTGCCAGCGGTACCAGGTGCTGTCCAGTGTGCATCTGCACTCCTCTGTGGCCGGCGTGCCCCCGCCGCTCATGTCCTGCCTGGGCCCGCGACACACAGACAGCTACGCACGCCAGCGCTTCCAGCTCGGCTTCACTCTCATATGGAAAGACGGTGAGTACACAAGAGAGCAGAGCGTGTATTAAAGGGTTCGTTCACCCAAAAATGAAATTTCTGTCAGTAATTACCTGGGTTGTGGACTCGAGTCCCAAATTTGATGACTTGCGACTCATCTCGGACTTGAGCCCTGTGACTTGGAAAGACTTGACCTACCTTCTAATACCACAGATCAGAGTTATAATCACTGTAGTATTGCACTGTATCATTGACGCATGTTTACAGTGCTGATTAGCGCTGCTTTTTTTATATATATGAAAAAAACACACATGGCAGTGTCGAAGTAAGCGGAAATAATAAACCTTTTGACTTTTGAGACATTTTTTCCCCACATCAAACGCACATTTTAGCCTATAGGTAACTATAAAGTCTTCTCCCTGAAGACCAGCCACTCACTTTCATGTATTTCGGGAGAAATGGATGGATTTACATTTTGTATATGACAGGCACGTAGCTCCAAAAAGTTTAACGTGGCGCATGATTGATACGTCGCCATGAAAATAGGAATGTTCTACAATTACGTTCGCGTTAGCAAAATAAGTTAACCAGGGACTCAATATTTTAACTTCATGTGTAGCAAATCACATTTAATTTTCCCAATGAACAGTTACTTTTATTTGTAAATCTGCATTGCAAAAAAAGCCTTCCTGAGATAAATTAGTATACATTTAATTTACTACATTAATTAACACTGATTTGTTCAAAAAGCACTAATTATTTGAAGACTTGAAGCTTATAATCGAGGACTTGCATCTTGACTTGGGACTTGTCTGTCTTGACTCGGGACTTGAATGCAAAGACTCGAGACTTGTGACTTGCAAAACAATGACTTGGTCTCACCTCTGGTGATTACTCGCCCTCATGTTGTTCCAGCCCCGTGAGACTTTCGTTCATCTTCAGAACACACATTAAGATATTTGTGATTAAACATGAGAGCTGTCTCACTCCTCCATTGTCTTCTATTGTAATTGAAACTTGCCGGCCCAGAAAGTTAGTAAAGACACTGTTTAAAATAGTCCAAGTGACTTCAGTGGCTCAACCTTAAGTTTATCAAGGGACGAGAATACTTTTTGTGCGCAAAACCCCCCCAAAATAACGACTTTATTCAACGCTTCTGGGTTGTACGTCAGAGCGTAGGCGCATTATTGGCCAGCATCACACACATGACCAGCGTCGGCCTATAGTGAGCCTACGTTCTGACGTTACACTACGTGAACTCACTCGAGGCCCACAGAGAAGAACATGAAGAGTTGAATAAAGTCGTTATTTTTTTTGCGCACAAAAAGTATTCTTGTCGCTTGGTGAACTTATGGTTGAGGCACTGTAGTCACTTGGACTATTTTAAACAGTGTCTTTACTAACTTTCTGGGCCGGCAAGTTTCAATTACAATAGAAGCCTATGGAGGAGTGAGACAGATTTAATCACAAATATATTAAAGGTGGGGTATGTGATTTGCAAAACGGCCGGTAGATTTTGAAAATACACAACTCAAATGGTCCTACCTTCTTTCCTTTGACTCCACCCATTCAAAGAACATGGACCAATCAATGGTACGACCGATTGATTGACACACTTACTGTCCAATGATTCTAGGTGGTCTTGGAAATGATTGGCTGGAGTTTTTCGAGTCCTGCCTGTTCCACAGATGATTAAATTGCTTAATTTTTATTTCAGTGCTTCTTACTCAGTGGCTGTAAGTGGGTTAGGAATAGGATTTTAAGTGATTTTGAAAAAATGGCCAAAAAAGAGAATTACATACCCCACCTTTAATGTGTGTTCTGAAGATGAACGATCAAGTCTCACGGGGCTGGAACAACATGAGGGTGAGTAATTACTGACATAATTTACATTTTTGGGTGAACTAACCCTTTAAGCAGAGGCACTTAAGAGTGCAACTGATCATGCCAAACACTAGGAATAAGGTCAAAACCAATAAGCTTGAAAAGAAAGCAATTGGTTGAAAGTGGAGGTGTCACTGAAATATTAAAGGCAAAAAGCCTGAAGACTCACTGGCACAGAGTTTTGAAAGTGTTTTTGGTGTGCAGTGCAGTGTGATCTGATTAACTTTTCAACATTACTTTATTCAACATATCTCGAAGGCACCATCCTACATATTACAGTGTAGTGAGATCTTGGGTTTCCAGCATACATTTCTTCTGGAGGGTTTCTGGAAGTGAAAATCTCATTCATTTTCTCGGTAGACACGATTTTTGGCTATGCTTTCATGGAAACCTAATGTCGGTGTGATTTAGATTTTTAATAATAAATTAAAAAAATTGGACACTACCATTAAAAAATTTGGGAGCTTTAATGTTTTTGAAAGATGTCCCTTATGTTGCCTCATTTATTTGATCCAAAATACAGTACAATACCGTGAAATATTATTCTTTACAATATGGTCTCATTTGATAGTTAATGCAACATAAACTAACAATGAGAGATATATTTTTACAGCATTTATGAATGTCAGTTAATAAAACAAATTCCATGTTAACTTAACAGATGCAACTTTAAATCTTAAAAAAATTAGTAAATGTTAAGATTATTAGTGCTGGGCAACATTTGTGCGAATGCATGGTCATGCACGCAGTTAAACAACAACAGAACGCCGTTGTATCCGTAACTGCTGCAGTCCGTAACTTTTTGTGTTCAAAATTAACAGAATTTATATAATGAACGAGTACATCATGAATCCATTTTCCAAACCGTGTTTTTGTCTCGTCCTGAATCACTACGGTACGCCTATAATAAGTGTTTATATTCTGACTATTTTAGACCGGGGTCGGCTGCGCTGCGGAGGAGCATAGTGCCTGCGTGACTCGCCATAGACATTAACAGAGAGAAGTAGCTCCGGCTACTGTGTTCTTCCGCAAGACTTGTTTATTAACTGCTAGAGAGCAAGCGTACACGCGCATTGATTGCACACTGATGATTAAAACTTCCATATTAGCCAGCTGGAAAACCTCCGGGGAAATGTCACTTGCTGGTGTGTCGGTATCTTCAATGTCCTGAGGTAGATTTAACAGCATAAATATTTTAATACTTGGTTTATAATCAGAATATAGTCACTTAAATAGTCAGACCTAGCATTCATTTAGTTATTCAAATGTAAGACGACATAAAAAAAAGACGTGTTCCTCAGCTAAATTCGATCATCATTCACACTTTCGTTTGAAAACGAAAAAGATTAGTGAGTACTTTAGTTAAATTTATTGAACAAAACTTGAGTTTTCACAAGTGTGCTGAAATCAGTGAGCTTGTGCTGGCTGACAGTTATTGTTTTCCATTTTCGAGACTTGTGAATACCTAATACTTCACTTTGACAGTTTATTTTTTTATATATCTATTGGTATTTGTAGTTTTTGGTCATCACGTTAAAAATAACATTTTAAGTGCTGAACATTTTTGGCGTGTGCGTGTCCAATTACAGGCTTCGCGTTTCTTATTCCAACGTTCACATTAGCTTCAAGTCTTTATTGCAATCAATAAATTAGGTAAGTGTGATAATGGCCTTAAAATATAAATACAACATTAAAAAGTCAACCATAATTGATGGTTTTGTGTGGTTGTACAGTGAACACAATGTTCACAGGAAATGCTCGAGCTGGCTTATTGAAAACCAGGAAGTAACTGTGCATAATTCCTAAATTTCCTGAATTCCTAATGGACTGTAAGTCATATTAAATTGAAAAGATTGAGACAACTATTCATCAGTATGCATGCATTGATTAATCTGTTGTAGCAAAAAAAAAAGAAAAAAAAAGGTGCGACCAAATCATGTGTTGGTGCGACCAACTTAGAAAGTTGGTAGCACCAGTGCAACCAGTGGAAAAGTTAGTCTGGAGCCCTGTAAAGTCTCATGGACGAAGTGGAAGCCATGTTAATCTTGGAATAATACGGGGCTAGAAAGTAATATTCAGTTGGTAGTCATATACATTTTCACCAGTAGATGGGAGAAAATCTTACACAGTGTAGCTTTAATGGTTGTGTGGTCTTGTCTGGTTTCAGTGTCGAAGCTGCAGATGAAGTTCAGCACACAGAACATGTGCCCGATCGAGGGGGAGGCCAACGTGGCGCGCTTCCTCTCCCGTCTTTTGGGCGCCGACCCCCAGGACCCGGTCTCCGCCACGCAGATGGACCGCTGGATCGATACGGCGGTGTTCCAGCTGGCCGAGGGGGGCAATAAGGAGCGGGCGGCGGTGCTGAGGTCACTAAACACGGCTCTGGGACGCTCTCCGTGGCTTCTGGGCGAGGGATTCTCCCTGGCCGACGTGGTGTGCGCCTGTTGCGTCCTGCAGGCCGGCGAGAGCGGCTCGGCTCCGGCAAACGTGCAGCGCTGGCTCAAGTCCTGCCAGAACCTGGGCCACTTCCGCTGCGTGTATCCGCTACTGCAGTGAGCGAAGGCTGTGAGATCAGTGCAGGTCAAAAACGAGGAACGCCACTGTCATCAATCGTGTAAGGAAAAAAGGGAAGTGCAATGTGACATCATCAATAACCAAACGTAAACCCGTTCTGCCAACGAACACCATTACATCCCAGAGTCCGGTGTTTCCTGAGCTCAGGTCTGTTGGATGAGGTGTGGTGATGATGTCATGTTGATGATTATTTAACTGGAGTGGATCTGGAGCTGATCCCAGGCCAGCTCAAACACTCAGAGAGAGGGCTTTACTGTAAAACACAACTCCCTCCCGCCTTGTGCCTAATAAAACGCTTTAAAGATGTTGTGTGTTTCTTATGTGGGGTGTTAAAGGGAAATGGCAGCTCAGAGACCTGCAGGTGTGTCATGTGTCTTTCGTCAAACCTATTAAACCTTTTCACTACGGGTCAGACGTTTACGGGTTATTGATTTCTTATTTTTTAATAATACAGCCGTATGTAGTAGAACGGTTGCTGTCGAGTATTAGACCAAAGGATGGCAGTTTTATTTATTTTCTATTTATGGTGTTCTTTATAAAGCAAAGCACTCTTTGGGCTAAGCTAGATTTATTTATTTTAATTTTAAAAAAAGGATTGAAACTTTTATTCGGCAAGGACATTAAGTGACAGTAAAGGCATAAAAAAAAAAATCATAAGCTCTATTTCAAATAAATGCTTTATTTTTTAACTTTATTCACCGGTTTACACAAAACTATGAAGCAGCACAATTGTTTTCAACATTGAATCAGAAATGTTTTTTGAGCATCATATTAGAATGATTTCTGAAGGATCATGTGACACTGGAGACTGGAGTAATGATGCTGAAAATACAGCTTTGAACACAGGAATAAATTACATTTAGTCTATTTAAATTCAAAATAGTTCTTTATAATTTTTCACAATATAATACCCCAACTTTTGTGTGATAGTGTAGCTTTCAGATTTTGTAACGTCAATTGAGTAAGCAAAATCTATATATATTTATACCATGGTCTGGGTGAATACTCGATTCTGATTGGCTGGAGGGTGTCCATTAAAAAGTGATATAGGACACATTAGTAAAGGAGTTCTAAAACCGTTAGATTTTCGACTGTAAAACCAATTAAAGTATAAACTAATGTTTTAAAAATGTGTTATTTGGCAAGTGAACGTGGTATAAGCGGGTTAATGACCTTCGAGGTGTCCATTGCGCGTTCACGCCTCGCCGTCGTCCATTAATACCTGACAATGGACACCTCGTCGGGCATTAACCCTTACATATATGGTATTTAAAGTACCGGTAATTGCCAATACGGCATTTGATTGATTTTAACCAGAATGGCCCAATCAAAGAGCCTGCAATACTTAATGTAACCTGTGGATGGCAGCGAAATACTCAACAACTCAATCCACTGAAGTCAATTTCCCTTTTGGCAAAATATTTGCAATTTGACAGCTCTCAGAGGAAAGAGTTCACACACTACAGATCAAATCACACGTTATGAAGGTGAGAGGTTTAAAATTATGATAGGCTATGAATCGACATCTCTACATAGGCCTACTGGAACCCAGACTACAACCACATATTTTTAGTGAAACGGGTTGATAAGAATATTTATCAAATCCCTTAGCACACAATATACACACAAATACACTGCATGGTTTTGGTTGATATGAATGTTGATCCAGGACAGCAGATAATAAATAAAGAAAAACCGTTAAAAAGTATTTTTCCCATATAGACCCGTTATTAGTTTTAGTTGTAAAATCACTTTCTCGTCTTAAAGTCGTCTTTTCTTCTCTATATAGTGATGTATATGAGAGTGAAACGGCTTCACGAACATGAACAAATGTAGGGCGGGGCTTGATTTTGTCCACGTGGAATTGATTGGATGGTTGGATGAAGGTGTTTTGCTATTGGTTGATCTCATGTGAGTGACAGGTTGCCCCGCCCTCGCGCCAGTAAACAGAGAAGAGAAGACCTGCAAGAGGGAGGGGAAGTTCATGGTGATTTTAATATAGGAATATTTGTTTCTTTGTCGTTTAGGCTACAAGCTAAAGAGGTTAAAGATTGCAGGATGGTATTATATCAGCCTAGAGTCAATAGAGCTGAATATCAATTTTCTCTTTCATGTTATGAAAAAAATTAGGCTACCTACAGTACCTTTAGGGAAACACTCTGTGTTCGTTTTTTCTTTCTTTCTTTCTTTCTTTCTTTCTTTCTTTCTTTCTTTCTTTCTTTCTTTCTTTCTTTCTTTCTTTCTTTCTTTCTTTCTGCAACCATTTTGCAAGTTTACATGAAAAATCTGTCTACAAGCCATTTATTTTTTACCCATTATTTAATAATTTAAATAACCTTCATCATATGTATGATTACATGATTACAATATTTTGTTAGTAGTATTGATCTAAAATTGTAACACACAATATAACATAATCTCGATTTTACATTTCTTTATACTGATCAGCACCATGACAAAACATTGTTAAAATTAGATTGAACTTTGTCCTTGTGCAGAGTACAGTATAAAGCCAATGAAATACATTTTTGTTGCATAGCAACGTTCTTTATTGTCAGGGACTGTAAGGACATCCACTTAAAAAATAACATTTTGATGAAAATGTTTGTCCAATATGTTCATATTTAGCCAAATACACTATACACAAGTAGCCTAGTTGAGGCTCGTTTTGGACATTCGTTGCATTAGATAACGTTAACAGTTATATGCAGTGAAGTTCAATAAATGTCTCTTCGATATCCAAGTAGGGGAGAGTGGGGTAAAATGAGCCAGTGGGTAAGTTGACCCACCCCCTGTTTCTAGGCAACTATGCACATTTGGTGTCATGGGACCATACATTTTGAAGGACTCCATCATTTAAATATTGATGTGAAGAGGTGAAGCACATGGGACAAGAGGGAAGTTGTCTTTTACACAAAAACACCTTTTTTGCTTGATAAAGTAAATTTTCTGCATTTCAGGTATATTAGCCGTTTTGTCAAAGCAAATTGATCTAGGTCTAAAGTTGTGTATGGTACATGTTGGTGATTTGACAACATTTAAAACCATGTGAATCATTAAGCTAAAGGTTATCCTGAATTGCTAGGTGGTTTTTACCAAAAATGGTGACTATGGGGCAAAGTGAGCCAGATGATGTGGGGTAAATTGAACCAGTGGTTCAACCTTTTTGAAATGGAGAAAATCGACTGAAATGCGTTGAAATAAAATGTCTTTGTATAAGCAACATATTAAACTGCAATTAACATTTATATGCCCTAATATTTCATAAAAACGATACAGTCGGCCGAAATATGAAAGACAATATTTTGTTGACTAGTTTTGGATAAATTATAAAGTTTTTTAAAATAGACTACTGCTACATCAAATAAGCTTTTGTTTAGCAATTTCTGCTCATATGCCTATATATATATACACACACAGTATTTATTTATTTTTTTGTCAAAATAAAGTCATCAACTTAGATGTTACTATAGTGTTTGTTCCAATGTAGGCTATATTCAAATAAATTAATACATATAGTAAAATGTAGGCCTATAATTTATTTTTTTACAAAGAATGAGTACACTTGAAATATTGTTGAAATTGTAACTGTTGTTGTAATTGTAATCTTTTTAATAAAATAGCAAAACATATATTTACAAGGTAGATGTAAGCTAAATCTTAAAAGGTCAATATAAGCCTTCTCTTTAAATTATTTCTATTGTGCTTTATATGAGTGACACATTTGGGGAGAATATTTTGTTTTTTTAATAACCATGCATAAACATTATTCTCTCAAAAATACAAACATGTACATACATGTTGCTCACATATTATGGTAGCCCTGTTTTGTGCTAAATAGTGCATTTCCACCTTTGCTATTAATATGTGTATAAGCAACTGAAAAAATCACATATGTCAGGGCATTTCAAAACATCCCAAGGGCCCCAAAAACACCTCAGACCCCAGAGGGTTAACATTATTCAGAAAGGTAAGTGTGTTATTAAATTATTATTTTAAAGAGGCAAGTTTTTTTTTTTTATTATGCTTGCATAAAAAAGTGAAAGATAGGATGGTCAATTTACCCCCTAATGGCTCAATTTACCCACTGACTGGAATCAACTTACCCCTAGCCTGGGGTAAGTTGATTCACATGTACACTTTTTTTCTGAGGTCATATTTTCAAGGCTCTTTGTCATAGGTGCATTTTTTAATTTTCAGTTTATAGGCAACATCCCAAATTAACAGTGGATGTCTTCATTGTACTTCTGTCTCAATTTCCCTTGCCTTGAGATCCACATAAGTAAAAACTGGCTCATCTTACCCCACTCTCCCCTAAGCTATTTATGTATTTACTCGGCTGTTCAAAAGTTTGAGATTAAGGGTGCGTGTACACGACAACGATGTACTAAAAACGCATTTTTCGCGTGCAGACGACAACTTTGTCAAATCATGATACCTTTTGAATTCGCGAAAACGATTAAAAGCGCTGTATTATTCACGCCAGGCCAGTAGGTGACGATCAGAATTTTTCTGATATTGTGAAAAAAAATATAATTACAGTAACAATACAAGTCAACTCCTATTTTCACTGAAAGCGATTTCAGACACCCCTATTGTGGACCGTAGATACCATTTTTAACCACCGTGGCTAGAAGCAATGGAGATAGAGAACGACTTCAACTCATACTGTCTATGCTTCAACTTCTCAAGCAAGTGTCAACGTTGAATGACAAAACGCTACGGAAATTCCTTCAGTAGGGATTGTCTGGACTGAATTAACTCATAGCCCTGTTGTCTGGGCTGGTATAGGAAAGAGATAACTTGTTTCTGTTTACAGTAGGCCTATATGTCTTACCTCCAGGTCTTATGAAATCTAAAAATAAACCAAATCAATATTTCATGAAATAGGCTTCTTGTAAAGGTACTTGTTACAGGATGTAATGTGTCCGTCTCTCATTCCATGATTATATGCTGCATAAACAGTACTTTTACTAGTAATTAGAATGGTATTTGAGTGCACTTAACTTCTAACTTTTGGGAGTTGATCAAAACAGTTCACTTTTGGATATATAATAACAATGAGATATTCTGTAGCCTACTGATGATCAGTTTGTCACATGTTTAGACCTTGTATGCACAACACATGTTGCACTTGGCGATCACTGTGGGGATTGATATGGTGGTGGACAATGATGGTCATAGAAGAAGTGAAGGAGCAAGTACCCCCCAATTATGGTGGGGTAATTCGCACTCTGGTTTAAACCCCTATGGTTTAAACGGAGAGGATTATATCCTATAAAGCAACACAGTGTCGGCCCAGATCCGGTCCGCATCTGGTACACGTGGATTCCACTTGCGTTTTCAAGGGTTAGTTCACCCAAAAATGTAAATTGTGTCAGTAATTACTCACCCTCATGTTGTTCCAGCCCCGTCAGACTTTCGTTCATCTTCAGAACACACATTAAGATATTTGTGATTAAATCTGAGAGCTGTCTCACTCCTCCATAGGCTTCTAGCCTAGGTAATCGATATCTGCCATCCTAGAAAGTTAGTACGCTGTTTAAAATAGTCCAAGTGACTACAGTGGCTCAACCTTAAGTTTATCAAGCGACGAGAATACTTTTTGTGCGCAAAAAACAAACAAAAGGGAAACATGACGGCGAGTATATGCTAATTACTGACAGAATTTTCATTTTTGTATGAACTAACCCTTTCAAGCCACCAAAACACCAGTGTAGTGTAAATAAACGGTAATTTTTCACAATATTACTGTTTTTACTGTATTTTCGATAAAAAAGCAAACTTGGTGAGCATGAGAGACATCTTTCAAAGACTTTAAAGATAATCATGCGACCCCAATCATTTGAACAGTTGTGTATGCATCAGTATTTGTGGCGGCAAACATTATGTAAAAGGCTGCCTGTCAGTTCTGCCCTTCATACACAGTCAAGGTGAAAGCTTCTTTCAGAAAACAGTGCTGTGTAAAGGTCAGAGTGCTCAGACCTTCTTCTTCTCAGAGCATCATGCTCAACCTGCAGTTTTAATTGGTGTTAACATCACATTTCCAGGCTTGTTTCTCACCCGCCGCTCTTCGGTTACCACAGTCGCATGCTGGCAACATGATCTCAAGTGCTTTCATTTACACGGCATACATCAATATATAGCTGTGAAGACACGTGGGGTTTGAGTGTCTGTGGCTATGCTGTTCAGGCAATGACAGTTCAGAAGAGTTTGTGTTGTCACTCATCTGTTCATTTAAATTATTATTACTGTTGCTTATACTTGGGTTTAGTTATTCGTTTTTTTGTTTTTTTTTATCCCACCCCTAGGTATTAAACTACAATGTGTAAATCATCCCACATTGTTTGTTATTATACACACACACACGAATGATAGCTCAAATGTTGAGTTCGACTCATTTTGAATAGAAGTGTGCTACTGCTTTGTGATCACACAACCAAAATATTTGGTTACACTTTATTTCAAAAGTCCACTTTAGACATTATACTAACTAGAAGTAACGTTGTCAATTAGCAGTCATTGGTAGACTGTTAAAGTTAGGTGTTAAAATGTGTAAAGTGGACTATCGAAATAAAGTGTTAGCACATATTCCCATAGACTTACACGTGTGTCATATCTAGAAAAAAAGAAGAGCATAGAGACTTGGAGTTGGGCTTTTTTTTTTTTTTTTTTTTTGCTGATTTGGGCCAGTGAGCAATCGCTTAGCAACCACCAGAACACCTTAGCAACTGTGTATCAACTTGCTAAAAACACCGCACCACACCTTAGCAAATCCCTGGTTATCACCCATCACCTTCACAAAACAACCCTCTGCTTGTCAGTTTTGTATGGGCTGACACAAATCTATATTATATTATACTATATTATATTATATTATATTATATTATATTATATTATATTATGTTATATTATATTATGTTATATTATATTATATTATATTATATTATGTTATATTATATTATATTATATTCCTCCACATCCATTTTCCAAACTACTTGTCCAATGTAAGGTTGCAGATATGCTGGAGCCCATTATTCTATTCTATTCTATTCTATTCTATTCTATTCTATTCTATTCTATTCTATTCTATTCTATTCTATATCGATTTTCCAAACCACTTGTCATATGTAAGGTTCCAGAGATCTTCTATTCTATTCTATTCTATTCTATTCTATTCTATTCTATTCTATTCTATTCTATTCTCCATCCATTTTCCAAACCACTTGTCATATGTAAGGTTCCAGAGATCTTCTATTCTATTCTATTTTACATCCATTTTCCAAACCGTGTGTCCTAGTTTGCAGAGATGCTGGAACCTATTCTATTCTATTGAATTATATTCTACATCCATATTCTATTCTATTCCATTCCATTATATATTCGAGATATTGATTAGACAGTGGAATTGTTCTAATCAATTAAAGTGATTTAAAAACTCAATGGTAATCAGAAACATCATGTAACTCTATTTTTCCATGTGTTTCTCTCTCTCTTGAACAGTGTCGGGAATCAGCTCGCTGTGAATAGATCCTTTCCGTTTGCTTCCTATTGATGAAGGCCTGTGTTCATCTCGACCGACTCAATCAGTGTGTCTGCATCCAGCGTGCTCCGAGTGCTCACACACACATTCTCCATCGATCCACAGGGCTGATCACACACTCATTTTCTACACCTCAACTATTCTTATTAGACTATAAATAACGAAGATGGACTACAGCAAAGCCGCACGCTGTGTCTATATTCTGATGGGTTCCCTGAGAAACATTCACATTGCTAATGGATTTAACGGCTTCCGTGTTCAATAGTGCAATTTTGGTGTGAAACGTGTTAAGCTAACATACAAACAGCTGTTGACGTAATGTCTGTTTCCCAGGAGAGTCTGATTAATTGTTTTGCTCTGAGGGTCTGGCTGGACTAGATGGAAGGAGAACAGATTTATCAGGTACTTGACGCAAACTCAGTAAACAATCGCTTTTTAATGTCTCCCAATAAGAATCTGTTTGATTTTTCAGAGCTCAGAGGATTCAGAGGACAGCTTCACCAGAGCATGTTGCTTTCACCGCTGGACAAATGTTATTATTGGTTTGCTGCTCTGATGTTAAGCCACTAATCAAATGAGTGCCCTGGTTCTACCATGTTTCTTTTGTGTGTGTGTGTGTGTGTGTGTGTGTGTGTGTGTGTGTGTGTACATGTACTATGAACTATGAACATGTACTATGTAATTCTTGGAAATACTATTCTGTTCTAATCTATTCTATTCTTTTTTATCCTATTCTATTCTATTCTCCATATATTTTCCAAACTGCTTGTCCAATGTAAGTTTGCAGATATACTGAAGCCTATTGTTCTGTTCTATTCTATTCTATTCTATTATTTTATATCCTATTCTATTCTATTCTCCATACATTGTCCTATGCAGGTTTGCAGGGATGCTGGAGCCCATTATATAAATTATATTCTGTTCTATTCTATTCTATTCTATTCTATTCTATTCTATTCTATTCTATTCTATTCTATTCCATCATCTATCAATTTTAAAAACCGCCTGTCCTATATAGGTTTGCAGGGATGTTGGAGCCTATTATACAATATTAATTCTATTCTATTCTATTTTATTCTATTCGGAGTGCTTCAGCCTGATTCCAGCCACATTCTCCATCTCCATCGATCCAATGGTCTGATCACACACTCATATGGGATCCTGCTCATTTTCTCATTTTTATTTACTATTCTATTCTATTCTATTCTATTCTATTCTATTCTATTCTATTCTATTCTATTCCATCATCTATGAATTTTCCAAACCGCCTGTAGGTTTGCAGGGAAGCTGGAGCCTTTAGTACAATATTAATTATATTCTATTCTGTTCTGTTCTATTATCCATCAATTTCCCAAATCCCCTGTCCTAAGTAGGTTTACCGGGATGCTAGAGCTTATTACCAAATTATTAGAATCTATTCTATGTTATTCTATTCTATTTCCTAAACCTCCTGTCCTATGTAGGTTTTCAGGTATATGCTGGAGCCTATTCTATATTAATTCTATTATATTCTATTCTGTCCTATTCTATTCTATTCTCCATCCAATTTCCAAAACACCTGTTCTGTGGTTGCAGAGATGCTGGAGCCTATTATTCTATTATTCTATAAATATTATATTTTATTCCAGAAATGACTTAATATAGAATATAGCCTAATATATTTACTTCATCTAGGAGGCGAGTGTTATTTATTTTTTATTTTTTCAAAGTTGTAACTACATATTAAAATATTAAGAAGTATTCATAAAAAACTACGAGATTATATTTCATAAAAAACGTAAACTATTTTGAACAGGTGGATTTTAGCTGGAACTCTGTATCAACCAATCAGAGTCCAGGACCAGAACTTTCCGTTTCATAAATCAAATTTTGATACTGCTCAGTGTTTTCAGCTCTTTGTCCAATATTGGTCAAGAAATATTATTTAATTACAATAGGCTATATTAGTAGTATTTGTTTCAATCTATTTGTTTTAAGTCACAAAAGCATCAAACCTGTATGCCTCCATATCTTTACTCTGTTTTATACTCATTTGATGCAGCTTTTCAGCATTAAAACCTCATCATGATCACGAAGAGAAGC
Organism: Phoxinus phoxinus; assembly: GCF_949152265.1. NCBI lineage: Eukaryota > Metazoa > Chordata > Actinopteri > Cypriniformes > Leuciscidae > Phoxinus > Phoxinus phoxinus. The sequence goes on from NC_136876.1 coordinate 43,529,102, forward strand.
GAGAGCATCATCTTATTCTTCAGACCATGTGTGTTTCTCATTGGTTAGTGTGACTGAAGGTGTGGTTTGAAGATCGCAATCCCAAATCAAAGCCATTTGAGTTTGCAAAAGAGGGATTTGACTATAGGAAATGGACAAGGTGATGACCAAAACTCCCAATAAAGCCTAGAAAGCAAATACCATTATGTGAGCTGAGAGCTGCTCACTATATCAACACAGCAACATGTGGATGAGGAGACGCGCTCAAGTTTCCTGATCACCGACTGACTGAACAAAGCGGCGCGAGCGCGAGTCAAAACATGACGCTGTGTGGATTATTACCCTTGCTATTAGTATTATGAGTGGCCATGGCGTGGTGTGACCGTGGGAATCAGATGCTGCTGGCCACCGTCGGGGCTTTTGTGGCGTTTAGTTTGATGAGCATCGCGATTGGGACCGACTACTGGCTTTATTCTCGGGCTTATATCTGTAACGCGACTAACACCAGCACGGACGACACGCAGACGCAACCCAAGAAGGTCCGCGGAGATCTCACACACTCCGGGCTCTGGAGGATCTGCTGTATAGAGGGTACCATGTGCTTCACATCCTTTCTTACACTTGAGTTTTAAAAGAGAGAAAACTAAGTTCATTGTTCTGCCTTTTGTCTTTAGACAACCAAGGCTTGCTTTAGGAGGCGTTTGTTCTTTTTCTACATACAAGTAAACACAAAACAAAAACATATTGGTTTCTTAAAGTTAGATGCTTAGTTATGGTTGCCAAGTTCACCAAAAAATTAAAATTATGTCATTAATTACTCGCCCTCATGTAGTTCCAAACCCGTAAGACTTTTGTTCATCTTTGGAACTCAAATGAAGATCTTTTTAATGAAATCTGAGATATTTGTGTCGCTCCATTGACAGTAGATGCAACTACCACTTTCAAGCCCCAGAAAGATAGTAAAGTCATCAATAAAGTAATCCATGAGACTCCAGTGGTTTAACCTCAACTTTATGAAGTGACGCGAGTTCTTTGTTTGCACAAAAACAGCATAATTTACCACAAAATCTTAATCTCCAACGCGCGTTCAGGAGAGCAGCACTGCGCATGTGTGTTGGGTTGACGTGAGAGCGGAAATTGTTGCGTGAACGCGCATCTGAGGTTAATATTTTGCAAATAAAGTGGTAAATTGAGTGTGTTTTTTGCGCAAATAAAGCACTCGAGTCGCTTGGTTAAACCAGTGGAGTCACATAGATTACTTTAATGACGTCTTTACTATAACTTTCTGGGGCTTGAAAGTGGTAGTTGCGTAGACTGTCAATGGAGCGACAGAAAGCTCTCAGATTTCATTAAAAAGATATTCATTTGAGTTCCAAAGATGAACAAAAGTCTTACGGGTTTGGAATGACATGAGGGTGAGTAAATGATGACAGAAATGTAATATTTTGGGTGAACTAAGTGTGTGCGCGAAAGGGGTCGATACCCAGAGACACTCAAGTTAACCAACATCCCTTTTTCCCTTTATAAACAGGCCTTGTGAGACCAAATGGAAATATTCAAATAAAAAAATTTCTCAACTGTGCTGACAATATGACAAACACTCAAATATTTCTCATCAAATAAATCCAAGACCAAATTTTTATAGATAACAGTATGACGATTGTCGCATTTGTGTCTATTTGAAAGCCCCCCATTTTAGGAGGAGCATCTGAGACAAAGATGATATCTAAATGAAAGAGCTTATAGCCTTCCATCCGCAGGATCTGTCAACCGCTCATCCAAACTCTTTCATTGGGGTTGGATCTCTCTCAAGTTAACAAATAAGTTGACGTTCACTTGGAAGGGAGTGAAAACGTCCCCCCTCCCATTTCTCTCTGTTGACACCAGTGGGTTTCGTGAATGGACAGAAAGGCGTAATCAGTCCACAGATTCTCTTTCTTTCATTTGATGCTGTTGCTTGGAAACAATATGTCTGAAATCACTATGGTAACGTGGCCAATTGTTTAAAAATAGATGAATCTGTTGCTTCTTATGATTGTCCATAGAAAAGAGAAAGACAGACAGACAGACACGAAAGACAGACAGATGTTTAATAACACGTATATAATTTCGTGTTAGGTTTTTCCCACATGTGCAGTTTTGGCCGAGCTTTGACTCAGACAGTCGGACTGATTACATCATACATGTGTCCTATAGGCTAAACAAGGACATAGGTGATGACAAGCAGTGCTAACTTAATACTTTATCTTGTTATTAATCTCTAATGATAATGTCGTCTGGCTTCATATTAAGAGCAGAACTCATACTGGCGAGAAAATCAGGAAATTAGTCGACACCGGAAATGAACCACTACCTAGTGTAAGAGTGGAAATATTTGAGTTTTCTCCCATTTAAAGAAGAAACTTCCTCAGATGTATGTAGAAAATGCTGCTGATTTTCAAAGTCAGAAGGGTATAGGTCATGTTTTTTATTTATTTACTTTTTTTTATTAAAACTGATCAAAATGTGTTTGTCCTAGCTAGCATAATTAAATTGTTACACTATTATTTCCCTGAAATGTTCATAATGCAATGTATTTCAAATGTAAATAAGATAATAATAAAAAATAAGTAAAATAAATGACTTTTAAATCAACCAAAATTTGTAATAAAATAAAAAAAATTAATAAAGTAAATAAACACCGGAACTATGTCATAAAAAATATATTATCTTGTGGTTTATTAAAATTTAACAATAAAATAAAACAAATAATAAAATAAAAGAATATCTTGATGTTTATTAAATTTGAATCAAATCAAATAAACATCTGAATTGTGCCATAAAAAAATAATACGATAAAATAAAACATTATCTTGAGATTTATTCAAGTTTAATAAAATAAAATAAACACCTGAACTATGTCATAATTGTTTTTTAATATAAATAACACCTGAACTGTGCCATAAAAAAATCTTGAGGTTTATTAAAGTTTAATAAAATAAAATAAACGCGTGAACTGTGGCATAAAAAATAAATTAAATAAAAAACATTATCTTGAGGTTTATTAAAGTTTAATAAATTAAAATAAGCACGTGAACTGTGCCATAAAAAATAAATGAAAACTAATTTTTTTTAGGCTTATTAAAGTTTAATCATCAAATAAAATAAACACTTAAACTGTGCCATAAAAAAATAAAAAATCCATACCTTGAGTACAGTTAATGGACTATGGTTATAATTCTTTTGTTTGTGAGATTAGGGGGTATGGAAGGGAAGAGCAGTCACTTTTGCCATTCCCAGCATGCGCAATAGATCTGTAATTAAATGCAGCGTCTGAAAGGCCACGGAGTCTCTAATTATCCGTCGCGTTTGACTTCCGCCACGATCCACACTGCAGAACACAGTCATAACCAGCTTTGAGCTCGTGCCTTTCCTGAATAAACCTCAAATAAAAGGTGATATGTCACACAAATACAGCACAGCTGCAAAATGAAGCAGCATTGTATTTAGTCATTCATGCCTTTTGTAATACTTTTGTGTATTGGCGAGAATTCAATTCAAATTTATTTGTATAGCGCTTTTCACAATACACATCATTTCAAAGCAGCTTTACACAAAATCCACATTACAATTTAGAGTGATCACATGTGTGAAGTCATGTATCTCAGAAATGTACATATACAAAATCACAGTTAGCGAAAAAAGTATTAATTTAAGAAACTAATCATTTAATGCAGAAACAATGAGCTTATTGAAGTAATGAATACTTGTTTGTTAACAAATGAGTGATAATAACACTGATACTTGCCTTAAAGGGTAACTGTTGGCAAAATTGAACCTAGGCTCTTTTTGTTAATCTACCCGAGTCAAACATTCGTGTAAAAGCATAATTAGAATGGAAACGCCACTTTTAATTAAGATTGACCGTATTTTCGATTTCGGTCAAAATGCCTTTTGAATGGGAGTGCTAGGGGCGCTACAATGATAGCATTAAAATCGCTATTTTTAAAACACTAAGGCCGCTCGACACAACATGAAACTGTGCTTGAAGTATCACCAGCGGCTCTACACATGAACTCCAGCATTGACTACATTGTTTGTGTACACAAAGTTTACTAAAAAGAACGGTTTTGTACGACTCACTTTATCAGTTAGTGTTTCCGGTGGCTGGAATTATGTCAGTCAAAAGTAGTCGATCTCCGAATGCAGCGTAACATGAGGACAGTAAAGATGGAAAGCTCCTAAAGCTTGTTTCCATGACAAATTGCCTTGAGCTAAGTGTCTAAGTTATCATGCTTTTCATTGGAATTACAAGTTCATGACATTTCCTCATATGGAGTCAGTTCATTACATTGCATTCGGAGATCGACTACTTTTGACTGACAAAATTCCAGCCACCGGAAACACAAACTGATAAAGTGAGTCGTACAAAACCTTTCTTTTTAGCAAACTTTGTGTACACAAACAATGTAGTCAATGCTGGAGTTCATGTGTAGAGCCGCTGGTGACACTTCCAGCACAGTTTCATGTTGTGTCGAGCCTTCTTAGTGTTTTTAAAATAGCGATTTTGATGCTATCATTGTAGTGTCCCTAGCACTCCCATTCAAAAGGCATTTTAACCGAAAATGAAAATACAGTCAATCTTAAAAGTGGCGTTTCCATTCTAATTATGCTTTCACACGAATGTTTGACTCGGGTAGATTCACAAAAAGAGCCTAGGTTCAATTTTGCCGACAGTTACCCTTTAACAAACACTACTAATAAAGACGACACGGTTCTCCATATTGACAGATTTGAGATGACAAATAAGCCGAGCCAAAGAAAAGCACACTGCCCTATAGCAATCAAAGCAGCGATTGGTTCTCGACAAGGCGGACGATTGGCTGATGATGTCCTGCGCCGAATCACAATTACGAGAAAGTGCCGGAGGCGCTGGAAGACGTGGAACGTGGCAGCTGTTTCCTCGTCCAGTGGGGATGTGGGTTCGCCAGGCAGGAGGCCGATGGCTTTCGGCATGGGGGAGTGTGACGCTGTCTGCTGTATTAAACCGCAATGAAGATGTCAAAGGCATCCTTGGAGACGTTATGGAAATCAGATTGTTGGATCAGACCTGAGGTTGCCATGGAGAGGACATGCTCCGCGATGAGAATTGTTACCTCCAGGCAAGCCACGGGGACCAAGCGCTCGTTTTTTTCTCCTATCTCGCTCTCCTTCTCCGATCGTGTCTCCGTGTCAGTCAGGCGAGGGTCCTTATTTTGTCTTTATGAGGCTGGATACGCTTCAGTCACTGGGCCAATAACCAGCACCTATAAATCAGCAGCTCCAGCGGCTCTAAACATAAGCTCCTGTGGCTGACTGTACACACTGAGAGAAGATGTACAAGATAAAGTCTAGGAGCCGGTTAGAAAGTTTGTCATCCAACACATTGGAAATGTCAGATTATGTTCCTATTAGGGCTGCACGATATGAGGAAAAGCTGCGATGTGCGATAACATTGTTTAATATTGCGATGACAATATGACTTGCGCTAAATGTGATTGTTAACTATACTGTTCCCATGTCTTAGTGCTTTAATAGGTTCTTTGCGTGATATGTCAAACGTTTATTACCTGCCTGGTTCAGAATACACGATTTTAGCGCAATTTTGGCACGATCCGTTTGACGTATGGGTGTCGTGGAGATTCGTAATAACGACAACGGGCGCCGGGACGCAAGATTCGATCGTTTCATCTCGTATAGTGTGTCATAGTGGGCGACAACCTACGTCGCGTCTGCGATGCTTCACGACAGAAAGACTATCGCATGTTTAATTCTTTAACGGTCCTCCACGACGGGTTGAATATATGAGCGAGGCGAGACGTGAGTAAGTGCGCCAGTGAGCGTGTGAGCGTGTGTGTGTGTGTTTGTGTGTCTGTGCGTGCCAGTGAATGTGTGTGTGTGACGGCACGCGATGACTGGTCGGAAAGCAACGTGTAGTCTGACATGTTTCTTGTCTACGACAAGATTTTAGGAGTCAAAAACGTGTAGTGCTAATCTGAACCAGGCATTATTCATCGTGTCAGGCTGTCTGTTGCGATGTGTTCATCGCGGGAGTTCATATCGCGATGACGATGAAAATTCGATGTATCGTTCAGCCCTAGTTCCTATTATACTTTTTCAACTTTACTTAAAGGTAGGGTAGGTCAGAATTGTCTAAAAAAAACTTTTATTCAAATTTGTTTAAACTGTCTTTATATACCAATGCATAATTAAAATGTAAGTACTCTGATAAAAAGAGTATACAAATCGAGTGACTCTAGACCGTTTAATCTTCATTAAACACAGCTCATTAATTCCATTCACTCCCACCTAAAAACGGGTGCGCGACTGCGCGCACGTGGGCAGAGCCAGTAATAACGGCGGTAGTCATGGCGACGGAGAGTGACAGTCGCGCAAGCCAATCCTGTGATTCGTCCCGAATGGAAATAATGAGCTGTGTTTAATGAAGATTAAACGGTCTAGAGTCACTCGATTTTTATACTCTTTTTATCAGAGTACTTACATTTTAATTATGCATTGATATATATAGAAAGTTTAATCAAATTTGGTAAAAAGTTTTTATATAAATCCTACCTACCCTACCTTTAAAGTGTAATATTGCTGTTTGAGCATAAAAAGATCTGCAAGGTTACAAAGCTCAAAGTCCACTCCAAAGGGAAGATATTTTATTTAACAGAATCCACTTTTCAAGAACTACAACGCGATTTTCCGGATCTTTTTAAGTCAAAATGTTCCCAATTTAAATGACGCAAGAAAAGTTAGTGAGGCTGGTTGAAGTGAAGTGTTGTCGCTGTTTTTTTAACAACCCAGTAAAAGTTTGTCCTAAGGCTGACGAACTTAGAGAGCTTAAAATGTGTTTTTAACACTGTTCCTGAACATTATAACCTCAACGTTTGTCTGTGCGCTGCACATTTTACGTAAGAAAGCTTTCAGTATAGAGTACAATGCAGGCTATAAACACAAAAGCTTCTTCTGAGAGACATAGCCGTTCCCATTTATGGATCACAACTTGTAAGTACCGTATGTCTTATTATTTGTAGTTGTGTTTTCTAATAACAGTTCCAATTATACGTTTTATTTAGTTGCTATGATGATGTAAAGAAAGGGCAAGTATTGATGTAGTGTTTACATTAGCTTTTGTAAGCTCTTGCTTTTGTAAGACTGTTCACCACTTAGGAAAATTACCCATGATTTTATGATCGATTACCACAGTTTTCCGACAAATATAATTAAATGGTGGATAACATCATATCTATAAGAAAAATGCAAAAATCAGACCACTCTGAAACGTTCTGTGAAATCAGTGCTTGCAAAGTCCGTTCTTGAAATCTGTTCTGCACGATAACATTAGTTACACGATAACATCTGTTAGCTAACATTGTCAGGGTCTGAATCGGGCTCGAATTGGTTTGAAATTGACGCAATGTTGCATCTGAGTAGAGCTCGCGATTATGGAGGGGTGGGACATTTCCCAAACTGCCAATCACAACACACTGTTCCAGCTGACCAATCACAGCACATTTCGTATGTCGGACAGAGAGGCTTCATCGAAAACAACGCATTCAACCAAACTGGGGATAGAGGAGCTGTAATAATGTAAAATATGTGAAAAACAATGCGTTTTTTGAACAATCAAGAATGAAAAAATATTCTAGTACACCCCAAAAATAAAATCAAGACTTCGTAAAAGGGCTTAATAGGACCCCTTTAAACCTGGAAATAAACAGCAAGGATTTTGAAGAATGAAAAATGGATGATGTACAATGAAGACATATCTCAGATTTGACACAATTTTTAGGTCATTAATCAAATAAGCAAATTTGCGGCATGAAGCAGCATTTAAACAAAAGGTCAAATTGTCTTGCTTTCTTTGAAACACCAGATGCTCTTTGGATGACTCTCAAATCAAGCTGGAGATCATGATCAGGTTTCGCTCATGCAAAATTCCAAATACTTTTATTGTAAGATCTTTTATTTTTTTATTTGGTTAAATTACAAAAATATGGCTTAAGATATGAATGATGAGAGACATTTGAAGCCTTGCAATTAAATAAATAGTGGACAATACATTGAAAGATGTACAATATTTATATGACAATATGATTATATTCAGTATTACTATATGACGTTCAATGTACAGTGGAAACATATCAAATATTATAATGCATTGTTTTTTTTCCCCCGACAGACTAAAAAGTATAGATTTATATCTCATCATATTATATCAGTTATCTGTCATAATAGTTCTAATTATTTGCCATTGATATTGGCAAACATGTCTATATCTGTGCATCCTCCTTAGATTCAGTTATTGGACAGTATCCTATTGTTGATGTATATTATTACTACACACAGTAAAGTTTATTCTGATATTTTATTCTGATATAGTACCATTGTCACAGTGTAACTTTCATACACACCTATTCTAATGGTTTAAAAAGTCTTATACTGAAATACTGTTTTTATTTCGTAAGAAACCATGTTTGTAGAGTTAGCAAGAAATCGCCTTTGCGCCCTATTTTACTTGCATAATGTGTCATATTATCAGAGTGAAACATGATATTTCATGCAATGTTGAGTGTGACTACACATTGGGAATTGATTAGATGATGAAACATGGTCTCTAAATGAAAGGCATTTGCTAAAGATATGAAAAATAAAGTTGTTGCAAAGCTGGAACAACTTATAATTTTGATGGGAAATTATTTTGGAATAATATGCATTGAAGATGTTTTTCAGTTGGTATTTTATAATAGGTTGGGTATTTTTTCCCCCAACTGTTTATAGGCAGCATGTGTGGCATAATGTTTAGGGTTTCAAATATATCTATTATTTTATATAATGGCTTTTTTTTAACAGAGGTCTCTTTTTTTACAATGACTTGACTAAAAACACATGCCCCATTTTCTCAGACCTATTTAATTCTAATTAATTTGCTCCTTTTTTAAACTCTAGACCCAATTAATGGCATGCTGGGTCACACAAAAGCTGTGTCACAGGGAGTAGACTCCACATGGAGACAGACAGAGAGAGGGAGGTTTGATATTTTACAATTTATGATGTATGCTAAGACCTAATGAACACATATCTCCTCGCTTAAAGTGCCCATATTTTACTTTTTCGAATATTACCTGTCATGCAGTGTAATATAGCTGTTTGTGACGACAAATACAGATTGTCTCCTAAAAGAAAGAAGCAAACTGCCTGAAATAAGTCATTAGTAATTCCAGTCTCACTTACTGTTATAAATTTGTTTGAAACATATTTTTATAATGCCAGCCAATTGCCTTCATTTGCTGCCTGTGAACGTCTACTTTTACCCTTAAATAGTGTAGTTGTGGCTAAAACTGAAAGAGTTTGATTTGTGTTGCCGACATGTTGAGAATACACTGTTTTCTGCGCTATGAAAGCAAAACCACTTTGATGCACTTCCAAACAATGAGGATTCGCCCTCGAATTGATACGGTAGAACCGACACCATCATTATGGTTCATTTAACTGTGATAAATATAAATATAACTATGACCGGGAGCTGAAATTCAGATAAGGTAAGAGGCGTTTGGTTTCCGACATGCACTGTGACCTGTAGACCAATCACAACAGACTTGGCCATCTGACAAATCAAAGCATAGTAGACCAATCACAACAGACTGGGCCATTTGACAAATCAGAGCAGAGTAGACCAATCACAACAGACTGGGCCATCTGACCAATTAGAGTAGACCAATCACAACAGACTGGGCCATCTGACCAATAAGAGTAGACCAATCACAACAGACTGGGTCATCTGACCAATCAGAACAGAGTATACCAATCACTACAGACTGGGCCATCTGACCAATCAGAGCAGAGTAGACCAATCACAACAGAATGGGCCATCTGACCAATTAGAGTAGACCAATCACAACAGACTGGGTCATCTGACCAATCAGAGCAGAGTAGGCCAATCACAACAGACTGGGTCATCTGACCAATCAGAGCAGAGTAGACCAATCACAACAGAATGGGCCATCTGACCAATTAGAGTAGACCAATCACAACAGACTGGGTCATCTGACCAATAAGAGCAGAGTAGACCAAACACAACAGAGTGGGCCATCTGTCCAATCAGAGCTAAGTAGACCAATCAAACAGACTGGGCATTCTGTCCAATCAGAGCTAAGTAGACCAATCACATCAGACTGGGCCAAATGATCTGACCAATCGGTGCAGAGTAAACCAATCACAACAGAATGAACCATCTGACCAATCAGAGTAGAGTAGACCAATCACATCAGCCATCTGAACAATCAGAAAAAAGGAAACCAATCACAACAGACTTAACCAGCTGGCCAATCAGAGCAGAGAAGACCAATCACAACAGACTAAACCAGCTGGCCAATCAGAGCAGAGTAGACCAATCACAAAAGACTGGGTCATCTGACCAATCAGAAAAGAGTAGACCAATTACAACAGACTAAACCAGCTGGCCAATCAGAGCAGAGTAGGCTCTCGGAAATGAGGGGTTTAGAGAGAATGAGTCCTTGATCAAGCCGTTTCAGACTCTGTGAGAAAAGTTTAAGTAGTTTTTGTCCTCGGATGCATGTAAACCAATTGTAGGAGACCTCTAAAACAACATTAGAGACCTTTAGTATAGCATAATAATAGGGGCACTTTAAAGTCAAAATGTAATAAAAAATAAATGTTAATTTCTTAATACACATTGTTTCAGAGAAAATCATAAAGCTTGCTCTGCTTCTGAAACTCAGCTAGGCCATTTGGGCTATTAGTTAATATCTTTCCATCTTTTTTTTTCTTTTTTTTTCATTCAGATACCATTCATGCATGAGAACCAAAATACCAGTAAACTCTCTGTTGTCACTCATCAGAAATTCCTTTTAAACACTGTCGCTTTCTTCATTCACCCAGTTAAGAAGCGCTTTAGTTTCACTGTCTGTCCGATTTGACAACATGTTTTGATATCCGAGTGACAAGCGTAAGAGGATGATCACTGGAATGCGTTTTGCTTTTAAAAACACGAGACACCGGACAATATATCCAGACAGAGCTGCCGTGCTGATGAATGGAATAGAGACCTTTTTGAAAAATGTGGTCCTCATGCACGTGATGCTGAAAAAATACAGCTAGCTATTAGTCTCAAAATTACACTATAGATTAATAGCTTTTACATCCTAAACGCGGTATTAAAGCCGTCAAATCCAGCATTTTGGATGTAAACACAAGTTCAATCTATATACAGTTCTGAGCCTATCGACTTGCCATACGTCTAGCACACTTTCACATAGAAAAACAGTTAAAAGGTACCACAGTGGAACACAAAAAGGCATTTTGTGTGAACCATTCCTTCTGTGTGCACAGTCATCTCCATCAGGCTCAAAGCTCAAATAATTGGCTTGTACATGCTCATACTGGAAATCGTATACTTTGTTGTGTAACTCTGTATGTGTGAAAAGACTTTAAAGTCCGTCACTGAACAATAAGGGTTACATATTTCAAGTCCATCCTCTACTGCTTCAAAACAGAACAAATTGCTGCCATATGTCTTTTTTTTTTTCTTCATAATTTGTTCTGCTGACCAGTATTGTAACGTTTGCTTGGTGACTTGCATGTGCATATCCTCACAACTCTAATCTTGACCGGTTTCATATTTTTGTAGGTCTCAACAAAGGAAGTTGTTACCGAATCAATCATTTCCCAGATGATAATGATTATGACACAGACAGCTCTGAGTATCTCTTGCGTGAGTGACATTCTCCTCAAGAATTTGAGTGTTGCTGTCTATATCTCAATGTTGAAATGCTTATCATGCAATTTTTGAAATGTTTCTCAAGTAAAAGTTGTTTATGTGTGTGCGTGAACAGGTATTGTGCGCGCCTCCAGTGTGTTCCCCATCCTCAGTACCATTCTGCTGTTGCTGGGAGGGCTGTGTGTCGGGGTGGGACGCATCTACATCAAGTGGAACAACATATTACTCTGCGCAGGGATACTGTTTGTGGCAGCAGGTAAACCTTGCTAATGACATTTAGACATTTTTTAGCTCCATTACTAAATACAATTTGTTCACTGTAATATAATATAGGCCAAAATCCATGCTATGATATTCCAACTTATCCCTGCTGTTACTGGCAGGTTCACTGGAAATGAGGTGGGCAACAACTCCTCCACTTTTTTACCTGTTACTTAACTGAATTTAGTGGGCTGATATAGCTTATACTAAAAGTACCTTCCTTGTATAGTTTCATAACCCGATACATGTAAAGATGATGAAAAGACTCTTTATCTAAACAGTAAAATATTGTGTTAAACACATAAGTAAAAGCAATCCTAGGCTAGCTTTACTTGCAGCATAGTGTGTCTTGCTTTAGCAACCGATACTAATAATTACCACAATACATCAGCGTGTCTGCCATATTGGAAAGGTCAAGATCCACCTTTAAAACCAAGGAGGTTTATAATGCCTGGAGACAGCAATCTGTTAGCATTCCCATTAATTTTAGCTTTTTTTAGCCAGAGGTTGAAGTTACAACATATACCAGCAGGGGCTAATTGGTCCATGCTAAGGTAACAGAGGATAGCTAAGAGAAGTGCTGTGGAGGTAAACCTCACTCCCCTAGCCTCAAGAGGCGCACTAGAGGCTGCAGTCTTAGCCACCTTTGTTAGTATACCCACCAACCACAACTATGGCTGATGCTGGTTTAAATCCCACTACATTGGTGCCGTGAACTGGATGGGAGGGATGATTAGGGGGTGAGTGTAACGGGGCCAGATAGAAAAAGCTGTGCAGGTAAACCTCACTCCCCTGGCCTCAAGAGGCACACTAGAGGCTGCGGTCTTTACCGTCTTTGTTAGCGTGCCCACCACTATGCCTGATCATGGTTTAAATCCCACTCAGAGTGATGCAAGTAAGACCAGTTACATTGGTGCTTTGACCTGGATGGGAGTGATGTTTAGGAGGGTGAGTGTAATAGAGCCAGATAGAAAGAGCTGTACAGGTAAACCTCACTCCCCTGGACTCAAGAGGCGCACTAGAGGCTGCAGTCTTTAGTTTACCACCTTTGTTAGCATACCCACCACTATGACTGATGCTGGTTTAAATCCTGCTACATTGGTGCCGTGAACTGGATAGGAGGGATGATTAGGGGGGGAGTGTAATGGGGCCAGATAGAAAAAGTTGTGCAGGTAAACCTCACTCCCTGGACTCAAGAGACGCACTAAAGACTGCGGTCCTTACCGTCTTTGTTAGTGTGCACACCACTATGGCTGATGCTGGTTCAAATCCCACTCAGAGTGATGCAAGTAGGACCAGTTACATTGGTGCTTTGACCTGAATGGGAGTGATGTTTAGGGGGGTGAGTGTAATGGGGCCAGGTATAGTAAGAGCTGTACAGGTAAACCTCACTTCCCTGGCCCAAAGTGGTGCAACAGCAACTGATTCTAGAGGCTTCAGAGTTTAGTATCCTTGTTGGTTGACGCTGGTTTGTATTTCACTCTGAGCGGTTCAAGTAGGACCAGGGGTACACCATGGGTAGCCAACCCTTCCTCTGGGGAGATTCCTTCCTGCGGAGTTTAGCGCCAACGCTAATCATACACACCTGAACCAGCTTATCATGGTGTTCAGGATTCCTTGACAGTAAAGTGTACTGGAGCAGGGCTGGCAACCCCTGAGTTACCCAGCCAAACCTTGACCCCTTGACATAAACACATGCAGTTGATTAGATATTTACAGCCTGTAGCAATTGTCATCCCTACATTAGTATTCTCCCCTGTGAAAAGTTTTCCCATTTTGTCTAGAGTCTGTGTCATCAGTTCGTACAACCGTAAGCTGCTCAATGTTGTGGCATTTTTGTCAGTGATATTACAATAGGTTGAGTAGTGATTACTTCTGATGAGCTCAACCTGCAGAGTTAACCTTTCAAATATGGTGGTGCTGTTGATGTATCCCAATCGGCCAAATGTAACATCTTAAGTTAAATAAAGTCATAGATCTGTTATATTGCTTTTCAAGGCATTATGCTCATGCTTGGCTCTGTTTTGTGTCTGGCAGGTTTGAGCAACATCATCGGTATAATTGTCTACATCTCCAGCAACGCCGGTGACCCGAGTGACAATCGTGACGAAGACAAAAAGAGCCAGTATTACTACGGTTGGTCGTTCTATTTTGGAGCGCTCTCCTTCATTGTGGCTGAGGCGGTGGCTGTTCTGGCTGTCAGTATCTACATTGATAAGAGCAAAGAAGTACGGTTCAAAGCATACCGAGAGTTCATCAAAGCTACCTCGTCCTCTTCGCCGTATTCCCGCATACCCAGCTTTCGCTACCGCCGACGGCACTCGCGCTCCAGTTCTCGCTCCACCGAAGCATCCCGTGAGGCGTCACCCGTGGGCATGAAGATGATGAGTTCGGTTCCTGTAGGAGAGATCAACATGTACACATTGACAAGAGATCCCCTTAAGTCAGGGACGGACAGCTCCTACAGCCCCGACCACGATTCTGGATTCCTCCAAGTGCACAACTGCTTTCCCAAAGACCTTAATGATGGTATCAACAGGAGGACAACACCTGTATGAGGGCACACACTGGAACGAGTGGGGCGCAGTATTCTGTGGCAGGTGCCAGAGGAAGCGATACTCTTTGATGAAGCCAGTCGACCAATGACGTCTGTCATCGGTGAAGGAGAAGCACTGTGTAAAAGAAGAAAGGATTTGATCTCGACATTCAACAATCATTGCAAACGCGCTAATTTGTTTTTCTTGTTGTGTTGTTCCTCACATACAAGAACTCTCATCTCTGAGAGACCCATCTCTCATCAAAGGGCAAGACACGCAAATGTGAAATGGATGATCTTTTGACGACATGGTGCAGTGCTTCAGATATTACCTTTGTGTAAGCCAGTCCGTTCCCTTGGTTGAGAGTAAATATCGGTACAGTGCCATACTCTCAATGTTTACCAATATGATAATAACTCTCACTTTATGAGATGGTGCTAAAGTAGACTCACAGTTAAAGCCTTCTCATCATTATGTGTTCAGTACAGACCCAAGTTGAATATTGAACGCCCTCGTCTGTGTCATATGTTTGTAGCCACAGTTGTCTAGCCCTATTCAGTGTGCCTATCATCTTGGCAGCGTCAACTGCTCAACTAATCTGGAGCCACTTTGCCTTTTCTTTTTCTTTTTTTGCTATACAACTGGAAATATCAGTTTAATTACTAAATAATCACTGGAATTACTAAATATTAATAGGGATTTAGTTTAAGAGATTTATGACTACTAATTGTGAATAACCCCTACTGAAAAGAGAAGCTTGGATTTTCATGATGTTCTGACTGGTTTGTGCTGGTCTGGTGCTTTCCTATGTGGTGGACAAACTTAGGGCCCATTTACACCTGGTATTAAGATGCGTTTTGGTCGATCGGATCACAAGTAGACGAGAGAGACGCATTTCCGTTTACACCTGGTGTTTTAATCCGTCTCTTTTGTCCACTTTCAAACACTTCTGTCCTGATTTCTTCGAGGGGAGGGTCTATGGGCGGGTAAATGTATGGGTTTTTTTCAGATCTTTTGATATAATGGATGAAATAAGCTCACACAATTTATATATGAACACGACAGGAGATGACAGAAAAACGCTTCCCATAATGTTCATGCGTTAAGTCAGTAGGCGGAGAGAAGACGGTCTTTTGTGGCTGTTTAAACACATTCGACCACATGAGCGTTTACACTACGAAAGCAATCTGCTCGAATGCGTTTTGTATTACCTCTGGAAGTTGTCGAAAGTTGACAAGCTCAAAACATTTTACGCCCCGTTTAAACCTGTATTTTGCGTCGTCCACTTGTGATCCGATCAACCAAAACACAATCTTAATACCAGGTGTTAACAGGGCCTTAGACCTACTGTTCATCAGCAAAATGTGACCAAGGAAGTCTTGCTGGTTAAAGTGCAAAGTAGGGCGGGACTTGATGTTATCCATTGGGAACTGATTGGATACTGAAAAGTGGACGGAGCATGAGTAGAGCCAAACTAGTGGGTGAAACTTACAGGACATCAGCCAAAAAGAAAAATTGAAAGATTACAAACACAATGAAGGATCATTTTTTGAGTCATGCAGAATAATGCAGAATAAGACTAGTTATGAAGAAAGAAAATAGGTCCGTTTTAATATCATGTTGTCTTTAAGCCAGTTTAGAAACTGGTTTAGACTCCAGTGTCCCTTGCTCAGCACCAGCATCCAAAACATAAGATGGTCTTTTCCACAGGGAAGAACAGCAGTATTCAACAGGCCTCAAGTTTTATACACCACTTTGAATTCTGACAGCCATTGATAGTCAACCAGTGTCAGTAGTTAACCAGACAGTGTCGTTGCTTTCCATTGTGAATCGGTCAAAGAGTGATATAATTCCTCAGCCTTCATCTCCATCAAGGGGGTTCACCTCTACTTAAAAGCTTGGTCTTTGCCTGAATGTGGTTTAAACACAGCCACTCCTTCTCCTGATGGCTGTGCCGTCTCTGAATGGGGCACCTTTGGGGATCTGACATTGTTTGAGTCCACTTATAAAAGGAGTGCTGAGAAATGTCAGACATATGGAAATAAAGGACAAGTTTTGAGCCGGTCAGCTCTGAGAAGCGTCTCGACGACCACTGATAAGTATCTATGGTTGTTGAGCGGTATGAAAGACATCGGCGTGGCCAATCCAGCCCTTTAGAAGACCATTCGAAGTGTCTTAGCCTCACCAGAGCCTTTTGCCTGGATTTCTCTTTGAGTTGACAATATAACCTCATCTCTCTTCTTTGTCACTGCTGGTTTTCCTCTCCAATCTCGCGTCCTTAGTGAAGAGTCTATCGCTTTTTCCCACTAAGGTCCCAGAAGACCGCATTATCCGTGTGAGTGGTCAAATCCATGTCGCTAAGAGTGTTTCCTCACAAAAGGAGAGGTCGCAAAAAGATGTACATATCTGGTGGGTGTTTCACTTAATCGAAGCATTTACAGCTACCTTTTCTTAGTAAAGCCATTTTGACACAAGCTTTTGAGCCGTGGCTCTTTGTAGAATGGTGTGTGGTGGGTAGATGTAAATGTTTGCATGTTATTCTCTAACCCATTGACTTTGTGTGCTTTTAACAGTATTATTAACAGGATGACTACAGGATGCCTCACTGCCAAGCACCGCTCACTATAAATACCTGTGATGTTCTCTCTGTTCATCAAGGAAAGGCATTTTGTCCTTCTGGTTTTATTGATTTGCTAATGTTGTTCTCAGTATTTCTCTGTATCAAGGACAAAGCCAACATATCTTTGCTCACATAAATAAATTAAATTGAGGTACGGTGTCTCGCTCATGCATATTTGCTTTGTTATGTGACTGATGTGCTTTGTAACAGGACTAGGAGTAATTCTGAGCTGTCTATATTCTCAAAATCAAGAACATAATTCGAACATAATTGCTTTAAAGTGCACCTAAAGCCTGACATATTTTGATACAAGCCTAAAGCTTGAATACAAGCTTCAGCCATGCCTAACCTACATGTGTTAAAAAATAAGTCAAATGTAATTCCTGCCATTATTTATTTACCTTAATCACTTGAGAACTGAATCAGTTCAATGAATGAGTCATTCCAATTTTTATGTGAACTAGATCAACCGATTCATTTCACAAAATAAATATTTGTTCACAAAACAGACATCTTTTTGGAGTTGACAGCCCCAGTCCTCATTCACTTTCATTGTATGGAAAATCTCTTTAAAAATTCACATTTTGAGTTCAACAGGTTTGAATATCAGTCACACAGGTTTGCAATGACATGGGGGGTAAGTAAAAGATGACAGAATTAATTAATAATGCCGAATTCTTGGAGGATGAAACAAAATGAGGAAAGTCATGTTAAATGTAAAAACAGGTCAAAATCTCTACATTTTGAAACATTTCTGATAAAATCCAGTGACACTAGGTTCCTGTCTCTGAACTGTTTTGACATGCAAATGAAATGAATGAAGGTTTTCTTGCACTTTTGTATAAATAGTGAGTCTGGCCTTCCAGTGACATGTATGAATGGTTTGAATCGATGCTAAGTGAATTGTGCATTCCTCTTTCCTCTCCATTAAGGGAATATGCGCTAAAGACAGGCATGTTGTTCATTTATTTTCAAATTAAGGACATCCCTTTGTACCCACTTAAATAGAAGGTGAAGAACATCAAGTACTCACAACATTGATAATTAGTGAGGTTTTTCTTAATACCACTATCACAATTGCTTTTAGGATAATGGATGTAAAGAATCCCATATTATTGTGCATTCCCTTCCTGCACCATTTATGCAACAAACAAATAATACAGTATCATGTGGATCATGTTAAAGAGAGGTGTGCTATTACTTTTCTAAGAGATTATCCTTGCCGTTTTTGCTTGGCAATCAATAAATGCCACACTAAAAAAAATGGTAACATCAAATGAACCTTTTTTGATCCAAGTCAAAAATATTAATTAACATCGGTAAATCAAGCTAAATACATTTTACCAACAAAACCATCTTTATGGGTCAAAACGGAGAAATAGCTCTTAGGTAACAGTTGAAGGTTACTACTATTTACAGAGCATATCTTTTTAACAGAATATTATTATGTTGGGCAAAATGAATGTGGGGCGGTAAGATAACATCATAGCAAGCAACACAATAACTGTCACCTTTATGTTCAGTTTAATTTAGTTCAAGGCCTTTTAGTTTGTATTTCTTCAGTTCATTCCTTCCTTTGATTCCCCGCCACTCTTTAGTTAATGGTCACATCATTATTAGTTAATTTGTTCCAACTGTGTTCTATTAATTTATCTTGTTTATTATATAGTTACACCCCTGTCTACACTCTAAGGCTCTGTTTACACGAGAACGCTCGCGGGTGAAAATGTAAAAATGGTTTATCGGATGTGCCTTTCGTTTACACGGCGACAGCGTTTTTGGGGCTTAAAAACGCAAAAAAGTGAAACCACCCTCCAGAGTGGAAATCTTAAAAACGCTCCACCATCGCATTCCCGTCTAAAGGGTAAAAACGCAAAAGTCTGCTAGACAGTGAAGGCATCGTGTACGCGTTTACGTCACAGGCATGCGCCAGTACAGGAAAATAACAAAACATTATCAACCTAAAATATAGCATTAATTTCATAGATATATATATATAAACACTAGATCTCTTAAGGCGGAGTCACTTCCGGCATCAAAGGGCGGCCATCTTGTCACAGGGAAGCTTTCTGTAAGGTGAGTGATCTGCACGAATACAAATACTCTTATCTCGCTGAACTCTTGACGGATTTACAAACGGTTTGGTTTCTTACAAACGTTATTAACGTGGCTATAATTCTGGGTGATTGAACATGTTGAAATATATAATATTATAATTATTCATAAGTATGCAGTGTCATAACTACATTTTTGACGTTTATAACAAACCAACCCGTTTGAAAATCGGTAGAAAATTGAGCAAGTTATGGTTATTTAAAAAGTACATGCACCATTAAAACAATGTTACGAGTGAGCGGGCCCCCTGTGGCAAGATGGCCGCCGTGTGCGGACGTCGACCTCCATTGGCCAGCAGCGCGGACGAGACATCTAGCCTTTATTATATGATATCTATGATTAATTTCATTGACAACATTTTTTTATAAAATTCTGTCATTTTTGAGCGACGCGCACCGAGGGTTAAAGCAGCAGCTTTACCGTATTAAACATGTGTGTCAGCGTCTCTTTCACTTTCAGTGCTTCACATCGCCACCTAGCCGCCTGGAGTGTACACTACATCGAATTTCACACACTTTTGCGTCACCATATGCACGCAGATTTCCCCCATAACGCTCGTCTAAATGCAGAATAAAAAGTGATAATGCAACGCCACTTTTGCGTTTTCTCTTCAGATCGTTTCCGTGTAAACATAGCCTTAGGGACTGTTTACACGACACTGTTTTCAACTAAAAACGTTTTTAAAAAATTACGGTATGCAATTTGTTTACATGACAACGGCGTTTTGAGTTCCTCGAAAAAGAGTAAACGGTAAAACGGTTTTGAAAACGGTATCCGTTTGAAGACGATGACGTCATGCACATGCGCATTACATGTTCAATCTATTGTGTTTCATCGCCACCTAATGGCCTGGCAGCAGAATACAGCATTTTTAGTCGTCTGTACAAGGAAAAACTTCTTCGTTTTAATCATATCGTTGCCGTGTAAACGTACCCTAAGTCTGGTCACGATCATGTTTAGGCCACATTTACACACAGCCGGGTATTTAGAGAAACGAATACTCAACTAAAATTACAACTTTACAATAAAGTTGTAATTTACATCAAACCCGCATAAATACGCCGTTGA
Organism: Phoxinus phoxinus; assembly: GCF_949152265.1. Lineage (NCBI taxonomy): Eukaryota > Metazoa > Chordata > Actinopteri > Cypriniformes > Leuciscidae > Phoxinus > Phoxinus phoxinus. The sequence goes on from NC_136876.1 coordinate 43,549,446, forward strand.
GCGCCATCATAACCATGCCAAACCTATGGGTCGGCAGTGTAGGGAGACGGATAAAGCCATGCAAGCCAATCAGAATCCTCAGAATCGACAACAAAGAATAACACGAGCGACTTCCTGTTCACGGCGATCGCATGACGGTAAGCATTTTCTGGCGCATAATGTGACGTTTGAGAACCTAAAGCCCCGTTTCTCCCAGTTGATACGGCAACACATAACTGGCATTATCAGAAATCTCCACTTTTTCTGTGATAAAAAAGGGGTTTTCGTGTAAATGAGAGGCCAAACCAGAGGGACATAACTGCGTCTTCCCTTCGTGTAGCCTAAACGGGGCCTTAGTTAGTGTTTGCTAACGCCTGTTTACTTGCTATTAAACTTCGTTGAGAACTTTATTCATCTGTCTGCCTGCAAACACCCTGTGTGACACTAACATCGCAACAAGGAAAAATATTGTTCCAACATGATGAAATTCATATGATAAAATTTTAAGCAAGCCCATCCGTAACCTTGCCAATGAGTGTTTGTCTCCCTCCTCTCAAATGTTCTTCACTTGTTTACTCAGTATTGAGAAATGAGTCCTTCTGAACGTCCCTGATCAGCCATGTTCTGCCGCATTACTGCCCATCGTGTCTGTGGTGGCACAGATTAAAGCTGAATGGTACAAACCGATTTGGTATGCAACCGTTCTATTTTCAGTGACCTTTATGGAGACAGCCCTGAGGGCTTGGGTAATCTAATTTAGCTTGAATAATATTGCCTGTCATTAGGAAAAGCATACAGTCTATTCAGCTCCTCCTTCAGCATCGCTGCATATAATCTGAAACCAATCACCATTGTCTTTCCATTAGGAAGCTAAAGCGTTTAAAAGAATCAAATTGTTAGCCATTTATTTGAATTCAAAGGAGGCTAATGATACGCTCGAGACGAGATGAGATTGATTCTGCATTGTGACTGTCATGTACTTGAGACGTGTTCAGTAAAGTGTCCGCCGCATCAGCGATTGTGGACCGGTTTCCAGCTGTGCTGCGCGACGGTGTCACGCTGAGGTGAAGATGCTAGTGCGTTGATGTTGATTGTGACAGACTGGGCGAGATGTTTCTCATCTGCAGTTACGCTGTTGCTTGTAACCCTCGAACATCGGCTCTGTGTGATAAAACTCTACCACAAAAGAGCGTTGATCCTGTATACACACACACACACACACACACACACACACACACACACACACACACACACACACACATACACACACACACACAAGGTGTTGATTTACCAGAGAGTTCAAGGTTTGGCAGGCTAGCCTGGCGCTATTAGCAGAAACTAAAAAGCATCTTTCTTCTGCCAAATCGTGTACTTCCCTTGTGGAAAAAGAAGTGTGCTTAATTGTTTTGGACCGGTGTACTTTGAAACTTAAAGGGGTGGTTGATTATGATTTCACTTTTCTAACTTTAGCTAGTGTGTAATGTTGCTGTTTGAGCATAAACAACATCTGCAAAGTTACAACGCTCAAAGTTCAAAGCAAAGTAAGGACTAAAACACATTCCTCCTGGGTTAGTGACATTTTCAAACCTATAATTTACATAAACCCCGCTCCTGTAACGTGATTTATAGATTATCAAGACATAATATGCTAATCAGTGACTAGAAGATATCTACACATAAGCTACATACATTTATCAACTAACCATTCAGAAATGTCCTGTTGCTTCTACATGTTGTCACTTCTTCTCGAGTCTCTCCATCTTTCTGACTCCGGTTTGAACATAAAAGGCTAAAAGTTTTTTAAATTTTCAGTGCGTGTGTGTGTGTGAGGCAAAATGACGCGAGCTCTTGTAGCTCCGCCCCCTGTGCCGGGAGCAGCAGCTCATTTGCATTTAAAGGGACAGACACAAAACGGTGCGTTTTTCCTCACTCTCAAAAAGTGACAATTTTAACATGCTATATAAAAATATCTGTGGGGTATTTTGAGCTAAAACTTCACACACACACTCTGAGGACATCAGAGACTTATTTTACATCTTGTGAAAAGGGCATTATACCACTCCTTTAAACAGTGAACATTGGTTATGTACTCCTCCTAATTAGAAAGTCATTTCTGTCCTACCTGTGAGCGACAAATGGAATGGGTTGTGTTAAAAATGGGTTGCTAAATACTGAGCAGATGTTACACAAATTATGTGTTCTGCCTTGCTTTATCTCTGCAGGTGACATTTAAAAGACGCAGGTGTATTGAAAAGTGATGTTGTGATTCGCATCTTTTGAACAATTCTTTTTGATGATTTAGTCAAACCGGAGTCAGACAAAGATGGAGAGACTCAAGAAGAACTGACAACATGTAGAAGCAACAGGACATTTCTGAATGGTTAGTTGATGAATTTATTCATCAATGGTTAGTTGGCGGGGTTTATGTAAATTTTAGGGCTACTAACTTTTGTCACTAACCAGGGAGGAATGTCGTGTAGTCCCTAGTACCAGCCGTTTGTTGTAGTCCTTTTCTTTAAAAGCAAATATCTCCCTTTGCTTTGAACTTTAAGCGTTGTAACTTTGCAGATGTTGTTTATGCTCAAACAGCAACATTACACACTAACTTAACTTAGAAAAGTGAAATCATAATCAACCACCTTAACACTTTAGACTGGGAAACAACTGACATAAATGTGGTGGTCCACTGTATAATTCAGGCATCATGAGTGGAGGTGAATGAAAAGGTAAAAACAGCATCAAGAGAATCACAGTAAGAATCACAGTAAATAATCTATTCAAAACCAGCATACAGTCATGAATATTTTAGCCAATTTCCACCACATAAGAAAATAAAATCATGCTCTGGTAATGTCGAATGTCGAAATTATGACATTGGATGTCCGAATTATGAGATAAAGAGTCAAATTTGACAAACTAAATCATAATTTTAAGATAACAAGTCGTCAAAATTATGACTTATAAAAGTTGAAATTATGACATACTAAACTGAAATGATGACCTAAATTGAAATTATGTAAAAATGCCGAAATTATGAGAATGTCTGAATTATGAGATGAAAAGTCAAAATTAGGACATACAATCTTATTTTTTTAAAACATCAATTTTGAATTTCAACTTTTAATGTCATAATTTTCATAATTATGACAAAAGTCAAAATGATTAGTTAAAGGTCAGAATTATGACATAATTAATCGAAATTATAACTTAGAGGTTCAAAATAATGACTTCAAATGTAAATTAGCCTATAAGATAAAAAAAAAAATCTAAAATATGACCAATTATGAAATGAAGTCAAAATTTACATTCAAGTCATAATTATGAGATAAAATTCAAAAGTATGACAAAACGTGATTTATGAGATAAAAAGTTGAAATTATGACATCACTATCTCATGATTATGACTTTTAACTCATAATTTCGATTTAGTGTGCCATTTCAACTTTGTATAAATTTAGACTTTATAAGACTTCATAATTTAGACTTTTTAAGTAATAATTTTGACTTTTTAATCTCATAATTGACTTTTAAAGTGACAAATTTGGCTCCATCTCTTTTAAGACTTAGTATGTCATAATTATGATTTACCAGAGCATGATTATTTTTCTTACGTGGTGGAAATGGGCTTCCATGGTCATGCAATCATGGCCTTTAACATGGAAAATAACAATAAAGTAAAATAATTTCATCAGAACAATAACACTGAATAAAAGCGGAGATAAAAAAGCTGCCCAAATGTAGATGTAAATGCTCACTGTTGTTATGAAATAAGTGGTTCTTCTCTTTTAAAAATTCCTGAAAGACTGATGCAGGAGTGGTGTGTGTGTGTGTGTGTGTGTGTGTGTGTGTGTGTGTGTGTGTGTGTGTGTGTGTGTGTGTGTGTTGGAAACAACCCCTGCCCGCCATCTAAATCTCTGTCGCAGAGCCTGCGGATGAAAAATACATCTCCATCTCAATTATTATTTACACCACATGCATCAGGCTCAGGGTGCCGTTCCCCAACAGTAGGGTTGCTCAGCCTCAGGACGGCTGCTCTTTTTCCACCTTAATTTTGAGTTTTGGCCGGCGAAAGACTTGAAGAATGGGCCAGAATCTTGATAAGTGGGCCACAGTGTTTTCTAAGAAGCTCAGACTCGGTTTATGTTCTGCTGCATTATCAACACACAAGTGTAACTCAAATGCGGGGGACACTACAGATGTTCACATCTTCTACAAGTGAGTGGCAAAGAAAATGATTCAACAAATGGGCAGCTGTTTAGACATTTCTAGCATGTTTTATCTACGCTGATATCTAATGATCTGCAACTAACTGAAACATTCCTACTATGGTTTAAAGTACCTTGGTATTAGCATTATTCCTTACAGTTAATCTTTCAGAACTGAGGTATAACGTATACCCTCATGTATAATCATAAACTTTCTGTTGACTATTCTAATATGTGACCCTGGACCTCAAAAAACAGTCTTTTTTTTTTTTTTTTGGAGATTTATACATCACCTGAAAGCTGAATAAATAAGCTTTCCATTGATGTATGGTTTGTGAGAATGTTGTTTGAAGATCTGGAATCTGAGGGTGCAAAAAAATCGAAACATTTGAGAAAATCGCCTTTAAAGTTGAACATTTATGTTCGCGATTGTGCTGCATCCACTCACAAAAATACATTTTTGATATATTTACGGTAGGAAATTAACAAAATAACTTCATGGAACATGATCTTTACTTAATATCCTAATGATTTTTGGCATAAAAGAAAAATCAATCATTTTGACCCATACAATGTATTGTTGGCTATTGCCACAAATATACCCGTGCGACTCGTGACTGGTTTTGTGATCCAGGGTCACATATAATATACAGTAGCAACACCGCTAATGTAACCTCTGATCCTCTGTCAAGTGAGTTTATTGTTGTCCATCAAGGAATTTATTCAGTAAATGTGTTGCCATTGTAGTTTATGTGTATGTCTTGTTTTTGGGTAAAAACATGTATCTGTCTTAATTGAGGCCTCACATATGTTTTTAATGTGCATTTTAGAATGTATGCAGTTTTTTTTTTTTTTTTTTTGCGATATCCCAAAATATGCATAAAAATAGGTGGATGAAAAACATAGCTAGTGATGCTTGACATTGCAAGTGACACCAATAGCTCTTTATATTACGTAAGAAACCTACATAATAGAAAAATTCGAATGCAATTTTTTTAAATAAATGCTAACAATAAGAGACTAGAGTCTTAGTCTCCACCTAAAACTGAAATCCATTTTGATATCCAGGTATAGTTACAGCCTCTCACACTCACTGATGGGGGGGAAGTAGATCATTTACTAATAAAAGGATATTTCCCATGAGCCTCTTGGATCCAGCGATCAAGCAACAGTAGCACAGGAAATAATTAAACTGCTTTGGAAAATCAAGGCACAAGACAAAGGAACACAAGTCATCAACATCCAATCATGCAAGATGAAAATGAAAATCAAGACATGTAAACTGTTAAATGTCTTGGCCAATGCATTGCACCATGACAATTTATTTGTTAAGAGTCTGTCTTTTTCATCTCTAAATGTTTACTATAATAGATGAATCATCTGTGAGCTTCAACAACGGTGAAAATGACAATACTAATCCTATTCTATCTTCCACTGAAATCCATAGGTATACAAATTGCCTTTTATTTGTATAAGTTGTTTAGTTTTTTTTAGTTTTTTTTGTTTTACTTAATTGGAATGGTTCAAAACGTAAAGTTTTTGGCATTTGCGGAAAAAAAATCATGGATATTATTCGAAAAGGTTAAATGGTCCTGAAAAAATAATAGTCACACTTGTGCTTCTCGCGGTCAAAAATGACGGCATTGGAAATTAATGGGAAATGATTTTCATTTAGTGGAGACGTTTGGTACTGCGGCCACACAAAATCTGACTGAAAGCTAAGTTTTTTATATATAAATCTCAAATTTGGAACACAACTTGTTTAGATCTATGGCTTTGATTTTCTTGCAGTTTTAGAGTAAAACATTTTTTGGGAAAATATATATTTCATATAAAAAAATTTAAAGGCACACCGTGGAACTTTTGACCTAAAGAGTTGAAGCATATAAGTTGTTTTAAATGATTCCTCAGGGCAATATACAGTGTTTGACACTATCAATGCTCCGAGCGGGGCTGCCCTCTTGAAATACCGCCCATGTAAGTTTGGAGGAGACGGACCGTCTTTGGACAGGTCATGTGACCTGGAGAACGAATCATTTTACGACCGTCACGTGACCACAAGCTCTGATATGCTCAAGGAGCTCACGCTTTTGCTACTATTTTTCCGCCTGCTCGACTCCTGGCCATGGCTGAGGCAAGGAAAAGTTTAAAACTGCTCCTGAGGAGGCAAGAAAGAGAAAACGCGAGAGGGATCGTGCTCGCGGAAAAACAAGAAGCTCTCTTGTTTCTCCCTGGCTCTCCCGCGTCGTCCTCCGCATCCTCCTCCTGTTTCGGGAGGGGACTCTGAAGATTATTCAAGTGCGAAGAAAAAGATGACTGAAAATAAAACATAAACATCGGCATAAAAGTGGATATATAATGTAATATTTACTGCGAAGTCGGGAATAAACTGATATGTCAAAAACTACTGCTGTTATTTGTAGGCTTCAGTTTGTTTGTCCTTTTACACATTCATATATGTGTGTATTATTCGTGGCTTATATGAATTTATACACAAATGTCGATGTATTATTAGAGGCTTATATGATTTTAGATTCAAATTCATAGTTTACTACAGGAAAAACACAAATAAGACGACGTAAGTCCGATCTAAAGATAAGATGACTCCGAAACCAACACAATAACAACTTAGTTTTAGGTACAAAACATCTATAACCTGCTCCTGCCGATCGACTGTCCTGCACAGTTTATCTCCAACCCTAATCAAACACACCTGAAGCAAACAATTAACGTCTTCAGGATCGCTTGAAAATTAAAGTGTTTGATTAGGGTTGGAGATGAACTCTGCAGGACAGACAGGATGGGCACCCCTGGTCTATGCGACTTACCTGACCAGTTATTTTCTGTTCACTTTTGTGCAATTCATTTATTAAGTGGATGTCTTCTTTACTTTTGCGACAGTGCTGCGGCGCTTGTGGCCTCTAGGGGCACTAGACGTGAAAGTTACAGGTCTAGCGCCCCTAGTGGCCAAAAGTTCCGCGGTGTGCCTTTAAATTGAAACTTTTAAACTTTTAAACTTTTTTTTTTAACCTTTTTCACTTCCGCACTAATCTGCCAAGTGTCTTCTTTAAAAAGAGACACAACTTAAGTCTGTGCTCCAAAGCATTCAGGAGTTGGACATTTAATTTTTAGATCTATGCTCAAAAAGTGAATAGATGGATTAAAACTACTGCATAAATATGATATAGTACCATAAACTCCCCTACAAATACAACATATGAAATAAAAAAACATTATAGAACTAAATAGTAACATAATTTAGTCGAAACAACAAAAAAAGTGGTCACCAGAGGGTTAAATACATACTGAATATAATTCAATTCAAAGCAAAGTAAATAAATAAAATTAAAAAATCACATAATTCCATCCATCCATACATTTTCCAAACAGCATGAACTATGGGATTAGTAGATCCTATTCCAGCGTCTTGGGCCAAAGGAAGGGAAATACCCTGGATGGATGGCCAGTCCATCACAAAATCACATACTGCATATGGTATTATTAAATAATTTCAGACAGATGGGGAAGCTCAAAAATAGACACATGGTGTCCATCATCTGGTTCTTCTAGACAGTTCCATTGATTATTATGTAAGTGATCACATGTCCCGTTGTACACATGGTCTAAAAAGTTACCCAATATACAAACTCAGACATGTCCTCTATGGCGTATCAAAACTGCATTTTTCTCCAGAGGATCTGCAGGTTTTACAATATTAGCTAATAAACTTTTTCTCTGCTTACATCATGAAGGCAGGTCTAAAGGCACAGCCCACCAAACTCAATGACTGTCTTACAGGAAGAGAGAGAGAGAGAGAGAGAGAGAGAGAGAGAGAGAGAGAGAGAGAGAGAGAGAGAGAGAGAGAGAGAGAGAGAGAGAGAGAGCGAGAGCGAGAGAGAGAGAGAAACTAGGGCACTATTATCTGGCCTCTTTTTCTTTTTCCAAGCAGAAGCAGAGATTTGTGGACAGCGAGCTGGGGTGAAGAGATAGCGTGTTGCTGTTGCCGTGTGACTTTTACGCTTCCCTTAGAAGTCAACTAAACCAAAGCATCAATTCAAGGGCAGAGGCACTTTTTAAACTACGGCACAAACTCAAAGCACACTTATCTGCAACGTTCACCATGCTCGAGGACCAGAAGACCAAGGTGAAGATCACCTTCCTGGTTATCCTGGTGGGCATCTCGTCCATGTTGGCGGCAGTGGTGACGGACCATTGGGCGGTTCTGAGTCCCAGGGTGGAGCAGCTCAACACCACCTGTGAAGCGGCCCACTTTGGACTCTGGAGACTGTGTAAAAAGACTATCTTCATTGTGGAGGAAGACCCTGAGGGCAAAGGCTGTGGCCCTATCAGTCTGCCAGGAGGTAAGGAAGTTCACATCTACTGTAAGCTATTTCTCATGAACGCCATTAGCACACGTCCAATCGATGTAGCCCAAAGGCATGGATCTGTCTTACTCATGAAGTTTTTGGAAGAGCACCTCATTCATCTTAAGTTTTGTAAATGGAAATTGAGGAGCAGAAGAAGCCAATTACTATCATCTTGCAAGAAAGTTCAAGTTTTTTTTTTTTTTACTGTTAAACATGAATCCACAATATGGGTGGGAGTCTGGTCTTAAAATGAAGGGTATAATATTTTAATATCACTGTTTTAAATTGCTGAGTGAGGTCAGTGACTAGGCTGCTAATGAATTGAACAGGTGCCGATTGGCTGTTTATGATGCCATTAGGTTGTTTAAGGCTATAATAGATAGGTTAAGATATGATTTATGAGCCGATGTGTGGTTTTGGATTAATGAAAGGCAGATGAGCTGTATCTGTATCTACCTGTGGGAGACGGGAAATAACCCGACTGTTCTTTACGCTACTCTGGGGACGGATCAGCCTCATTTCATTCCTGCGCCCAAGCTCATGAGGTCAAATAGGTTGAGGAGAAGAAGAAAAGAGTATGAAAAAGTAAATGCAATTCACCCACATCACAGTAAAGACTGATGAAGTCTGTGTGCATTCATTGACAGAACATTGAATAACTGCCTTGAAACCTTCTGTTCCTGGCAATTAACCGCCAACTGTGTTCTGCAAACATACTTATGTCAACATTTAAGTCTTGAGAAATACAGATGGCAGGGTATAGATCAAATATCACAACAATTGATAGTTTTATAGATGGATGGAAGAGAGGGCTCTGAAACAATAGAAACAAGTGGAATGAATAGGTAATTGGATCCAGGTTGTCTCCTGTTTGATGCAGGGGGCAGTAAGACCAGCATCCTCTATTTGTCACACTTCAGGAAGACCCGTGGGGATAAACAGAGAGATCACTCCCATCATGTCCTCTTGTGAATGTCTGGGGAGAATCTCATCCTGAAGCAAAGCCCCAAGATTTCACATCAACTATGGATGTTGATGGCGGAAGGACAGCAGCCTGCGGTTTCAATTGGTTTAAACCAATATCCATGGCTTATCCATCATAGTTACTTATCTTAGACGTGTTGACAACTCACAATTACAGTGCACTATATCTCGTCATCCAGCATGTAGCATCAGCCTCAAATGTCATTGGACCATTTATGGACCTGACGGCCATTCATCTGATGTGCATTTCACACAAAACGGCAAGAGCTTTCTTAAATCAGCAAGCTCAGATCTGATTGTCTCTTTACGCAATTTCCGGGAATAAAATCTTAACAGAATTATTACCAAGTGCTACAGTGAGAACTTCTGAGGAAGGAGGAGTCAAAGGTTTGCTCACTTAGCTAGTTGCATTGAGCTGAGATCTTTGAAAGGTCAAGACTTAGTAGCAAGTAAAAAAGATATCCTTAAGTACACCTATGTATTGCGCTTTACTCTCAGGGATATTTCAAATGTAGCCACCTCTAAACTTCATGTCAAAACAGTGATGAGCCAAGAGTGGGTGGTTCTTGACTGGAATAAGCTGCAGTGTGTACTAGACTTTATGGCGAGTCAAAAATCTGCCTATGTAAGACTGTCAATAACATAATAAAGAACTAGCCATTATTCCATCGTAGATCATTTTAGAGCTTATCAGTCAGAATTAACAAAATCTGTGGTTTGTCAAACATTTCCTGTATGACACTCCCTATTGGAAAATCTAGCATAAACCAGCATGAATTCCATGCTGGTCCATGCTGGTTTACGCTAGTATAATGTTGGTCTAGCTGGTAGACCAGCATGCTGTTATCAAGCAAAGCTGAACTGGAGAAGCCACCACTTCCTATGCTGGTGACCAGCAAACTAGTAAGCACCATTCCTTGCTGGTACCAGCATGCAAAAACATACCTTATTGCTGCTGACCAGCAATGCTGGTCGGAGACTGCACAGTACTAGGACTGTTCATCAATGTGAAGCACGACTTTGCTCAAACCAAACCCTGCAGCTCTCACTTTAAACCATTAGGAGATACGCAGTTCAATCAGGTGGTGGCTTGCAGTCTTGGGAGACACCTGTTGATATTCCTGGCCTAGCGGGATAATTTGTGCTGGAAAAGGTTAGAAAGCACCTAACCTTGAGGCTCCAGACACCTTCAGAGGCGCAGCCGTTCTAAGTGACGTCCCGTGAGTCAAGGTGTGGCCCAGTTCACACTAGTACTGCAAACACCATTGCCTGGGGAGTGGTTAGATTAGGATAGCCTCTTGAACTGCACAGAAGAAGCCATGAGCCAAAAACATAGCATTTAAGCAGTTATATTCCTGCTTGCTCAATGATTCTTGGCTTCAGTCCCAGACTTGCTTCTCGCAGAGGGAAAAGAAGAGCTGTGAGTGTTGGCGAGACTCATCAAGTTCTTCAAGGGAATCTAGCATTTCACACTCATTCAACACTCAGGTCTTTTAAAATGTCTCTCGATCTTTCCAGTGGAGTTAATTACGTTAAAATAGCCATTTTAAGTGGATTGAAACAAAATTCTGATACAGCATTGAAGGATATAATTTTTAAAGAACGGGATAGTTCACCAAAAAATTTAAAGTATGTCATCGTTTACTCACCCACTCCTGTTGTTCCAAACCTGTATGACTTTCTTTCTTCTGTGGAACACAAAGATGATCGTTTGAAGAATGTTGACTGAGAATAACATAAACTTCAGCTTTGGAGTTATGGTATGCTTTCAAAACACTTGGAATACAGCACACAAGTCAAATGAACGACCATTATGAAACTTTAATGGTGTTCTTTTGTCATTTGTGGAGCTTGATGGTCCTAAGTCACTGTATGTGTTCATTGAATGAAAAAGAGCTGTGTGAAGATCCAGCTGTGAATCTTCTTTTGTTTTCCACTGGAGAAAGAATGTCATTTTGAACAACACAATGGGAATGACTATTTTTATTTTTGCATTATATTCATTTAGTACTTTTGTGTGGCAGGTGTTTTTTCCTCTGTTGGTCCGCCAAACTTCTGCAAAGGCACGGTGGCCCCGGAGGAAGTCACTTCCTTTGTGCGACCCAAATTAGCGAGTTAGCTGCTTTAAATGTGTCCTCCTCCTCTCACATTGACCCAGAATCTAACGGTCACTCACCAAATTAACAAAAGAGGACACCTCTGTTTTCTTGAGCTACTGCTCCATATTTACTGGGATAAAAACAGCACAGCCACCTAACGGTGCTCGAAAACCTCACACTAAAGGCAACTTGATAAGCCCAATGGTCTGTTTGCATGAGCCACGAAATGGAGCGAGCTTTAATCAAGATGTAAAAAACTAAAATGACAGCCACTGCAACCCAGCAATCGACCTCCTCCCTGAAATAAGTGCTTCCATTAACAAACCTGCGAGGTCAATGATACGCCCCAAATCGCTATTTTCGGCTCCTCATTTTGCTCGGTGGTGCTGCTGAACTGAAAAGACTCATTCTGCTCTTTTTGAGCTTTATGTACATTAAAGACATGTACATAATCTGCTGAAAACCAGATCTGCCTACATACGGAGCAAGGCCTTAGTGTTGGGTCCGAGTCCACCTTTGTCGAGTCCGAGTCGAGTCCAAGTCCTTAACAACCGAGTACAAGTCCAAGTCCGAGTCCAAAGAGGGTCGAGTCGGACTTGAGTCCGAGTCCTTAACATCCGAGTCCGAGTCGAGTCCGGCCGAGTCCACAAAGATGTAAATGATTTGAAATTGACCTTTCACAAAGACCCGCCCCTCTTGGTTACTGTTGCTACGTCCGACAAGCCATTCCTCTCTCACTCCACATGTTCTCGGTCGGAGCAAAGAGGACACTAACAATGTGCCAACAGACAAGACAGAGCAGGGTACTTTTGGTTTGAAATAAAGTCTCAGCTTTCAATTTTTTTAATTTTTATGAAATTCAAACGATAAATACTGTTTTGTGGTGCTTTAATGTGTAGGCCTCAGTTCAAGCAGCACGTGAACTGATAATCTCTTCTAGTTATAGCACAAATTTCTAAAAAAGAAATCAATACACACTATTTTTCAAGTTCAAGTCCACTGCCTTTAATCTACTAACTGATTTGGTTTGTTTGTCGAACAAAACTGGCGTGTATCTGCATTATAATTGGTCAGATCACCTGTCAATCAAATCCCGGCGAAAGGTCTCAACACTGAGCTCTTAAATTAATATTTTAAACCTTACAAAATGATTGCAATGTATAGTTACAGTCATACGTTTACCTATTGTACATCTTTTAGAATCTGCAAGGTAATGCTTAATAATGCAACACGATGCATTAAGAGCCAGGGGTAAACTTTTGAGCAAGATGATGATGTTTAAATTTTTCTTATTGTGTTGTACATGCTAATATCTTATTTAGCCTCTGAAGGGTTGGACTAAATTAATGAATGCATTTTTAAACAAATAAGACCAATTTACACCAATGATCCAGTTCAAAAGTTTACACCTCTTGGCTCTTAACGGATGCTTCCTTCTTGTGCATCACTAAATGTTTGCAGGGTTTGTAATAGTTGTGTATGAGTCCCTCAGTTGTCACCAGTGTGAAAGTATGGATCTTACAATCATAGTCACTGCTAGTAAGGAGTCAAATATGCAGAAGATGCTGGAAAAGCAAAGAATGTGCAGGAGCTGGATGATTTTTCCTCAACCATTAAAAAAAGAAAAAAGAAAAAAAAGTTGTGGATCATTCAGGTAATGACACAATATTAAAATCGAGCCTATGTAATTTGTCTTTATTTTGTGTTTGTATTTTATTTAGGCTATTAAACATCTGTTATGTGAAAAAGCTTTTTCAGGGCAGTACTAAATAGAAACAATGTGTATGATCCGTCTTATTAAAAAAACATATAAAAATAACATTTTGGAGATTCTGCAAGGAGTATGTAAACTTATGACTAAAGTATAAATGCAACAAAAAATATAACATTATTAGACGCCAAAATGTTGCTATGGTTATCACGTTCTTATGTTGCTATGTGTCAAATCATCGCAATTTCATGACTCAAAGGATAAAAATTAAGTGGATTCAATCCCACATTTAAATGCAGTTATCACTATTTATAATTTACAGTGTGAATGTAACCACTGGTCCTCTAGAAGTATGAAAAACAAAACTATTTAGATTGTCAACAGCGCTCCCTTTAAGCCATCACTTACCGCGTTCGGCACTCTCCCTAAAACTCTCGTCATAAACACTGCCTGAAGTTGTCCGCACTGCACAGTGAATATCTTATTTATATTGCGTCTAGAGAGACTTTGTTGTTTATGAGGGGATTTGCGAAAGGATAAAGCTCGTGCTGATTCTAAACATACATTTTGACCGAATTATTTGCATGCGGACTCTAAAACGCCTCTGATTTGCCACTGTGTTTATGCACTCAACTGTGATTGGCTACAATGCTCAACGCTGAAACAACGTTGTTTCGTTTAGTTTTTGAATAAAAAAAAATTCACAAAATTTAGTTTTGTGTCATCCAGTGCCCGGACTCGACTGGACTCGGACATTTTTCCGAGTCTAAAATGTCCCGAGTCCGTGTCAAGTCCGAGTACAAATTCATTCGAGTGCGTGACAAGTCCGAGTCCATTCAAAATTGGACTCGAGACCGGACTCGAGTCCGAGTCCGAGTTCGAGTACCCCAACTCTACAAGGCCTTACATTCAATAGGTGCCAGGGGTACAAAAAAAAATGACAGATTTGTCAAGAGTTGCCCTTTTATCTGGAACTGATTCAAGATCGTTCTGTCCTTGCATGTCTCTGTCAAATGTATGAAGGACGCTGACAGGCCTACTGTAGACAGGTGAAGAGGACATGAAAAGACATTCAGTGGCTTGGAAAAACATCGAGGCATGTCAATGAACCTACACCAAACCCTCTATTACCACAAAGGGCTTGAAACACAATTAAAATCCAGTCTCACTTTGTGGGATGACGATATTGAAATGCTAAAAGCATGGTTATTTTTGCCCAGACAACTGACCACGACCCAACACGTGTATTAGCCTACACATGGCAACAAACATAATGGCCAAAGGCTCTCAGAGGCCCATTGAGAGATGAACTCATCCACAACAGCTTGCGCTAAGGGCCTGTGATGGGAATAGTCAAATAAGCTGAGTAAATCACAGTCCAAAGCAGCACAGCGCGATGCATCCCATTCTCTCGCCTCAGTCAGTCTGCCTTTACTAATAAAGCTAAGATCAGCCTGTTGCTAGGTAACCTATACATAGGCCTCCCTCCACCCTCCACTTGTGGTGGAGATTTTTGGTCCAGCGTAACAAATAGCTCCTCTGTCAGTTCCCAATCTCATGTCTTTCTCCCGGCACAGGGGACGCTGAGGTTGCTTTATGATTTTAATCTAAAGAGGTTCCTACCGAATGAACTCTTGATTAACGTGACTTTCCCATTGCCCAGGGATGTACGAGACAAAGGACTCATTTTGCGATTTCGTGAACCTGATGAACACACTGGCTAAGATTTCTGGGGGTGAATATTAGGAAATTGCGCAACAAAAAGTGTTATGTCAGGTTAGGGAGGGTGAAATAATGCTAGGAAACAAACATTTCATCAGCTTATTTTACCCCCTTGCCCAAAAAACGCATACATAAATACATCATGTGCATCTTATTACAGGATCCTGCCATGAATACCAGCAAGAAAGCTTGTGGCACGTGATCACATGCCCTCTGCACAGAATTCAGAATTCCTGATCCATTCTATGGACACACACGAATGCCTGGCTTGTTTTCACGCACCCGGCTATGGTCTCTGGAGAAAATGTCAAGCAGACTCATTGGTAGTTTGGCCGTGTCGTAACGACAGGCTACGGCAGCACCTGCAACCCTCAGCTACAATAACTGTTTTCATCTTGTTTTGCAGTCAAGAACTGCTCGTACTTCAAACACTTCACATCAGGGGAAGAGGCTGAAGTTTTTGAAGTAAAGACTCAGAAAGGTAAGGTTCTCCGCCTTTGAAATCACGTGAGGATATTGCAAAGGCTTCCACTTAAAACCAAGCAGAGATGAGTGGATAACTAGGAATTTGAATGAACTCAAATGAAATTTGCTGTGTACTGCACCGTTTACAAAACAGACAAGACAGACGCTTCAAACTTACAGCTTGTTGAGTAGAGATATAAGCCATATTTTTATTTCTGCCCGATCAATGTCAAACAAAACCTGTGAACTCGCATTGAAGGAGTGACCCAAACCATGTCAAGAAAGCAGAATATTAAAAGAGATTTGGGGACAAGCTTATTTTGATTTAGGATAGTAGCAAAACTCTGAACACCCTAGAAAACTTATTACAACATGTTAAAAACTACAACTTAGCCATGCGTAGGAACCCAGCTAACAACCAGGGACTGTTTTCTGACCTTTGGCTAACATTTTGTTCTCTCATTTGTTGAGCAAGCGTTCTTCCATTCACATTAATAGAATGTTAGTTAACTTTAAAGACCCACTGAAGTGCCTTGAAACGCCCAGCATTATTCAATGTGTTGACGTAATTTCCACTGAAACAGGAAGACAGGGTGGGACATATTGAGCAGCTCCACCCCTTTTTTAAAATAACCAATAGAGTTTCCTTTATATCACAGCTCAGCCAGAGCTGTTGAACTGCGTAAAGCCGCAGTTTCCTCCTAATATCGCTTTAAAGTATAGAATTTTGTGCAGAATTAAAATGGGTTCGATATGTTTTCTGGTCTGCGCCGACTCGATCATATGATCCGCTCTGTGATATCTGTGTTCATGCTGCGGACACTAACGTGAAACCAGACTTCATTCGCCCCGATGGAAAGCATATTTATACTGTCTGAATCGTTCCCTATCCCCTATATAGTGCACTATGTGCCATTCACCATGTAGAAAATAGTAAATGTGTGAACCAAGTGATCGATTTCGGCGTCTATTTATAATGTAGGGAGAGGGACGCTTTAGATTCAAGAGACTATTGATTGCACAGAAAATCTGATGAGAAGCTGAAGTGCAGAGTGATGTCATCAAAATCATTGATCAATATTGGCGGAAGTGAGAGACTAAGTTTTGAATGCTTGCTTATATCTTCTAAATGCAAATTTTGTCATTGTTTTGGAGCAGATTAGCTTTATAGATAACAGTAAGTCTAACATATTCATGCTAAAAGCCAAGAAAACTTTTGATTTCATGGGGACTTTACTAATGTTCTCTAAAACGATACCACAAAATCATTATTTATGCATCGTTCATGGAATTTTTTTTCTGAAACGGTTTAGGTAGACATTCGTCTAACGCTTTTTAAATATTGCTACTAGTTTCAGAATGACCAGAGAACATTAAAAAGTAACGTTAGCATGCTTCAAAATGGAATGTTCCCTTAACGTTTACATATCCAAGAAAAGAAAAACAAGAAAAAACATTTGAAGCATAAGTAACTCCCAAGATGATCTAGTATATTTGTTATTATTATTTTTTAAATAAATGCTATATAGTCTTGTTCTTCTTAACACTAGAACTTAGCCACTCTCAGGTAATGTCCACCGATCACAAGCAGTGCAATCTGGCAACCAAATATGGCCAGTGGCATTACATTTTCCGGCTGCTTGAGCAAAGTGCATCTTGGCTATTTCACGCTCTAGCTCGGCCATTGAGTTAAAGAGGAATAAAGCCTTAAATGCGACGAGACGTGAAGCAAAGCACGAATGCCTCAACGCCACGCAGTTCCTGAGCCACATCTTAAAATGTCAATAGTCATTCACACTATTGATCTGTCTGTATTACTAATTAATGATGTTAAACGCAACATTAGTCTAGAGGTCAGACTGATTAGCCAGATAATCTGAATTAGCAGGGTAGATGAAGTCATGATTCAATGATTTGATACCGAGGTGAATGTGAGTTGTTTTGGTGAAGGAAATGCATTTAAAACATTGATATTAATAACAAAGATTGAAACCGAAAAATAAGTAAACTTGATAAACCAACCAACAACAACGAGTAACAGTTTGCTTGTGTTGAAACTTTTTGTTAGAATAACTTGTTTTGAGTTTTGTTCTGGGATTTATTCGAAATCTGACGACATTGCTGAGTCTTAACCATGAAATAAATAAATAAATATTATTTTTAAATACCTATCACACATCACAATACACACAAAGCTACAATTGGTCAAATTAAAGGGGTCATTAACTGGCGTAAAAAAAAAAAAAGTAGGTCAACTTATGACGTTCGCTTGGTTTTTACATTCAAAAACATCATAATTAATAGGTAATAGGCTATTTTCTACCCTGGTTTTGAGCCTAGCTCCTGAAACACTCGGTTTTTATGGGCGTGCTGCGATTAAGACTTGGAAGTAAACGCCCACTGCTATGATTGGATAACAGTTTTGCATATTATAATTTCTATAATAATATAATAGAAACTATAATAATATTATAGTTTCATGTAATGCGTGAGGTGGGCGGGGCTAAACAGGCGGTGTTGAAGTAGGCGTCGATCTTCTTCTGCGGAGGCGGGGTTTGATGCCCTTTGACCTCATAGATCCCCACTTTGAAAAACCTGTCATTCACTGGGCCTGGTGTCAATAAAAGCTTTATTTGGACTAATAAGGAAGTTTTCAGTTCTGAAACTTATAGGATATTCTTATAGTATGATGACCTCTTATATGTCAAAAGCTCAAGGAAATATTGGTTTCTCCGTTCATCACCCCTTTAAAGTCTTTTTCAGTTAGCATGCTAGCAGATTAGTACAGCACAAATTTTCTGATTGCTATATTACATATTTGTACTGTACATTAGATTTAAATCAATAACAAACTCTTCACCGGCATTTATACTGAGCTGGGACGTCAATGGCAGCAGATAAATAAAAGTTTAATGTCAATATGCAACTTTTGTAGGCTATATATCCAGGATTTTTAGGAGGCAATATGCGAGGCCATGGCCTAACCTCACTCTAAAAAATGCTGGGTTGTTTCAACCCAATTTTGGGTGAATTATGGACAAACCCAAACGTTGGGTTAAAAATGTAATTTAAAAATGTAACCCAACAGCTGGGTTTGTCCATATTTCACCCAAAACAACCCAGCATTTTTTAGAGTGGGAAACTGTTGCATCCTGGGATAGGATAAATCTTGTGAGAAGTCTGAAATAGACAGGATTCTCTGTTACACCAGAATGCGTAACTGAAGATATGTTCTAAAAGAACAATTTAATAGTAACAATTCCATTAGATCCCACATGGCAGCTTGGTCTTGCTTTGATCCACACTGAGACTCACTGTGTGCTTTTCTTCTGTCAGAGTACAACATCTCAGCTGCTGCTATCGCCATCTTCAGTTTGGCCTTCATGACCCTGGGCAGTCTTTGCCTCCTGGGGGCTTTTGGGAAGGGCAGGGACTACCTACTGAGACCAGCTGGCATGTTCTTTGCTTTCGCAGGTAAGCACAATGCTAAGCTGAGTTTATACTTTCTTGATGTTTATTTAATGGTTTGAATGACTTCTAGTAACATGGTATAGTTATGGTAATACCATAATTCTCTCACGTACAATACTCATGCATCATAGCTCAAACAATGCCATGCTATGTAGCCAACTACCACGGTATATGTACAAGAAACCAAGTTATTAGCATGGTACTTTTTGTCGATACCCTTATAAAAAAGTAGTACACTTTGGCATAATTTTAAAAAGAGTACATATCACAGAATTGACAGTTTAAAAGAACTGAGAACTATGAAATGAATGTTTTTGGACACTTATGCATGTTAATTGCAATTAAATGAAAATGTATTATAATTAAAATGTAAATGAAATGCAGAGCTTTAGTGTGTTTTTTGATAAAATTAAGTAAGATTTAAGTACATTTTTATGCGTAATTTCATAATTAATGTCTTTGAAATATGGTTAAAGTTACTGCTGAATATACTGACAAGCATTTATGGTCAACTAAAATATACTTTAATGTCATTTCTATTGAAACTTGGATGTCGTGTTTTTAAATACATTTGTAATTACACGTTTGTACCGAAGATGCAAGTACTTTCTATAGTATGTTAGTCAACATATCAAAATAAGTGTAGGCTACAACAAAAGATTATAAAAACCTTATTAAATGTGACCCTGGATCACAAAACCAATCACAAGTCGCACAGGTATCCTGGGACCCAGGAATAGACTTTTGTCCACTGTAGTGGACATTATATTTTAGTAAATTTCTCTGACACCATACATGTCACATGTCCTGTAAAGAGCACATTCAGGGCTTGTCAGAGATACCAAATGTTTGGAGGTTTCACCATGAAAACAACTTCTCCTTGGTCTTTAAAAAATGTCTGACATTAATTTAGTGATCAAATGTAGCACAAAATATGATAATATATTGTAATTATAATTTAAATCGGACTCCTTTTAAAATTGTATTTCATAAACCAACATCTCAGGAAAACGTTATGGGGTTTCAAATCAAAAAATGACTTTCTGTTACAGAACAGGGCATTGATTTCATACATGTCCACTGTAGAGGACATCAGGACTTAAATCATGTTTATCAGGCCTTTTGGGAGACACAACAAGTGAATAAGGAAATAAATGATACATCAATATTCCTATGTAATATTAGATTTTATTATTAAAATGTTGCTAATTATTACTCCAATTATAACACTTCTTTTTTCATTAAATGTTGCTCCACACATTAATGTGCAAATTAGATATACAGTGTATAGATACATTGCATTGAATGGGAATATTAATTTATGGCCATTTTACCCACATATTGCATAAAGTAAAATGGAGCATCAATGCATTCCGTTATATATTTCATAACATAGTTGAGAATCATCTTTATACAAATTTTGGTTAAAAAAAAATCCTTTTTTTTTATCATTTGTTACTACGGAAGAGGATTAGGGCCAGGCAAAAATGAAAAAAATAAAACCATCTCGAGATTAAAGTCATTATAATGCGAGATTAAACTCGTTAAATTTCGAGAAAAAAAGTCGAAATACAATCTTGAGAATAAACTCATTAAATATTTAAATATCGAGAATAAAGTCGTTGTGTTTCGAGAAAAAACGTGTTAAATTTTGAGAAAAAAAAGTCGAAATACAATCTCGAGAATAAACTCATTAAATATCGAGAAAAGTCGTTGTGTTTCAAGAAAAAACTCGTTAAATTTCGAGAAAAAAAGTCGAAATACAATCTTGAGAATAAACTCATTAAATTTCGAGAATAAAGTCATTGTGTTTCGAGAAAAAAAGTCGAAATGAAATGTAGAGAATTAGTGTTCATTGCATACTGATATCAACCTCATCGAGGTTTCGTGGTTTCCCAGGATACCATAAGATGCATTATTAATCGTTGTTGGTTGTGTGCCTCCATCCACAGAATGTAACGACTGTAACCATATACAGCTAATAGCAATGCTGTACGGTTTTAATTTATCATAGCTGTCCATATGCCAGTGCATTTGGGCCAGCGCAAGTGGCGTCTTCTCAAGCGTCTCCTTCGTCGTAATTCCACGCCTTGAGCATCAACAAATAATGCGTCTTATGGTATCCTGGGAAACCACGAAACCTCGATGAATTTCATGTTGGACAAAAGCGAGTACATCGCGCAAATTGGACTGATTTTTTCTTCTAAAAACACCTGGCCGACCTAGACCATGTTCTATTCTTTGTTACTGCAAGAAAGTCAAAAATATAGATTGACTAAGTGATCTAACTCTGCCATGTCCTCTATCAGTAGGGAGTTTATTCTCACAATTACTTCGACTTTTTTTCTCGAAATTTAACGAGTTTTTTTCTAGAAACACAACGACTTTATTCTCGATATTTAATGAGTTTATTCTCGAGATTGTATTTCGACTTTTTTCTCGAAATTTAACAAGTTTTTTCTCGCAACACAACGACTTTATTCTCGATATTTAATGAGTTTATTCTCAAGATTGTATTTCGACTTTTTTCTCGAAATTTAACAAGTTTTTTCTCGCAACACAACGACTTTATTCTCGATATTTAATCAGTTTATTCTCAAGATTGTATTTCGACTTTTTTTCTCGAAACTTAACGAGTTTAATCTCGCATTATAATGACTTTAATCTCGAGATGGTTTTATTTTTTTATTATTGCCTGGCCCTAATCCTCTTCCGTACTCTTCCGTATGTTTCTTTGAAAAAAAAAACCCAAAAAAATTCTGGGTCTCAGGAGGATATTTGTGGCAATACACTGTATTGGTCAAAATTATCGATTTTTCTTTAATGCCAAAAATCTTTAGGATATTAAGTAAAGATCATGTTCCATGAAGACATTTAGTAAATTTCCTACCGTAAATATATAAAACATTTATTTTTGTGAGTGAATGCAGCACAATCGCGCACATGGACAACTTTAAAGGAGAACTCCGGTCAATTTTAACATTGAGCTCATTTTTTTGTAAATTTGGAGTGCTGTCAATACAGAGAACAACTACAAAAATCGGTGTTGCCTACACAGTGTTATCCTCTTTTTAAAATTTGCACCCTGTTGACTTCAATGGGGCACGTTTTAAACCTGTTTTTATTTCTCTTATCATCCTTGATGTGTCATTACAAGTGCCCAGCCATGTTGAGTGATTACTTTAGAGTGAACACGAGTGAATGACTGCATTAGATGTGAAAGATATGAATAAAAATGATGTTATATCAGCCAGCGCAAATACCTGTATTTAGTTCCTGTTTTCGGTCGAAGTCCAAAGTAGTCGATTGTCGAGTTCACGCGTATAGGTTTAGTTACATATGATCACGCGCGTGAACTCGACAATCGACTACTTTGGACTTCGACCGAAAACCGGATTTAAATACAGGTCTGTGCGCTGGCTGAAATAACATCATTTTTATTAATATCTTTCACATCTACTGCAGTCAGATTCACTCGTGTTCACTCTGAAGGAATCATCTAACATGGCTGGGCACTTGTATGACACATCAAGGATGTTAAGAGGCTAAAAGCAGGTTTAAAACTTGCCCCATTGAAGTCAACAGGGTGCACATTTTAAAAAGAGGATAACACGGTGTAGGCAACACCGATTTTTGTCGTTGTTCTCTGTATTGACAGCACTCCAAATTTACAAAAAAATGAGCTCAATGTTAAAATTGACCGGAGTTCTCCTTTAAAGGCGATTTTCCTCAATGTTTAGATTTTTTTTTAATAGTTTCATCTCAGCCAAATATTGTCTTATCCTAACAAGCCATACACCAACTGAAAGTGTATGTATTCAGCTTTCAGGTGATGTATAAATCTCCATTTAAAAAAAAAAATTGACCCATGTGATTGGTTTTGTGGTTCAGGGTCACAAATGTCGTTTAAAGTAAATCATTTAACTGACATTATTACAGTGAACATTTTAAATGTCTACTTTTTATTTCATTAATAAATTACATTCAAGTAGTTTTTTAGGACTACACGTCCTCATTCAATAGAACGAAGCACACTTCTTTTTTTTTCTCACAAGAGTGAATTTTATACATTTATGCAGCTGCAGTTTAACAGTCCACCAACCGGTCAAGTGTCTCGCAGGTCAAAAGCAGTTGAGAGAGTTTATACATGTTAAAGGACTTGCAGGGCGGTGTAATTTAATGCTGGTGAATCAACAGTTTAAAAACACCCACCCTCTTTATTCTCCGTTTAACCCGTGTGACCTTCCTCACCCTCACAGGCCTGTGTATCGTCATCTCCGTGGAGGTCATGAGGCAGTCGGTCAAACGCATGATTGACAGCGACGAGACCATATGGATCGAGTACTACTATTCATGGTCCTTCGCATGCGCCTGCGCCGCCTTCACCCTCCTCTTCCTCAGTGGCCTCAGCCTGCTTATCATCTCCATGCCACAAATGCCCAGAAACCCCTGGGAGACCTGCATGGACGCCGACCCAGATTCAATAGACTAGTAAGAGTAAGAGCGCAACGCAACTGACAAAGGAGTCACACTAGCAGTGTGAATGACAATGAGATGCACTGACGCATTGCATTTACAGGTGATGATGATAGTGATGCATTGATATTTTCAACTAAGCATTGACACAGACGTCTAATTATTCCAAGGGATAGGTTATCCAAAAATGTTTTATTTCTAAAGATTCTTCGAAATTTCCCCTTTTGTGTTTGTAAAGACTTGAAGCCGAGTAAATGATGACAGAATTTACATTTTTGGGTGAACTATCCCTTTAAGATCTACATGAATTTTGTATGTTTTATTGTATTCGGTAATCTGAAAACATGTGTATGTACATTCATGCTTATATGCAATAGATGACAGCTTAGAATGTATATTTAGGGACTTTTATAAGTTTCCGAAGTGTCATTTCTGAAACGGTGACATTAAATGTGCTGATGGATGACTGTAAAAGCATATGGGATCAGGAATGATATCCAGTAATGTATGATCAAGTTTCGGTACGGCTTGCACTTTAGCAATCTAATTACATTACTAGTAAAGGTTCATACTTTTAAGATGTGATATATATTGCTTTAGTAATGTCACACTTGAACTTCCTGCTCCTGAGTGAGTGAATCTTAGTGATCTGCCTCAGATCTTTTTTCTTTTTAAATAGCCAATAGCCTTTTCAAAACATGATTTACTACTTGCGATTGCTGGATTATATTCATAATTAAGAGGGAGAGATATTCTCAGTCTCATTTGATTGTATGTTTGATCCATTTTCCAAGATGAAGAGGATATCAAATGTGTGTGTATCTGCTTTATGTTATCAAGGAGTGTACAACTAATAGATGGACTGAAATACACAGAAATGTTCATACATAAATTCATATAGGCCTACAAGCTTATTACTCAGTGAGCTTATTTTGTTATTTATACATCTTTAGCGTTATCCTTAGGATATTGAGTTTGTAGAAATACGGTGAACCAGTTTAAAATGAACACTGCCGCCTGACACAGGGATGTTTCAGTTTTTATCTTCCTCAGTGCTTGATACAAACAGTAATGATAACATCAGTTGTATCATAACTCGAGCGCGGGTCCTCAACCTTTGGAAGTGCATCAAATTGGATTTGCTTTGGCAGCGCAGAAAACGGCGTCTACTCGACATGTCGACAACACGAACCAAACTCTTCCAGACGTTACAGTTTTTGATGGTCAAGAGTAGACGTTGCTTGCAGGCAGCCAATGACAACCATAGGCTGGCATTATGCAAATGTGTTACATATGTGATATGTAACAGGAAGTGAGTCTGAAACTGCTGATGACTCGTTTCGAAAATTCGCAATGTGTATGGTTACTTTCTGGTTTTCGGTAAGCCCGCTTTTCCGGTGAACAGAAAATCAGGTGAAGAAATCAAAAGGTTATACGGCTGTTGTAATTATAACCACTGACATCCTCATCCTTTAGAAGCGTTTACAATGAGAATTTGCTTTTGCAGAGGAGAAAACAGCGTCTTCTCGACATGTAGCGTACACTAGGCTATATGAACCATGTACAGTGTTTGAGGGGCAAAGTAGTTGTTTGCGGGCAGCAAATGTTACCGCGTTAGATTTATGCAGATCACGGAAGTGGGATGGGATTCCTGACGACTCGTTTCAAGGCGTTCAGAGTCGATTCTTTCTTTTGGGACACAATAACTATTTATTGTGCACCTTTGACTTTACAACTTTGCAGACCTTTTACATTTACAGAGAGACATATTACACAGTGCATGAAAGGTAACATTAAAAAAACATAATAAGGGCACTTTAATGTGGCATCAGATCGCTGTCATTCCAGAAGCGGCAGCGCGGATCAAGCACACGTGAAACGATCATCTATTCCTCTTAACTAGTTACAGAATGAATTAAACGTGAATGAACACTAGCAAGGTATGTTGGGAGATGAAGAACAACTTACGGAAATGTATCATGTCTCATAATCGATCAATCAGTGTTAAAATGGCTGAACTTTACTCAGCCATATTAAATTATAGGATATTAGCTGTTGCTGTACGTTAGCTGTCATTGGGCAAAGGAGGAACGAACAATAAAGAAAATAAAGTAGAAGAGATACTGGGAAAATAGTCACTCGCATTTTAGTATAACAACTTTTAAACAAAGACCAACGTACCTTACAAGGAAGAAATGGATGATCCATTTGATGATGATTTCTGGTCATCGGAAGGGAAGTGTGAAACTGTCACGAGTCACGACGCTGTGTCGTGTTCATCTCGTTTAACGTTTGAACAACTAAATTAGTGCTAGGCCTGACTATTTAATTATTATAAGTATATTCTGACTATAAACCAAATATTACACTATTGATGCTGTTAAATCTACCTCACATCTAAGATACAGCCACGCCAAGTTACCTACGTTTCACCGGAAGTTTTCCAGCAAACCTAAATTCAATCAGTTAAACGTTAGCGACTGCGTTTCTTTATTAAAAATGGACTAAACCGCTTAATTCGGATTAGTTTACGATCTCTTTATAAACTCGTAGAAGCGTTAAAGTGGTAGATGCGAGTGCGACTGTCAATTGAGGGACAGCTTTTATAAAAATATCTTTATTTGTGTCCTAAAAATGACCGAAAGTCTGAGGGGTTTGGACAGACCATGAGGGAGAGCAAATGATGGAATAATTATAATTTTTGGCTGAACTAACCCTTTAATTAGCTTCATGAAAATGGCCAGTTTGTTTGCCGCCTTCATTTTTCAACAAGTTTATTTGCTTTCTACCAGTAGGCTACTATTGACCATTAAAATGGTTAATTTTAAAAAAAAATATCCTGAGCAGAAACAAAATCTCTTTGTTGCTTAATACAATTTGCATTTTGATTTCCATTGCATCATCAAATAATCAAACATAATAAAATAAATGCTCTGATGTCCCATTTCATTTGACAATGAAAAGGTTTGATATTTGCCTTTCTGATATTTTTTTTACATTGTGGATGTGGTGGTAGAATAATAAAAGCACACAGTTGTCATCTCATGTATTCATTTATTCATATGTACAGGTTTGAGAAAAGTTTGTCTACATCTATACAACTTTTTATAATATTTTTTTTAATCTGAGTCAGTTCACCACTCAGCTGCAAGCACAAGAAAACACACCAAGAAACTGAACATCATAAAAAAATGCCAGCTGGGAAAAAAATCACTTCAACAAGTTTTACTTCTGGGAGTGGATGCAAAGAGAGCGGACATAATTACAGGAAAGACAGGCAGCTGAGTGGTCAGCCGATTCATGGTGTTTTTAAAAATCTTTTTTTCAATAAATCTTTTTTTAATTTTTTTGTTACTGATTTTTTTTAAATGTTTTTTTCCCCCAAATGTTTTGGTGTTTCATGATATATATATATATATATATATATATATATATATATATATATATATATATATATGCTGATTCGGTTTGTAAAATCACAGATGCCAAACTGTAAAAGAACCAACTAGTACTAAAGCAAGTAAAAAATAATAAAACGCAAAATGTCTAACTATCCCACAAAATCAAAAGACATTTTTATATATTTTTTAAGATTGTTATTCTATTTTTTTTCAACCGTTTTCCTTTTTAACAGGTGTATATAGTTCATATATATTGACTTACTTAAAATACGTGTAATAGCCATTGCTACTGTTTGAACTGCCTATGCTAAGCTCCTGTAACAGAGAGATGGGGTCACTGTTCTTCTTGACCTGCTCAGGCAGCGGGCGGGGCTTTGGAGGGGCTCGGAGGGCGCTGGCGTAGGACATGGTCGGGGGCTTGGAGTTGCCGGGCCCCTGGGGGCCCCCTGGGCTGGTGTTGCCCCCTCCTCCTCCTCCTCCTCCCGGGTCTGGTGGGGTTTGCTTGCTGGGCATGAGGGGTGGGAACTGTCCGTGATGCTGGAGAGACGCGGCGCTAGCGGGGTGAGGAGACTGCTGGAGACACTCGGCCTTGACGTGCTCATCCGCCACACTCATCGCCTTTGAAACTGAGGAACAATTCGTGAAAGTCGTTATTACTTCAACACCACAAGACTCAAGTGTCAATTATAACATTTATTACATATAATGAGGTCAAATGCGCAGGCGTTAATGGCATCAAAGATAAAGACGAATAACATTTAAGTCCCCCTGTGGCGAAAATCAAGCTTTTACAGTTGTTTATATGTCTATGTTTAAATATGCTTTAATACAAACCATGTGCAAATTCATAAGTCGACACTGAGTATTTTCTCCTTAAAACTGCAGTGAACCAAAGACAGTCTCAAAAACACGGTTTGAAGTCGCAGGTGTTTCTGACGTCACTTGTAACCAATCAGGTCAACGTGTGATCATCAACGAGTGGATCTCTGAGGTGAGTGAGTGAGTGGAGGCGGGGCTAATTTGCATATTCATAGAACCGCGTATACTAAATGAGGCAAAGGTGTAGAGTTACATTCAAGCTATTTTTTCCCCCCAAGGAAATGTAATTTTGGTGATCAAAGATGAGTTTTAAGGGATACAATTATTGCCTACAGGGGGCCATACTTTACTTTAAAAACATCAATGCTCATTATTATACATGTTTTCTTGCATTTCGTTTGGTATAGACTTTTCGCAAGTGACTAAAAGTTTGAATAGCTAAATGAACTGAAAAAGCAAATGACACTGAAAGCCTCCACACATTCAAGTTACAAATGGCCGTGCCGCTCATACGTTAAAACATAAGGTTTCTCACATATCACACAAATCTAACCTACGCATGCAAAGGTCAATGAAACGCACCTAAAACCTCCCTGTGAGGGACGAGGTGGCTCGCTCCGTTACATGGAATGTTGTGGAGAGGAGCGGGGCTCGGGCCAGGCCCGCCGCTGCCCAGCCATAGGTCTGCCGAGGGGTATCTGTATGAGGGAGTGGGGTGGTCCTGAGGATCCAGGCTGTCCGGATACGGCTGGGGGGAGCTGGAGGAGATCCTCCTCTGGTACAGAGGCCGCCCAGGGCCCCGTGGTTCATACTGAGAGACAGAAAATGAGCGTGGGAATAAGCAGAAACTAATGCAATCAAAGAGATGGGTGCATTTTTTGTCCAACTCTGATTGAAACATCAAAAACAGTGCAAGTTAATTTGAATGCCAGAGATATGTATTTTTGCATTATTTGTTGTCTTTTTTCAGCCTAAAATGATATGCCAAATCACACAAGTAGCAGAAGTCCAAAGTAGTCTACCAAAAATACCAAGTGTCTTTTTTTTGTGTGTGGTGATTTTTGCCTTTATTGTGATAAAGGTGGGAGAGAGATGGGGGACGGGATCGGGAAAGGTCCACGAGCCGGGATTCGAACTCGGGTATATATATTGATATATATATATATTCAATGACTCAAAAGACTTAAAGGCAGGGTAGGCAGGTTTTTTCTAAAACACTTTTTCCAAAATTTGTTTAAACGGTCTTTATACACCAATACATAATTATAATCCAAGTACTCTGAAAAGGAGAGTATAAAAATCGAGTGTCTGTAGTCCTCTCAAGTTGTTTAGAAAAAACCTGAATCAGCATTTATGAACAAATCTCTTGAATGAATGATTCAATGACAAATTTATTTTTAACAGTCACTTGTCGCCACCTACTGACGTAACAATGTAATTGATCATCTTTATTTGAAGCGTCAAGTTACTTTCAAAGGGTGATTTACTCTATTTTGATCACTACCGTATGACATCAGTGTTTTATCCGAACTATAAACTTGTATCCCAGTACTTCTGTGGTCATTTGAATATTTGTAACACAGAAATGATGATATTGTGTTGTTGAAACGACTCTTTGTGAAGCCGTTTCATACCAATACCAAAAGTTTGATAGATGGGCGAATCGTTGTCATTTAGGAATAAGATCGTGAGGGTGTTTGAATCAAGATTGCGATCTTTTAACGATTGTATACGAAGTGTCAAGTTAAAAGTAAATACGAGTAAATCAATTTACAATCACAAACAACGCTCACAATATACGACCATCACACATTTCCAATCAATTCCTCCTGTCGGTTTTATACAATTTTAGAGTCTTGAACTTAAATTTAATTTATACACTTGGGGTCAACCGCCTTTTACAAGACAAGTAAAAGCTTTAAAAAAAAAATGGGGGTATTTACTGATGTACTTTATGTTGTATAATAAAATATGAAAATATCTTGACTGTTCACCACAGACTAAAAAAACCAAACATTCAAACTCTGACTTGAGGACAAAGGAATTGAGTTTTAGTAGTGATGTATATTCCTTTAAAACAAACTCAAATCCTTTTATCCAAAGTGTCTGTAATTTGTTAATTTTCAATGAGAATTGTCCATTTGAGGTCACATTATGTTGATGAGAGTTCAACTTTATGCAAATATGCACT
This sequence comes from Phoxinus phoxinus, assembly GCF_949152265.1. NCBI lineage: Eukaryota > Metazoa > Chordata > Actinopteri > Cypriniformes > Leuciscidae > Phoxinus > Phoxinus phoxinus. Next base: position 43,579,336 of record NC_136876.1, read on the forward strand.
GATTGCTAATGGGAGTACAGACACCGCAGCGGTTTAATGAAGTGTGAGGACAATTGAACAGACCAAAGGCACTGCTTACCTCTTCTACGCTGTGCAGGGTGCTCTGCGGGGCCTGGAGCTGCTGTTTCTGCTGCTGGTGCTGCAGCTGCGTGAGGGGGCCCTGCTCTTGCCGGTGCGCCATCGCCTGCAGGCCGAAGGGCATGCCGTGGCCCAGCACGTGGCTCTGGGGTAGGCCAGGGTGGGGCCAGTGGGCCTCCTGGAGGAGGTACTTGACCGGAAGAGGCCCCGCTGTGTGCTCGGGTGGCAGGGAGAAGGAGGCCTGGTTGAAGGCTTGGTGCTGCTGGAAGGGCTGACCGCCCATGGGCATCTCTCGGCTGGTGTCGGGGTAGGAGGGCGGAGCCGGAGCTGGGAAGGGATTGGGGCCGGAGGTGTGATTTGAAGTAGAGGAAGAGGGAGATGGCAGGTCTCCGGGGCTTCGGGGCTGGACTTGACGGTACTGAAGGAGGCGAGACTGAGGGGGGGGCATTTCGGCCGGCTCCCGCTGCTCATACTGCTCTTGAGGGAGCATCTCACGCAACAGACCAGGATATCTGGGAAGAACAAACTCACACAGTCAGAATGGAATACTAGCTGACTACTATATTATGAAAAAAAAGCAAAGAAAATGGTATAACAGTACGTAATGGTACACTTTTTAAACCGCAGCATGCTATATTGTGAAATGACCTAAGTAAGCTTTAAAATCATCACTCTTTCCGTTCCCCCGAGAAAGTTGATTCACTCGTGAATAAACTCACTCTTTCAAATGACTCACAAAACGTTGGCCTTCAGCCAAGAAAACCTGCGTTCGCTTACAAATCTTTTCATTCTCCTCAGAAATCTTTTGTGCTATTTTGTGCAAAAACGTTTGTGCTATCCTGAGAAACATTACGTTCTCTTGCAAACCATTTGTTTTCCCGAGAAATGTTTGTTTTGCTCGCAAAACTTCTGCCCCTAACAAAGAACGCAAAAGTTCTGCGAGCAAAACACTTTTTTTCAGGGGAACGCAAAACGTTTGTGAGAGAATACAAAAGCATTGTCAATTTTGATCAACATTGCTAAATTTTTTCCTCCTATCTCATATTCTTTTCCATTAGTGTGTCCCATTAAGTTTAGGGGCTTCGAAGCATACAGTTATCATGTTGAAAAAAAGAATATTTACATTATGATATTTTACGGAGTACTGAAATCTCGTATTGTCTGACTCACAAAACAAATAAACAGCAAAACTTCAAAACAAATAAAACCAGCAGGACAAAGGTCTTCTAACCTGGGCATGGCAGGTCTGGGCTCCTCCTCTGCTGCCGGGCCCAGGCCCCACCCGGCTCGGAGGAGCTGCTGTGGGAGCCGCAGACCCGGCTGGCCGAGATGAGCCAACTGCTGCGCCAGGGGGAAGGGGGGCACACCGGTCTGCATGAAGGGAGCATGTTCACCCCACTGACCCACACGAGCCTGCTGCTGCTGCTGCTGGCCCAGAGCATCCAGCCCTGAGGAAGCCTGACCATCTGTGACAACACAACAGAGAAAGCCCTGTGACATGCTGGAAAAACACAAAAGGTCCGTTCACCAAATCCCACCATGACCATTTATTTCAGCAGAAGTTTTCCCGAAGAAGGGATTCTGATGACCCAAACCATTAAGACACCAAGTCTAAACAGCATAAAGTTGAAAATATTTCCAAACACTATTCGCTGTCGCAAGGATGAGAGCTCTCTATGATGTTGGTCTGTGGCTGGGATTACGTCATGACTGGTTTTATCATGTAGATGTGGGTTTGAAGGTGTTCTGGGGATTGGTAGGACATTGCGATGTGGTTGATAATGTGTTCTGAGTGGGTTGCTATTGTGTTCTGGGTGGCTGCTTCAGACTCTGTTAAAGGAGCTCAGATAGACTAGTTTCTCTTAGAATAGTTTCTCTTCAAACACTTTTTTGTGAACAGGCTTTTAACTTGTCAAATTCAAACTCTTAGGGCACCGTTCTGTAAAAGTTATGAGATTTTTTTACTTAAACTGTCAAAGTTGCTGGCAGAGCAAATTCAAAACTGTCACACACAGAAAGCAGTCGGAATAGACAGTAAAGCACAATAAATCAAAGACATCAATACAGCCTTTTGAAGTATTCGTACGTATGCACATACCCAGAGTTTCGCCCAACAGAGAGTCCAAGCTCTCTTCTCCAAAGCTGTTGAGGCGTAGGGGCTGCTGGTGCATCTGTGGGGGCAGGCCTCTCACCACACCCTTCATATCCTCAGCCACCCCACCCGGGACTGCTCCCATCGAGCCGTCCCCACCCTCCATCCCCTCCAGGACTGGAGACTGCAGTCCGCGGTGTGCCATTGGAGGCCCACCGAAGAACGACGGAGGGAAGGAGGAGGCCTGAGGGTGGATGGGCGCCTGCAATCGGAGGGGAGGTCGGGGGAGCCCGTACTGCTGAGGAAACTGGCTGTTTCCGTGGTGAGGGGGGAAGCCGGGATGTGGGGGGGCCAGGTGGAAGTTGAGGGCCCTCTGGGCTTGTGGGTCTTTGCGTATGAGGCGGCTGCTCGGGAAGCCCATGTTGGACTGGGGCTCTGGACTCTTGTTGTGCACCGATTCTGGGTCCCCCTGTAGAAAGTATAATCATTACCAACGTGTGACTCTAATAGAGGGTGTAAAAGAGTAGGAGAAGAAGTGAAGTGTTTTGAGCATGCAGGGGTTGAGTGAAGATGGATGGCCCATGTTTCAAGTGTTCTTGTGGGAAGGCATAGTGGGTGATTTACTTCAGATTAAACTGGGAGGAACGTTTGATAAATACGAGAAGGGAACGGGCGGGTGGATGGTACCTGTTTTTCCTTCAGCTCCGGGGCTTTCCTCTCGGGTGTCAGCAGCCTACAATGCTCCGGTTTTCCATTAATGTCGATTTTCCCTAAAGAATGGAAACAAATCAGCACAATACAACCCAAAAAGCAGAGCCTCACCAATAGCCATGTGACGGCTCAAACCTGAGAGCTCACCAAATTAAAAAACGTTCAAAATAAACTTCTACAATGTGGTGTGTAAAGGTACAATGTGAACTGTCAGCCAATGCTAAGACATTTGACGTGAAATATATTCTGCTTTGATTCCCACCCACAGTGCATGTGCATTTCTAACCCATGACCTTGGTGTTGAGTTACCAGCGCTGTTAAAATGAAACACTAGTGTTGTGAGTTTTACCATTCCCACTTGGCTCTTGAAGTAGATCTTTCTCAGAGGTGGGCTGCTGGTTCAGGCCCAAAGGAGAGGGGTGACCGAACCCATACAGCACAGGTGAGGCACGGCTGCCTGCTGGCCGCAGGTTGAGGTTGTACGCGGCCATGGCAGCTTGATGACTCATGATGCGAGGATCAACAGCGAAGCGACTCTGATAGCCGGCCCAGGGCAACTGGTGAAGAGAAGGTGAGGTTGATAACAAGTGTACAGGATGTTCAAGGAAATACATTAACAGTGGATAGATGAGGACCTTCAAATACCAACCAATAGTAAAAAAAACATGAGAATGGGCTGAAATGTCTGGCCTCAAATAAGTGAAATGCATCCAGAACGTACCTGAAGAGGCATGGGCATTACCATATTGCCCCCATAGACAGCGGGCACATAAAGGATGCTGGCTCCGGGGTCGATTCTTTGAACAGGGCTTGGTGATTTCCCGGAGGCTGGAGCTCCTGCTCCTGGTGGAGTAAAGGCCTGAATCGGGTTCCCCATCAACACCGCAGTGCTGGGCTGAACTGAAGATACAAACATCAACCAAATCAGACTAAAGCTATCTCATACTTTAAACTATTACATTGATACTCTTGGATTGCAAAGCAGCGTCTGACTCATCTCAGAGAACACTTCTTTTGCTCAATAATTGGGTTTTTAACTGTTTGATTATTGAGCAAAGTATTGTGTATTGTGAATTCTATTGCAACTTGATGTAGTTTGTGAATTGGAAACACTTTCATCCTAAGCAACCTTGAGAAAACTAACGATGAAACAAGTCTAATCATTTTTCACACATTTGTTAGACCCTAAACCCAAATTTTACTTCCCCCTGCACATTTACCACAGTAAACAAGCAAGAAAGGTAAAAGAAAATGGTCCTTTTGTTTATCTGTTGTCAAAACCAAATTTCTTGGCAAAAAGTACTTGCAAATGTGTGCCAACACTGATCAATAGTTCTAGCAAAATAAGTCTCCGAATCTAATTAGTTCAGTGGTTTAATTAAAATCTCTATTTTCCGTCTGCCGTTCACAACAATCTTTTAGCACTCATTTTTGATAGGATATGAATGTACAGCATTCCCATAAAACACTTGTTTTGTGCACTTCCAGAATGGTTAAGTTCAAATGAATCATATACCAGTTACAGTTTATTGTTTAATCTCATGAAATCGACCAAGAACATGGTCTCCAAAACAAGAAACGAGAGTGAGAGAGGAAAAGAAAGAAAGAAAATAAATCCAGTTTTTAGGACAATTTTTAAAAGGCTCCAGGATCACTGCAACCCAACATAGGACAAATGGTTTGAAGAATGGATGGATGGATGTTCTTGACATGTTTTGTGAGATTCTCCCATGGTGAATGATTTGAAGTCTGATCTAAAATTTCCTGATACACCCTAATCTGTACCAATTTCAGGGTCATCCCTGCTTCAGATTGAACCAGTGTGTTAAAAGCCCAACTCCTCCAGAATCATTACGCTACAACCACCCCCGAAATGTCCTCAAGAGCAACATGGCTCAAGTCATTAGCCCAGACACACACGGCAATCCAAGGGAGTAATTCAGAGAGAATTGGCGCTGCTGCCACACATTATTGGTTGGATCGTGTTTTGATTGGGCGAGAAGCGAGGCTGGAAGGAAGCTGGATCCACTTCACTGATCTCATCTCTCTCCGACTCCTCTATTCTCTCTCTCTCTCTCTCTCTGTGTCTCTTCTCTTTCTGCCTCGACAGTCACTCAAGCGGCACTCTACAAACTAATAACTTCGATTCGTACTGACAGCACTGTCACATCGCACCAATAATATCCTCAAACTCTCCAATCAGAGGTCAAAAACCGTGAAAATATCTCCTTCACGAGGGGCCGAAAGCTGCTGACCTCTCCGACACATTCTCCAGGTAACTACTCGATGTGAATGTTAAAACGGGGAAACTGAAGTGGCTTTTACGGTCTCAGATTAATCTTGAGTGGCTACCAATACACAGGGTTTATCACTATAGTGTGTTAAAAAGCCTTGTAAAAGTAATCCATATGAATCGAGTGGTTTAATCCAAGTCTTCTTACATAGTGCTTGACTCTACATATAAATAACATCACAACATTTATTTCCATCAAGGGGGTGCATACATTTTTGGTCAATATCTCGTATTGACAATGCAAGAGTCAATCCCTCTGTAAAGTCTCCTCCAGCACATCCCAAAGACTTTCAATGAATTTAAGGTCTGGACTCAGAGGAGCCGATTCATGTGTGAAAATTATTCTTCATGCTCCCTCCCAACCATTATCTCACAGTTTGAAGCTGATTGAATCTGGACATTGTCATCCTAGAATATGACCATGTGCCTACATGTTTAAAAAATGAAAAGCTACACACTCCATCAGTTAGGGTTAAAAGAACTGTTGCCAAACATAAAACATGTTAAAAACACGGTAATCACTACAATAATTATCCAATCATTGACTCTTAAGCATTTGCCTATTTAAATCCAAACAGCAACTTTTTTTTGGCCAGGCAGTAAATACACAAACAGTTTTTTTTTTTACTAATTACTTGTTAATAATATTCCAATACTCACTACAAATATTATTTTAAACTATTTTATTATAATTGTAACTGTTGTATTGATTAGTTGAATAATGTAATTGAGTACAATTGATCATCTAACAACACATGTAGTATCTTGGTAGTTTTTATATCATAATGTTGAATAATGCTTGCTTTGTCCCTTTGGCAATGGTTTATTTGTCACCAATAATAAATGTGTCTGCAAAAACTACATATAATTGCACACAAATTGACGTTTATTGACATGATTACGTTATTGCGGCAACCGTACGCTGCAGCACTTCAGAGCTAGAGAACATGTAATGGGAACACATTCACCCAATTAAGTGGTGCCTTGAAAATGTTCAAACCTTCAATAACAAGAGGTCAAAGAGAGACTTACCAAAGCCTTCAGGGGGGAAGGGTTCAGTGTGATTGGCCAGCTGTCCTTTCGCCTGTGGAGAAGAGGAAAGAGGAGGGTTTGAGTGATTTAGTGTTAGAGGATGAAGGAGACTGTCTTTTCCCATGTGCTTACAACAGTCACAGGGTCAGGGGGTCATGCTTCCCCTTTCTGTGCCGACTGTCAGCCTGCACACGAGCATCGCCGCGGGGCAGCACTGACTTGTCAAAACGCTTACAACGGTTTACTTCCACATGGTCAGGCAAACCTCGTCTGAGATGTTCGTGATACGAGACTTGGTTCCACGTGGGCGGAGTTTCAGTAAAATGAGGGCAGTTTGAGGGGGCGGATGATTTCCAAGAAAAACAGCATTAACTGGAAAGATAATCAGCGAATCATGTGGAACAAACTCTTGTTCTTGGTGCCTGAATAACAGCGACCGCGATGTACAATAAAAAAAATCCTCGCTCGTAATTTTTTTTGTTGTACTGCCAACGACTTCCGAATCAGAGTCCATTGGTGCGATTAGTTGGGAAAGCATGCCTTTTCAAAGCAGATCAATGTCGTTGAGTGCATACAGAAGGCATACTGACGGCATCAATGGGCGATTCAGACGTTCTGCCGGCCCGAGTCCAGGCAGCTCCGAGCACTGATGCTCAAGGGTCAGCACGTTTGCAGGAACCGCCGATCACGCTAGTCATTTCAATAGCACGTGATTGGCTACTTTCTGTACAAAGCCTGTGAAATTACTGCACAGAAATGGGGACGCACCTGTCAAGAGATGGACGCTGTCTATATATACACCACACTCCAATCAAGATACATCAGAGACGACCATAACATAGTAGTTCTTCCCACGTCTGTATTGGAAAAGCTTATTCTGGACTGAGATTTATATAGTTTCTCTTGCCGACCTTTTCCGTTCAAGTTTTTTAGTTAAGGATGCTATTGTTTTCAAAGCGGTAGCCTGGTCCTACCACACGCTCATACATTTAATTTGTACAGCGAGTCTGGCCATTTTCCATTGACAAGCGTTAACTTCCTTGAAGGCGAGCACTCTGTTGAGGTTTAAAACTATTGGATCTGCCCAGAGCAACTCTGGATCTGCCAAAACCAATCGCTAACGTTTGGTCGTGACGCACAACTAGCGCACGACCTCAACGTCATCGTATTCAGCCACTCCCTCTGTTCGCTGATTGGACCGGTAAAAATTGGCCGGAGAAAACCCGGCGAATATACCGCAAACGACGTACTGAAGGAAAAGTACAATTGAGCGGAAGTACGTGAGAGGGTGGAGCCAGGCAAGCAAAGCGGTGCTGATCATTGAAACAAATCGCCTCAAACAGAAAGTGCCTTCGTTTTTGTGCTACGTAAACAAATTCAACGCTCTAGCTATTAAGAACTCCATGATCATTTGTGCTTTCTGTAAATATGACCACTTGGTCTTGACCCCTATGACCTGGTGACATCGTTGTTACAGTGATAAGGACACAGGCTGGGAAACTAAAAGTAACTAGTAAGCAAAAACATAACAAGAGTGTATATTTTGTGTCAAAGTAATAGTAGTTATGGTGGTTGAGCATTCCCACATTCGCCATTGATCAGACAATTCTGGGGGTCAGAAATTGGTTGGCCAGGGCGAACCCTTCAGCTCAACGTTTCTATCCATTGGCACGAAAATTGATGCACCTCTTTTACATTTATTTCCAATCAAAAAATAGCATACATTTTTAGTCAAGATCTTGTATTGTCAATGCAAGAGTCAATCCCTCTGTAAAGTCTCCTCCAGCACATCCCAAAGACTTTCAATAAATTTAAGGTCTGGTCTTAGAGGAGCCGATTCATGTGTGAAAATGATTCTTCATGCTCCCTCCCAAACATTATCTCACAATTTGAGCCTGATGAATCTTGGCATCCTGGAATATGACCATGATGTGTCTTCCTACACGGTTGTTCAAGAACTGAAAAGCTACACACTCCATCAATTAGTGTTAGAAGATAAAACATGCTAGAAACTTTTATGGGCCATGCATTATATATATAATACTTTTAGTTCTTACAAGAAGATGAATGTGAAATGCTAACAGAAAAGGTCTCACTATACACATAAAAATGTCATGAAAATAATATCGACACAAAATATATTAATTGTCTTGAAAACAGGCTTCCTGGTCTTTATCTTTCCTTTTAATTTTGGGGTGAAATATGACCGTCTGGACAGGTTTCGTGTGATTCACCAACAGGACACTTGTGCTTTGAAGCCAGTAAGTCGAGCAGCCAATACTCGAAGTATTGGCTGCTCAGAGCAAATGAAACGAAGGGGGTGAGGAGAAACAGACACAAATTTGAGCTACAGAGAAAAGGAAAAAAAAAAGGGGGGAAGAGGAAGTCTCCTCAATCATCTATTCTGGCATGTTTACCTTCCTTCCCTTGGAGCTGGGGATTGATTGGCATATATTATTCGTTTTGAGGGTGCGAGAGCTCACTTGCATTTAGACGGATGCTTTTTGCCGCTCGCCGAACCAAAGCCTTTTATTAATGTCAGCGGGGGAGAGTGTGCATGTCTCCACAACAGTGGACGACACTGACCGTATCGGAGCAGACGTTGTGACTGTCACGTCCCGTTTTTCCGTGCACGAGAGATAAACAGAGTTATAAAACTGCCCCATTTAGCAAGAATTTCTTGCATTGTGTGGAGGCTTGAAATTGCTTTTTTTGTGACATCCATTGTGTGAAATGGAAGAGGAACGCATTAAAACCGCTACCGTTACAAAATGTTAGCATCTTTTTATTTTCTCGTGAGAGATTGTCCTGTACCTTGGGTGGGGAGTGCTGGTGCTTGCCGGGACCCTGGGGATGTTGCGGGCGCAGGGCACGAGGGATGAACTCTGGGGCCAGCGGGTTGAGCACATAGGTCTTTTTCAGCTCCAGGGCCTCCAGCTGGATCTTAATCTGCTCAAAGGTGATGCCGTGGAGACTGTGGTTCTCATGACAGATGGAGATGAAGGTCTCCCAGAACTTTCTGTGAAGGACCAAACAGATGCACAGGTTTTGAGTGAAGTCAGCACTGCACATGCACCAACAACACAAAAGGAAAAACCGAGATGGCTCAAGCTACAGCAAGAAGTTCCCAAACTTGCTGCTAGGAACCACCTCAACAACATATTTTTTTAAGGTTAAAATATTCATAAAATTGACCAAGTCCGAAATCTCCACTTCAGTTGCACCTATATACTTCCCAAACTTCCCAGTCTTGTACCTAGTTATATTATGAAGACATTTACAGAGGGATTTGTAAATATATTATTCTTAGCCTGATTTATATAACATTATATTCCAAAAAACATGACGAAAATCATTTGTTTAAGGCAATTGACAGTATATTCTGATTTACAGGATAACAAAAGTAGATATCCATAAATCCCTCTGTAATTTTTTCCCCGTCTAATATGTGAACACAATGAAAAAATATTTTTTAACCTGGCTTCATCAAATACTCAATTTCGTTTTTTAAAATAGATGCCAATTAGCGCATATTTAATAAGATATTGCCTAATTTGCATATTTAAACATTAAATTACAGAAAACTTGTAATACATTTTTTTCTCATCTTAATGTAGGGTAATCAACTGGGAAAGTTTCATGGTGATATCTGCTAGTTAAAACTTTTACCCTATTTACCTGTAGTGTCTCGCCTTAACAAAGATTAATTATATTTAATTGATATACAGTGCAAAATATTCAGTGTTATTTTACATTTGATATTTCAATGTATGTGCCAGAATACTGTTAGACTTTCATGAAAAGCATAAAGCACTGTTTATTTCATTTGCATCTTTGTTTTATTGTATTTACCTATGCTTGTAAGTTTCTTTCTTTGTATTTTCTGTGCAGATGCCCTACAAAATCACCCCAATCGTTCCAGAATTATTAATTCTTTCCAAATACAGCTAATAAAGTCACCAGGTGAAATTGTTTTCATATCGCGATATATAAATCACAGAAACACTAAATATCACAATGTCATTTTTCTCCCCAATATCGTGCGTCATGTGTCATGACAATGGCTTATGCTTCTGCATAACCATAACCTTTTCACATTATTCGTGACTATTTTAGTATAGCACAATCAAAATCTAAATGAAGCCCCATTCAAGCTCCAAAATAACAATACTGCCTGTGACAAATACAGTGAATCAGAAACACTCTTCGTAAACACTTTCTGACACCAACACAGCTGGCCATAACTACATTAGTTATGCTCGATGGTTGTCAGGGGAGAATGATTATATGAAGTGGGATGGAGAGCAAGAGGGGAAACGTGGACATTTTCAGTGGGTTTTAATCACAGCATTACCCAAGAGTTTGAGATACTACGAGCTACTCGTCATTTAAAGTAGTTAAGCTGCAGATAAAAAAGAAGTTCTCTATACTACAAGCTAAAGTAGTGTGTTACATTGACGCCATTTAAGAAGGTAACATCTTATGATATAATATATAGTCGCATTTTGTTTTCTAGCAATGAATGAACATCTCAACCAGGGCCGATTATATCCTGTCAATCAAAAAGGAGTGGGTGAAAATGTGTCAGACTGCAACTCATACTGTGTGTGTGAAGAAAATGTGTGCTGTGTTGAATTTAAGGCTGTCCAAGTTAACATGACGGTATGGACTTTAAAAAAAAAAAAACTTTATTTGACCCTATGAATCACTTGTAGTTCAAGCCAGGGTTGCCAGGTCCATGGCTTTTCACTACACCAAACATTATTTGTATCTATCCAATAATTGCAAATAGATTTGTGACAAATTCAAACAATAAATGCCATTTTGACGCATGTAATCGCTCGATCGGTGTTTCAAACGCAGAAAGACATCAATAAAACAGCGTGTCTTGTCAGTTTATGTTACTTAACGGTACAATATGTAGGATGTTTGCTGTAAAATATCCAAAAACCACTAAGCCAATGTTATATATTTTGTTTAGTTGATTACTTACAGTATCCCAAATGTTTACAACTATTTGTAAATCGTGAGAACATTGTGATTTTAACCGAGGAAACGGGGCGTGTGAGCACAGGTGAGGGAGTCGCCAGTCAATAGCGTCACATCCGCGTTACCCTCGGTTTCCGCTCGTACTGTCATAGTAACCATGGCGACAGATTTGGACAACTGGGCTATGCCTAGCAGGACGCTCACGCTGTTGTTGTTTTGTTCAAACATTATGGACCATGGCAAGCAGACTTTGAGACAAAAAGAAACGAAGATCAACATCTTTTGAGATGCCGAGAGCTCCGCGACTAACTTCGACTTGACAGAGACGCGAGTGTTGCATGTACTTTATTAGACAGGTGAGCAAATGTACATACAACTAATCAATGTTATATAGTTCAACATGATGAAATGCTAGAATATGATCTGTATGTTATTTTAATGTTGATCTAGCTGACTGCTAGTCTCATATAGCCAACAAACAACCTAATCAACATTCAACACACTCACAAAGCCGTTTAGTGTGATAGTGTAACGTTAGAGCGAGTGAAACAGCGCTGCGTTACCTCACAAGTTTCATTCGTCTAATAAACTGATCTGTGTGAGGAGTAGTTCAGCACTTGCGTGTAGTTCGGTAGAATGAAATGTCCTTATTCCTTTATATCCGCGGGACTCGCGTGTGGCGCTGATATCTGTCTTTCATTAGCAATCGGGCCCTGCTTCATACCACAGTCATGTTAAAAACATCAATGTATTCACTCATCCAGAAAAGATCCATCAGCTTGACGACAAGATCCATAATTCTGCTTAATGCTTTGCGTCATCAATATACGCCTTTGTTATTGTAAGATGTTAGCGACCCCTGGCGGCGAAAAATCCTACATTTTGTACCTTTAACGTTGCATTTACCACAAATAGCAGTTGAATATAATACTTTGGCTCTGTTGTTCATTTTAACATCTACTATTATAGTAATGTACCAAATGAGAGGGTCCCCTATACAGTTTACAGCATAAGTTGGAAGATATATTTTTCCCCTTAAGAAAATCAAACCATCGGTATCGGCGGAGACATTTAGTATAAGCGCATCTTTACTAGTTACTCTCTAGTACAGATTTCCATCCAATCGGAGAGTCCCACGGGGGTAAAAAGATTAATTATTGATACAGTATGTAAAAAATAGGCACACAACTGGAACCCTTAAAAAACAAAATGAGATATTCAGAGTTATTGACTCGGTCAAGAGTGAAAACAATAGAGTCTGTGCACCACTGCACATCAACGTATTGAGTTACATGAATCAAAATCACACACGCAGAGTAACACACACAATGTAAGCACCAAATCTGATCTCACGGGTGACTGGTAAAGCCACACTGACACATGGAAGGCAGAAATATGACTGATTCTCTCTCTAATAGCCATAATTCGCATCGCTCCAGCTCGGACGGGGGAATTCACAATCCTGACTCCGGCGACATCAATCTCAAGCAATCTCAGACCTCCGCTGTGACTCAGAGCTGGAGAAACTCGAGTCATTTAGCGGCTGGTCTCTGAAAGAGGCAGATGAGGGATCTTAAGCTGTAAGAATTTGGTCAGTTTAAAGGGGTGATGAACTGAAATAAAATTTTCCATGAGCTTTTGACATATAAGAGGTCATCATACTATAAGAATATCCTGTAAGTTTCAGAACTGAAAACTTCCTTGTTAGTCCAATAAAAGCTTTTATTGACACCAGGCGCAGCGGACGACAGGTTTTTCAAAGTGGCGATCTATGAGGTCAAAGGGCATCAAACCCCGCCTCCGCAGAAGAAGATCGACGCCTACTTCAACGCCGCCTGTTTAGCCCCGCCCACCTCACGCATTACATGACACTCATTATAATATGCAAAACTGTTATCCAATCATAGCAGTGGGTGTTTACTTCCAAGTCTTCATTGCGGCACGCCCATAAAAACCGAGCGTTTCATGCTTTCAAGTTTAAGACAGACAAGGTTGCAAAGTTTTAAAGCAAAAAACTTTTACTCGCCTTCAGGTCGTTTTTCTTTTTCTTCCCTAGGCCTATTTAAACACCATTAGATTTAGCTGGAGCCAATATAACAATGGTAGATAATATACATAAAACATACGCCATAAAACATAATTTAAGGACTTTGGAAATAACACAAGGGGAACTAGCAATGTCAATCTGCTGTCCTGGTTATCAGCCAATTCCAAAATCACAAAATACTAGCATATTAATCAGCCTAATCGATAAATCAGGTTATTACCAGAAAGCATCTTTGCCACATTTTGAACTCAAGAGGGCCACTTGAAGACATGATCTACACTCACAACAACACATTGAATTGGGTCTCAAAGAGTTGATGAAGATGATCATGGCTCTGTTTTGTGCTTGGTAAAGACATCAAAGAAGTAATTCACCAGGTCTGTAAGATACTAAATTGATTAAGATTATTTTAGATAATTAAGATTAGCAGTAGGGGTGGGCGATATGGAAAAAATATCATATGTTATTTTTTCTTCCAGGAAAATCACGATTCTTTTTCATGTTGATTTTACTATTTTGCAAGTGACTGAGCATTACAGCCAAACTAATGCTCCTATTTTAAAAACAAAGCCTTACAGGGTAACAAAATATAAAATAAAAAAGAATGGCAGACATTTACGCCAAAGTGGCAAAGATAAAAATCTGTGTCATTATTTTAAACATTTGTATATGATTATGGCTTACAGCTTATGAAAACCCCAAATTCAAAATTAGAATATTGTGAAAAGGTTTTCATAAGCTGTAAGCCATAATCATCAAAATTATAACAAATAAAGGCTTGAAATATTTCATTTTGCATGTAATGAGTCTATATAATATATTAGTTTCACCTTTTAAGTTGAATTACTGAAAAAAAATGAACTTTTGCACTATATTAAAGGATAATTCCGGTATTTAACACCTTGAGTCTATATTGTAGTTTGTTTTGGATGAACAAGAGTGGTGGACAACATTTTTTTGACAATGGTTCCTCTCTCTTTGGCCATGGACCCATTTAACATTGGAGTCAATGAACATGTCCAAAAATGTCATTAAAACAGCCAATAATGTTCGTTTACAAAACTGTTAAACTCACCGAGTGGTTAGTGGTGTTCGTTGATGATTATAAACAATATATCATCGCAATATATGATTCCAATCCGTTTATTTTGCTATAGTGGAACTATTTTTTCAACAATGGGATTTTACAAAATGACGAATAAAACACGACAGAAACTGTATTTCGCAACACTTTTTGGTTCTGGAACATCATCTAACATCACTAATCATTCGGTGAGTTGCACAGTTTTGAAAACTAATGTTAAAGGTTGTTTTAATGACATTTTCGGACATGCCCATTGACTCCAATGTTAAATGGGTCCATGGCCAATTCTTTTATAGTCAAAAACTCGAGAGAGGAACCATTGTCAAAAAAATGTTGTCCACCACTCTTGTTCATCCAAAACAAACTACAATATAGACTCAAGGTGTTAAATACCGGAATTATCCTTTAACATTTTTCGAGTTTCACCTGTGTTAGTCAGAATATACTTCATCCCTGATGTGATCTCAGCAGTGCTACACATTTTCACACCTTCCAATGTCACACACAACAACAACACAGGGAATATATCAGCACCAGACAGTTTGAAACTTCAAGTTGAGTTAGTGTTCGCAGTACATGTCAACTCTGCAAGCAATAGTTTGTGCCCCCCTCCTCCACCATAGAGAGGAGAACTCAGATTTCAGATAGTATGATGAGGCCTCGAGGAAGTGGAACTGATTGAACTAATCAGGAGCTTGATGAGTTGAGTTGACAAGGTGAACTTACAGTGACAGACTGAATTAGATGCAAAACAGCTTGTAGACAGTGGGTTTGTTATACAACGCCCAAGCTAGAACTGCAGCAAACACATATTTATCAGGGAATCTCACAAAACCGGTCAAGAAAATGTTTGGGTCAGAAAAAAATTACGAGGAAACTATACATTTCAAAATAAAATTAAGCATGTTTTATTAAAACTTTAAAGATCTTCTAATTGTGACATTAAGCACATTTGAACACTAAATCCTCATTATTGCAATGAATTTCAGAGAAGAGATTGTTGAATAAAGTCACTATTTTTGTTTGTTTTTTGCGCACAAAAAGTATTCTCGTCGCTTCATAACATTAAAAGGTACAATATGTAGGAATTCCGTTTTTGTCAAACAGATCTCAACTTTGTCGCGTCGCCAGACACGCCCCATCAGGTCGCCAACGGCCGCGATTGTGCGTGTCGCCGGAAAACGCCCGCTCCCCATTGAAATGAATGGTAACGTGTCGCTTTGTCGCTTGTAGTGTGAACGCACCTTAACGCTGTGGACGGTAGAATGTGTGACAGACAGTTACACGAGTTCGATTGGGGAATAAAGTGCAAGTTGTGAGATGCCAATCGCCTCCGTGAGTCTGTCTGGCCTCTGTAATAACTTCCATCTGTGAGCCTATCTCAACGCGTTACAAAGCGCCGGACATCGAACAGGCACAGATAGCCTCCGAAGATGTCTACTAGTCCATCGACAAGAACGCCAGGTAAGCATTGCTGTTGCATCCCTTGCTGCTCTTTAGCTCTCGCCAACGAGTGAGACTCTTGTCCGGTTCCTCACGCGGTCAGTTTCTCGTTGTCTTTTCCTCGACTCCTCCGACCGTGTTTTCTTCAGCGACTCTGCCATGATTCACGTCTGAAATGCATGCCAGTGTCTTCCATAGAGTCTGTTTCATAAATTGTTGATGTATCTGACGTTGTGCCGTAAAGCAAGTCGTGATTCTCACGAGATTTGTCGGGGGCGCCACCTCTCAAACGTGCATTGCTGGTTTTTCGCTCTACTAAGAGTTTTTTTACCATCAAAATGACTTTGAAGCTGTTATATTAAGGTACAATTCTTGCATAGTGTACCTTTAAAGTTGAACCACTGTAGTCACATGGACTATTTTAACGATGTCTTTACTACATTTCTGGGCCTTGAAAGTTGCAATGACGTTGCTGCCTATGGCTGGTTCAGAAACCTCTCGCATTTAAGGAAAAATATCTTAATTTGTGTTCTGAAGATGAATGAAGGTCTTACGGGTTTGGAACGACATGAGGGTGAGTAATTAATGACAGAATTGTTATTTTTAGGTGAACTATCCCTTTAAGACGGTTGTATTTTGTAACGCTGATTTTAACTTACAAATATGTCATCTGAAAAATATAATTTGATTGTTTTTGATTGATTGTTTTATTGATTCTGGGATAAAACATCATGTTTTCATGATATTAACCCATAAACTGATCTATGAAAATAAATATTTCCAGAAAAAAAAAAAAAAAAGGATTCTTTGAAACTATCACAGCACTTTAGCTGGATTGGTCATGTAACGAGGGTAACGCTTCGATTATTGAAGTCTCTCTGAGCTTGTTGAATGGACAGCACCGAATCTTCACCACACCCACACAGATTTAATTGCAAGGCCCTTCGGCTTGACATTTACTGTGGCCGGTCTCTACCGATTGGTTGATGCGAGTCTGTCTCCATAGCGACAGTGGAGCTGCAACTAGGGAGGATAGAGAGGGTTGCCAGCGGAGTGACAGACAGCCCTCCGAGGGAGTGTCAACACACCCGTATAAACATACACAAACACACACACACTGAATGCCCAACCGCGCCTGACAGCACTACACACTGTCATATTCATGTCACGAGAGCCAAAACACAAGAGGTCAGAGGTCAAAGGTCACAGGGGATTGTGAACTTCCCACGAGCTACATAACATCATTCAATGCTCTCTTGTATTTGTACCTTTGGTATTAGGGCTAGGTTTAATATAATTTAAAAAAGCATTTTTGATGAATTGTGCTCTTTGTTTGGACAATCTTATATGGATCCCAATATATAAGACTGACCTTTTAATCAATGGCTAGAAAAAAAACTAGCATTCTGCACAACATATCCTCCATCTATCCCGCCTACTGTTTTATTAAAGTGGCCTTATTATGCTTTTTCAGATTTTATATCTTTCATGTGGTGTGTTATATAGTGGTTTATAAATGTAAAAGGTCTGCAAGGTTTCAAAAATCAAAGCGCCTGATAAATGGAGTTATTAGCCCCTTTGACACATGCAGTCTTTACTGGTATATTACCAGTAAGAGATCATGTGTGAACAGGACCTTTTTCAAAAATACCGGTAAATTGGTTCCTGCAATTTACCAGTAAGGGAAGTCGTAACATTACCAGTAAATTACCAGTAATGTGCTCTGTGTGAACACAGAGTGAAGATTACCTGTCTGATCACGTACGAGGTCAGAACGCGCTAAGAAGTCTGCTTTGGGCCAATCATAAAGCTCTTATGAGATGACATGATTACTCTGCCATAGAAAATAGTTTTTCGATGTAAATATGCACAATATGATCATCTTTGACCGTTTCGTTGTGTTGTTCCGCAGCTTTTTCAACGTGTCGCGCTCGAGACTGCGCCACCTCTTCCATTCATCAGCGCTGTGGCTCTGCAGTTGGACACGATTATGTGAGTCTCGTGTTTTTAGGGGCAAAAACGCATTCTGTTTGATCATTCGTTATGCCTTTCACTCAGACGTCAAATTTTTTGTCGAATTGAAACTTAAGCGCTTCTTCTCATGCGAGCGGATGAAGACAACGGAGCGGCGTTTAAAGATAATTTCTGATGACCGACATCACAGAATTTACCGGTATATCGCTGCTGTTGTGTGAATGGACTCTTACCGGTAAAAAGCTAGAATGCCGTTGCTTTTGTGAACAGCATATTTGTGTATTTACCAGTAAAGTATGCTAATTTGGACCAATTTATGCTAATTTAGCGGGATTGCTGTGTGAAAGGGGCTATTGTCTCCCAAAAGAAAGAACGGATTCTGCCTGAAACTAGTCATAAGCAGTATTACTGCCTGCACAAACTGGGTCATCTGACCAATTAAAGCAGAGTAGACCAATCACAACAGACTGGGTAACCTGACCAATCAGAGCAGAGTAGACCAATCACAACAGACTGGGTCATCTGACCAATCAGAGCTTAGTAGACCAATCACAACAGACTGGGTCATCTGACCATTCAGAGCTTAGTAGACCAATCACAACAGACTGGGTCACCTGACCAATCAGAGCAGAGTAGACCAATCACAACAGACTGGGTCATCTGACCAATCAGAGCTTAGTAGACCAATCACAACAGACTGGGTCATCTGACCAATCAGAGCAGAGTAGACTCTCAGAAAAGAGGGGTTCAGAGAGACTGAATCCTTTATCGAACCGTTTCAGACACCGTGAGAAAAGAGGTGAAATGTATATTATGAAAAAAAACGAAAGCATTTTTTGACCTCGGATGGATGTAAACCTATTGTAGAAGACCTTCGAAACAACATTAGGAACCTTTAATACAGCATAATAAGGGCACTTTAAAAATAGCTTGTAAAACAGTAGTTGATATGGTAGTTTTGCATGTGTGACCTCACGGTGTTGCATTTGAATTTTTCTGGATTTATGATTCAATACAAATGAATGATAAAAAAACAGCAGTAATCAAATTAAAGCATAAAACATTCATTTAAAGTGTAATCAAATGAAAATTAAACAACCCTAGTTTTGATGCATTTATCTAAAATGTGTCAAATTCTATGACATTCCACGTAACACAGTAAATCCTGTTTTTATGGCTAGATTCGGCACTTTCCGCATCACAGAAATCCACTTAATTGATAATCAAATTCGTTGTTGATTATTATTGATTAGTTGTTGCAGCTCAAAACTCAAACAACAGTGCACTGAAGCCGGGACGGTAAACAAGTGCATTAGCTTCACACTGTCCTCCAATCAGAACCCTGAAGAGAGGTGCCAAAAGATTTGATATGCCCTTCTGTAGACGCTATGTCTGAAGCGTCCGTGCGTGAGGAGCGTATTAGTCCAAGCTGACAGCGGTGAAGTGCATGATGGGAAGGCAGAGGGACAGCTCTTCCTTTGGGGACTGTGACTACACAGGTACTCACCAAAACCAGACAGCAGTGAGCCACCGTCTGCCCTGCTTTCACATCCAGACAGGCTCACCCACAAAGCCCTGTTCACATCACAAACTCCCGAAAACATTCATAACTTTATTTTAATATAGCTTCGAATGTAATTTATTCCTGTGATCAAAGATGAATTTTCAGCATCATTACTCCAGTCTTCAGTGTCACATGATCCTTCAGAAATCATTCTAATATGATGATTTGATGATCTTAACACTAAGAAATTCATACTTTGATACAGAGAGGAGATGATGCATTAAACAGATCAAAAGTGACAGTAGAGACATTTATAATGTTAAAAAAGATTTATATTTAAAATTAAGTATCGTTCTCTTGTACTTTCTAAACACCAAAGCATGGAACAAAATGATTTCCACAAAAATATTAAGCAGCAAAAACTAAATCTCTTGTTTTATAACAAGAACCATAAATAATAATTGAGAAAATCAGCTTATTAGAAGGATAGGATCATGTGACACTGAAGACTGGAGTCAGATTAGTGATCATTCGGGATGATGCCGAATTAATACCGAAACCCGGTATTAAAAGCCTGCACACTGCTGCATAACAAACAGAGGTTTTATTTGTTTTGTTAAAGCACTCATTTTTCTTTTGCCATAGATATGTATTTTTTATAACAAAAAGAACCGATAAGAATACCGTTAAAGTAGCAGATCGATAAGCGGTATCGGTAAGAGTAGTAATACCGTTAAAACCTTAACGACACCCATCCCTAGTGATCATAATAGACTTCTTTCAAAAACATTATTTTTTTTAATTATTCCAAACTTTTAACCAGTAGTGTAAATAGAATTTAAAAAAAAATGAAATTGTATTTTGCATTCAAACGAATAGTGCTCTCTAGCGCCTCACTTTTTCAAATGCGTGTTGCAACTACGGTAGCCGCTATGTACCAAGAAGCTTTGACAACATGTCTTCCAAGAATAGCACTTCATCTGGTTTTCTTTCGGGGGATGAGGTTCGTTATTTCAAACAAACTGCAACTTGACACACAATGAACAAACAAATGTTACAGTGTGAATCACAGACTGTAAAAAGCATCTCCTGTGGTTTGGCATATTGTATGTATGATCCTTCATTATGAAGTACCGTGCAGTGCAACCTTTCAAATTTGCCGGGACAGTGCCAAGCACCTCTCACTGATCTCCCCGTCCGTCTCAGTCACGTGACACTGGCTCTGAACGAAAACGCGTTGAGGTAGGCTAGTGCTTTTTGTCCCTCTCTGCTATTATAGTTTTTCAAAATGGCGGAACAACATGGAAGCCTCCTTGGACTTACCCGTCCCATGTAAATATAGATAAGAAATTCTTCGCTTACGAGGATAAGTCAGATCATTGGCAGAGGTAATTTTACAACAACGAAGACATTGATTTTAGCTAATAAAATCCTTAAAAAACTACACAGTGTACCTTTAACTTCAACAAACTAAGTGGTTGAGCCATTTAAAAAGAGTCGGGTTACCTGCAGCGTCCCACTGAGCAGAGAGCGATGGGGTCTCCCACCACGGCCACCAGTGACTGCGCTCGAGTGATGGCGGTGTTCAGCAGCTTGTAGTTGGAGAGGAAGCCGTAGTCCAGGTCTTCAGTGGAGTCCTCCACCAGCTGCTCTTTCCTCTTGATGGCCGTCTGCTTGTGTTTGCAGGTGTGACGGGTCCGGACGGTGCTCAGGAACAGCACCCGGAACTGCTTCCCTATGGACGGCAGGAGATACGTGTACTTTATAACCGTGCTGACATAAGACATTCAATAAAAAGTCAACATGAAACCAGTTTTACTTCGATGAATCTGCAGAAAAGGCGAGTTGTTGTTTCATTAGCATTAGTTCAATACATTAGTGACAAACAATACTAGCATGTATTAGTCTTAAATGTTACATTTACTAAATATTTAAAGTTATCAGTTAAGGCACTGTTTTTAACATGAACAAACAAGGAACTAATGTATTTTTATTAACTAACGTTAACAAAGGTTAAAAATGCTGTAAAAATATATTGCTAAGTTAGTTCTAATGCATTTAACTATATATGTACCTCAATATGTAAGAATTATCACGTATTAATCGTTTATTTATTGCCAGTGTGTGAACTGCTTGAAACATAACCTATAAAAACAGACCTAACCCGACTTCCTAGGTTGTCTGGGTGATTTGTTCAACTTTTTCAAGTAGTCCAAACTTCTTTTTACTTCTATAAGCGAAGAACGAAAAAAGAACTTCGCCGTGAGTATAAAACCGGGACTTGAATCACGTTCAGTCTCCTGCGTTACGTGCGCGTGTACAAGCACAAGCAATAAGCTGCTGGCTGCAGTTCACTTAACTGCCACCGGTGTCGCTAATAACGACAGTTTCTGAATTCTACATAGATCCCCTTTAATGTTAAAGGACAATTCCGGCGCAAAATGAACCTAGGGGTTAATAACACATGGTAACCGAGTCAACCGTTCGCTGGGATATGTTTTCATGATAATCGAATGTAAAGAGTTTTATCTCTAAAAACTGATTAGCTAATAACGCTAGTATATGAGGCATCGAATAAGTAAAAAGAAATCGCTAGTTAATACCACTGACAAGGCTCAAAATAGCCTCAAACTAACACGGTAGTATAATGAGGGTCCCTACATGCAAACCGAAGCATTGAGAACTGTGTAATTGTACAGACAGTTTAATAAGAAGATACTTTATAAAGACAGTACATTACGCGTATACAGGCAGGAGCCATCTTGGAGAACACGAACGCTGTGCTAAGTGAGCTGGTCGATAGGTTTAAGTCACAGTTCATCTCACGTAGCACGGTGTTCGTGGCTCGACTGGTTGAGACTGTTTTCCAAGATGGCTCCTGCCTGTATACGCGACGTGTACGGCCTTTATAAAGTATCTTCTTATTAAACTGTCTGTACACCAACAAAGCTCTCAATGCTAGATGTTTTTTTGCTAGTCATGAACCCCCATTTGCAAAACCCTGTTGTACACCAACAAACCACTTCACAGTAAGACTTAATGGGGTTAAATTTGATCTCATGTTGAAAAACTGGAAAGCCACGAACATGCAATGAATGTCACTATAATAACAGAAGATCTCTCTATTAATTAGGACAAAAGCAGAACTTATAGTGACTTCTCATTTTTGGGGGCCAGCTCAGATTGGCAGCCAGACAGAACATGACTCGGGCAATGAACACTTAAGATGAATCTCGTAACAGGAATTTCTCCATCCATTAAAAAGGCGATTTCAATGCAACGGGCTGAACCAAACGCCATCAATTATGCACAAACCAATCTGGCTTTTCAAATGAAACCCGCGGGACACCGGCTCTTCACCAAACACACATTTGGCAGGCTAAATTGCTGTCTTGTAAACTTTCTCTCCCTGCCACCCGTCTGGGCTGACACATGGGGTCCGGTTTAAAAACTAGTGATCATCTTCCAGGGGGAGCATTTGAAAAGCAGCACAGGCGCATTCACAACGCCAAAGATGTTCCAATAGTTAGGTACCGTCATTATGCTGAAAATACCTCACTTTGACAAAATTGTGAGGTACGATCAAATGTAAAAAAAAAAAGCAATCTTTTTCCCTGGTCAGTGGAAACATAAATCCAAGATGGTAAACTACCAGGGCCACATGATTAATCGTGATCACGATTTCTGCTTCTCTCGATTGACAAGGCATAATCATCTGAGATATTGGTCTGCTGATTATTTATCCTGAAAATGCGTTTTTTTTTTCTTCCATTCGACATTTCCGTTATGTTGCATTGGCAACAAGCCTCCACGGTTGCCAGATGTCAAGAGTTTAAATCCCCCCAATCATAGCATTTCTCTTAAAATGGATACATTTTCTGCCCAATGTTTTACTTAATCTTCCCAAAACGTATGTTGGAGATGTAACAATCTCCACTGCAATATTCTGCTCACATGAAAGTGTACTTCAGCCAGTGTAAGTTCCTTCACGAGGCCGCTTGTGCTTGTACTGCGACTAAACCTATGAGCAAACCTTCTTAGCGACGAACTGTAATAAATCCAAACATGAATCTCGATTATATTGTTCGCGATTGTGGCTGCTCAATAAATGCAACCTCTGTATGCCAAGGGTTAGGGTTAGGTATCAATGTAATGATGTTTTGCCCTTCAACATAATGAAACTCTTCCTGGCCTTACAACTGCTTTTGTTTGAGGGCGAGCATCTATGTCACGGAAATAATTACAGGTCTACAAACCAGGCGTTTAAGGAAAGCGTATTCTGTTGGAAAGATTAGTGCCATTTGGTGTGAACTTTGAGCTTTGTAACTTTGCAGACCATTTACATGTGCAGACAGCTATATTATACACTCAAGGAAAGGTCAAAAATAAAAATAAAAACACAATAGGTGCCCTTTACCAATTCTCATAATGCCCTATCACCCTATAAACTATTAAATAACATGCAATAAGCATGTAAAGTACCGGTAGCTACCGTATTTTCCAGACTATAAGTCACACTTTTTTTTCATTGTTTGCTGGTCCTGTGACTTATAGTCAGGTGCGACTTATATATCAAAATTAATTCGTACTGGCTGAGATGAACCAGGAAAAAATATTACCGTCTACAGCCGCGAGAGGGCGCTCTAGTTGGCGGAGTTGTTCAGAAGCGACACCGAGGAAGAGTTCAGTGGATTCAGTGTTGTGGAGTGAGATCGCGGGAGCTTGGTGAACTTGCTTACCGGTAACTTGTTGGACTCGCTGGCTAATGTTAATTTAGTCTATTCAGCCTCCCAGGTATATGTTCTTTATGCTATTGTGCAGCTGAATAACTGTTAATGTGTTACGTTAACACACCGGACACCTATTCAGCTGTTGTTCTGTGTGCTATTGTGTAGCTGAATAACTGTTAATGTGTTACGCTAACACACCGGACACCTATTCAGCCTGTTGTTCTGTGTGCTATTGTGGAGCTGAATAACTTGCCTTTCCAGATTAAATGTCTGTTCTTGGTCTTGGATTTTGTGAAATAAATTTCTAAATAAATGCGACCTATAGTCCAGTGCGACTTATATGTTTTTTTCCTCTTCGTGACGTATTTTTTGACTGATGCGACTTATACTCCGGAGCGACTTATAGTCCGGAAAATACGGTAGGTTTAATTTTGCATGCTACCATGATTTTCTAAAAAAGACAATATAATTTGGGCCATTTGTGCATATAAAAGTGAGTTCACTCACCCTGGACATTGAGTACTCTCTCCACGCTGACCTCCGGCATCCTCTTTTTGCGAAGTTCGGCTCTGATTCGGAAGACCTGGTCGGCGTAGGGCGAGACCACGCCGATACTCCCCTCGTCCAGCTTCCCCCAGGCCACCGGCCACTTCTTCCTCATCTCCTCCACCCGCTCAACTATCTCAAACACCTGACGGAGCATTCCCAAGGGATTCTCAATGATAACGGTCCAAAACACCCATACATCTATTCAATCTGATATTAGGCCTGTGTGCACCAAATCTAGTGCACTGAAAACTATATGTAACAGGAGAAAACAACTTGTCAATGGTTATGTTGGGGTTACCTCAGCGTTGTTGTAGTAAGCAGTGCTGTTCTTCTCTTGAACATCTTCTCCGCGGGCAGTGAAGAAGGTCAGAGGGTAGAAGTCCTTATGGGGCGGCTGCTTCCCGCTGGCCATCAGTTTGCCCTCGTAGAAGAGCTCAGACGTATAGCTGCAGTCAGCCAGAACACACAGTCAGCACTGACAACCTTAAAATAGCCATTCAGCTCCACTATCAAGACCTCGAACCCCAAATATGAAGCTAAAACACTAGAAGATTTCAAATGCTGCCAAATGTATTTATCAGGGCAATGGGTTTATTAACACTTTTTGTTTATGCTCCACAATTACGCATTGGTTGAATTGGAAATCACGCACTCAAACGTTTAACAGCACAATGTATGCAGATTATATGCAAAATGATTCGATAAAAAACAATGTGATGCAAATTTCAGCGTTGAAGACACTCATATCCATTTTAATTAACAATTTGACGGCAAAGCTCTCCAATCAAGGACGTTTTAGTCATTATTTCTGACTCCTCAAAAGTGGAGAGCACTGGGAGGCATCGGGAAGAGGCCATCTATCAGCGAATGACTGAACACATCCAAAAAAGACTGGCACTTAATTTACAAAGCCTCAGCGCTGGCGTCAACATGGCTCCCGCCGCTCAGAGAGGTGTGCCGACTTTGGCTACCATCTTTGTTCTGTTTTGTCAGATTTCAATCTCAAAACACACAACGTGGAGTCCAAACAGGGAATAACAGCATGTGTGTTACTATTGGCATGAGTGTGCGTATGTGGTAACAGACCTCAGGTTACGCATGCAACCTTGTCTGTCCTTAAGGAAAGTCGTCTCATATTATATTTAAAACATGGATTGAAACTGATCCCACTGAGGATTATGTTTGGATATATTTACATAAAAGAACATAGCAGTCGGATTCACACTGCAAATCTGTAAATCAATATGTATCTTAAAAAACGGATAAAGCTTGAGTGCTGCTCTCATAAAAGAATACTAACATTCATTAAACCCTTTACTCTTATTATGATGATAATGTAATTTTTATTTTATTTTTTTACAAATAAAAGCATTTTTACTAGTGGACTAGACTCCTGTATTTTAATATTCTATTTTAAAGGATTAGTTCACTTTCAAAAACATTTTTGCTGATAATTTACTCACCCCGATGTCATTCAAGATATACATGTCTTTCTTTCTTCAGTCGAAAAGAAATTTAGGTTTTTGAGGAAAACATTCCAGGCTTTTTCTACACAGAGTGGACTTCAATGGCAACCATCTCTCCCAATGTTCAGAAGGTGGTTCAAATATCCGTCTCAATGCAGCTTCAAAGTCTCGACACGATCCCAGTCTAGAAATAAGGGTCTTATCCAGCCAAACAATGTAATTAAACAAATTTTGTTTTAATGTATATACTTTTTAACCACAATTGTTCGTCTTGTGCTGGTCGGCGGCGCGTCACGTATTATGTCATCACGTCGGAAAGGTCACGTTCACGTCATCTAAGTTATTTGTCTGTGTACTCCGGTTCAAAAAAGTAGGGAAGGGCGAAAAACTCCATCTCATTTTCTCCTCCAACTTCAAAATCGGCCGACATCTTTGTTTTATTTTTTTATTTTGTATTTTTTTCGTGACCTTTTCAACGTGATGACGTAATACGTGGCGCGTCGCAGACCAGCACAAGACGAACAATTGTGGTTAAAAAGTATATATATATATTTTTTAGAAAATGGCCGATCGTTTCGCTGGATAAGACCCTTATATCTCGACTGGGATCGTGTCGAGACTTTGAAGATGTATTGAGACGGACATTAGAACCTTCAAACCGTTGGTTGCCATTGAAGTCCATTCTGTGTAGAAAAATCCTGGAATGTTTTCCTCAAAAACCTAAATTTCTTTTCAACTGAAGAAAGAAAGACATGGACATCTTGGATGACATCGGGGAGAGTAAATTATTAGCAACAATTTTTTTGAAAGTGAACTAATCCTTTAAGGTATTTTAATTCCTTTCCAATCAGAGAAGCTGTTCATTAAATGTTCAATATGCTCAAACCTGTGAGACAGGGTTGAATACATTTGAAAGGCCAATATAGATTTTCTGGTGTTATTTTGGTATTATCATGTTTGTTAATTTAATGTATTCTTTGTGATATTTTTTCCCCTGCAATTTTATTCAGCGTTTGACGATCGGAAGAATTTGCCTATGTTGGCATGGTAACTTGAACACACAAAAACACTTTAATCAAATGTACGGCCTTGGACATCAACAACAAAAAATATGGGAAGCATTTTCTCCATTTTAAAAGTTGATGAGTCGATTTATTTTGCTCTCCCAACTATGCACGGCTATTTGGTTTGTTGCTTTTTATTATCTGAGTTTAGCATTTCTTTATACCTGCAGTGTGTGACATGAGAATCGACATGTACTTATGTCCTAGTAGTTTAGAAACTCTGACTCATGTCACACATATAATAGATCTACATAGAAGTTAAATGGAGAACGATAGAAGCAGAAATGGAGAAACAGACAGAAGAGAGAGGGAGCAAGACGTAACAGTGAGAGAGAGAAAGTGTTGACAGACATGTGGGTAATTATGTGGGCAACAACACAGCCCTAGTGTTTCGTGTGTTTGCATGTCTGTCTCTCCTCAGGAAGAGTGGTGTGAAAAAGTTCACACCTACTTGATGATTGCCTCATGGGAGCGGTAGTTTTCGCACAGCATGATCCTGCAGGGGTACTCGGATGGGTAATGCTCGTACAGCCGGTCCAGAAGAGACACGTGCAGATTCCTCTCGCGCGCAAACTCGCCGTACACAAACGGACTGAGCTGCAAGGGGACAGGAGACCTCAGAGTCACAATTACATGCGTTACACCACACACACACGCGCGCACACAGGCACTCACACACACACACACTTGATAAAGGCTTTTTTTGCGATCTTGAACAGTGTAAGTGTAAGAGCAGTGTTATATTAGTATCATTTATATACTATATTAGTATCTATTAATGTTTTGAATGAACTTGTTTTTATACTTTCAGTTTTTTTGGTTTAATTATATTTTAAGTTTTAGTAATTTTATGTGCTAAGGGCCAGAGTTGTCATTTTTATTTGTTTTTCTTGTTTTAAATATTCTGCTACACAGCTTTAATTCACTTTTAGTTTTAGTAATTTTAGTACCTAAACTTGTTTTAGTTAAGGCAACATTTCTAACTTTCATTTATTTTCATGTTTTACTTTAATATTTATATTATATTTTTTATTTATTACATTTGATTTTTTTTACTTCAGCTTTATTTAAATGACTGAAATAATATTTTTAATAGCTTTAGCAAACAATAATATATATATATATATATATATATATATATATATATATATATATATATATATATATATATATATATATATATACACACACACACACACACATACAGGTGAAACTCGAAAAATATGAATATGGTGCAAAAGTTCATATATTTCAGTAATTCAACTTAAAAGGTGAAACTAATATATTATATAGACTCATTACATGCAAAGTGAGATATTGCAAGCCTTTATTTGTTATAATTTTGATGATTATGGCTTACAGCTTATGAAAACCCCAAATTCAAAATGAGAAAAGCTGTATATTTTCTTAAGCTGTAAGCCATAATCATCAAAATTATAACAAATAAAGGCTTTCGAGTTTCACCTGTATGTATATATTTTTTAAAAATAGGTTTACATTTTAAGGAAATAATTTCCATCTATTCTGCAATCGGCCACTGTGTTCTCTAGATATCAGCAACTCTTACTTGTCAACAACTTCTAAAGAAATGATTGTCCATTCCTGACAGATTTGAGGTCCTCCTCCACATGAGAGGAGGTACAGGTAGGGTGTGAGATGAATTTTTAATGCAGCGGGAAATGAGTGTGGCTGATGAGGTTTCCATCTAAATGGCACTTAATTAGAAGCCCATTGGTTCCACTCGGTTCTGCACGCTGGGGTCAGGCTCTGACGCGACACTGTCTACAGAGTGAGGGCAGCGAGGAGAGATTGATCTTTAAACGCTCAGGCAAAAGCCTTTTTATGCACAGACGGTACACTCATATTATTTATGAATGGGAGAAAGTGCAAGGTGCAATATGGAGGAATAAATCCCGCCTTCTAAATAAAAAAGAGCCAATCACCAATCGGTAAAGTCAGTCAGTGTGCTGAGAAGCGTGCTTATGACTGCACATGTGTAATGGCTGGTCCAGCCTGAAAAAAAATTTCAGCAGTTTTTTGTTATGATTTGAGCATTTAGAAACACAATTTACGAGACAGCTGTCGTCAGATTTCAATGGTGATTTTAAAAATGAAATTTAATCGTAAGCTTGGAGAACAGCTTTGGAGAATTTGATGTTTCCCCATTCATTGCATTTGCATGACTGAATTAGCTGGCCAAAGATGGCCGCCGAATGAGATTACTCGCCTTGAAGGGACTTTGGGCTCAGCGTTAATTAGCAGAAATATTTTAATCTTAATATTTTAATGTAGTTAGTTTAATTTAAGTTGTAGTTAACTAAAACATTCATAAATCTTCACTTATAAACAAACAAAAAGGAGCCAATGAGTCAAAACTCCTGCAGTCTGTTTGGCAAATGTAGGGTCCGTAGAAATGCGTTGACTTCACGGGTCCATTTTAATTCAGAATAGACTTAAGTAAACCCAATTCTCTGGTTTGATGTTTTTAAATCATATAAAGAGCCTCTGCAATCTCGCCATTCTCAGTGCTGACGTCATGTTGTTGTACCTGCATGTGGTCTCCTGCCAGTACGACTCGGGTGCTATTAGCCGCCAACGCCAATGGCATGATGGTCTCGCACTCCATGGCCTGGGCTGCCTCGTCCAACAGGATGTGTGTGAAGATCCCTTTGGAAACACGCGTACATGGGAATGAAATATTAAATTACATGGAGCTTCACAGGAGAAGGTATTAATTTAATAATAGATAACAGCACACATCAGCAGCCATTAACACAAAAGCGTCCAGCAGAGGCTGTGCACACGCCATCTCATGGGAACAGATGTATACTCTTTAGTGTAGACGTGTGTGTGTGTGTGTGTGTGTGTGTGTGTGTGTGTGTGTGTGTGTGTGTTTGACGGATAACTCTCAGATCTGTCAAGGCAGATTTTTTTACCATTTTCCATGGTACAAAATTAAGCAGCTTTATGCCGATATTAACGCAACTTTTTGTCCATAAAGACAAAGTCTCTCATGTTCACCAAAGATGCATTTATTTGATAGAAAATACAGTAAAATTAGTAATATTGTGAGATATTGTAACAATCGTCGTATTATTCGATCGTCAACATTTTCGGGTATTTGGGATTTTTTTGGAAAACCTACTTCTGCGAACTAGTCCTAGGTTTTTGGCCCAATCGGAACCAAATCAGTGCAGCAAGATTCTCTGGAGTCTGATTTTCAATAATTATAATTGACAATAATTATAATTGACAATAATTCTATAAAAAAAAGATGACATTTTGATTCATGGTCTCTGAGGGCCGACAAAACGTTCAAAGTGGGCGGAGCAACTTTTACTAAAATTGTCTGTAACTTGTGAACAGAGTTAGATATTTTCATCAAACTCGGCGCACATATGCAGGAGCTTATTCTAGGGTCTTGTGAAAAAGCATACGGCGACTGGACACTTGGTGGCGCTATAACATGGAAAAAAACCATAAAAATGGCTATAACTACACAACCCTAAGTCTGATAGACTTGAAAATTGGCATGCGGTGTCTTCGTCCAAGGTGCCAAGACTGACTTTGAGGACATTGGCGTATCTCGAAAAACGTGGCCGGAGGCTGCCAATGAAGTTTAAGAAGACAAGGTTAACGGAGGCCGTTAGGGCTAACGCATTTGCATTTTTCACATGCGTAAAGGATTGCATCTCACGCGGTTTTCCGCACACGCCCACGACATTCATGCCGCATGGTAGAACCTCATACTGAGCAACTTTGCCTCTAGGACCCCCACCATCAATCGAATCGTTCGTTAAATATTGATTATTTGTAAATCGTGGCTCAACCTCGATAAAACCACTGCAGCACAATTCCCAGGACTCTCTAGGCCAATAGTTATCAAAAGATGTTGAACTTTGGCATTTGGAAGGCTATAATAGGGTCATTTGGAAAATAGACGTGGCCAAGTCTACCCAAACCCTACCATACCTAATCGAAAACATTAAGGTGAGCACATGATTCTAGGTCATAGGTGGGTCTATAACTGTTAAAAGCTTAAAAAACGTGCATTTCCTTAGTGAATTGCCTGTATTGGCTGTAAATGGTCTTTTCCATCTCTGATCTAAGTGGTTACAAGCTTGTTAAATAAAACATAAAAATGTTACGCATGTGCTTAAAGGCCTTATAGCACCTGAACCCTGATAATTGCTGCCCGCAGCTATATTTCCTTATAAATGTTTCTACAAAACAGCATTTATTTGAAATAGAAATCATCTGTCATATTACAAGTGTATTTACTGTCACTTTTGATCAATTTAATGTTTGCTTGCTGAAGAAAACTATTAATGTCTTTAAAAAAAAATATATATATATCTTACTGACCTCAAACTTTTGGATTGTAGTGTAAATATCAGCATTATATTTGCTCTATAGATATCAGTAATGACGATTTGTTTTGTTTGAATCACTCAAAACTGTTTTAAAAAAAAGTCTAAAATGTTTTAGCAAAAGTGTCTCGGCAAAATACGTTTTACTATATAATGGTGAATAAATATAGTTCCTTGAGTTCATTAAATGACAAAGTGTGGAAAATGAATTGTTGTAAATTACATTTTGAATCTAATTGGCGCCAATGGTTGAAATAATGGTTCTCCTCTGAAATCAATCTCCCTATTAAGTCAAATATATATATATATATAGACTTATTATTTGGACTAAGATATACAAACCCAAAATGTTTATCACTGAAGGGAATAAACTTCAACCTCTCAAAACACATTAGCACAATGCCAGAAATCAGTAGTAATGACTTTAAATGAACAGATAGGAAAAGAGGCTAGATGAAATGAAAAAGAAAAGACGACAGCATCGGGTGTTAATGATGCTGAGTGTGTCAGACAGGCGAGCCGGGTCTCTTAGCAACAGATGATCCTGTGCGCCGACACATAGGAGGAAATTAGCCTCTGCTAATAAACTGTTGCGGTCCCGGCTGCATCGCTCCTGCAGGAGGGCTTTAATGCGGCCACGTCCAGCTGTGACGTGCT
Organism: Phoxinus phoxinus; assembly: GCF_949152265.1. Classification (NCBI taxonomy): domain Eukaryota; kingdom Metazoa; phylum Chordata; class Actinopteri; order Cypriniformes; family Leuciscidae; genus Phoxinus; species Phoxinus phoxinus. The sequence continues at coordinate 43,611,419 of NC_136876.1, forward strand.
TATGGCATGTCTTTCTGTTTTAATCGGATGTGTGCAGATATGAAAACTAGCTGCAAGCGATGTCTTGAGCATGTTGAGAGTATTAGGGATGTGTGTGTGTGTGTGTGTTCACACCTGGCTCCAGGTCAAGCTGGCAGAGGTACTGGGATGTGCTGAGTGTGACCACAACCACACGGTGGCGCTCTACATCCTGTCGCGTGGGCATCTGGAAGGTGAAGTACGCTCCGGAGATCAGGCAGTACTGCTGCACCAACGGGTGGACCGTCTTCACCCAGCGGTTCCTGAAGTAAACCCTGAACAAACACAAAGTCCAACATTAAAGGAGTGGTATAATGCCCTTTTCACAAGATGTAAAATACGTGTTTGATGTCCTCAGAGTGTGTGTGTGTGAAGTTTGAGCTCAAAATACCCCACAAATATTTTTATATAGCATGTTAAAGTTGTCACTTTTTGAGGTTGAGCAAAAACGCACCGTTTTGTGTCTGTCCCTTTAAATGCAAATGAGCTGCTGCTCCCGGCACAGGGGGCGGAGCTTCAAGAGCTCGTGTCCTTTTACCTCACACACACATGCACTGGAAATTTCAAAAACTTTGAGCCTTTTATGTTCAAACCGGAGTCAGACAGTGATGGAGAGACTCAAGAAGAAGTGACAACATGTAGAAGCAACAGGACATTTCTGAATGGTTAGTTGATGAATTTATGTAGCTTATGTGTAGTTATCTTCTAGTCACTGATTAGCATATTCTGTCATGATAATCTATAAATCGTGTTCAGGGGGCGGAGTTTATGTAAATTTTAGGGTTGGTGATGCCACTAACCCGGGAGGAATGTCGTGTAGTCCCTACCAGCCGTTTGTTCTAGTCCTTAAAAAGCAATTTCTTTAAAAGCAAATATCTCCCTTTGCTTTGAACTTTGAGCGTTGTAACTTTGCAGATGTTGTTTATGCTTAAACAGCAACATTACACACTAACTAAAGTTAGAAAAGTGAAATCATAATCAACCACCCCTTTAAAGAGGCCATTTTATGTTTTTTTTATGTTGCAAAGTCTTGATTCTGTTTCTGGACTCTTCTAGAATAGGTTTACTACTTATACTAACTCACTCAACCAGGTCCCGCCCCTTTATTTTGCGTATGCCTTGGGCGGGATTATTTAAATGAGGAATATTGTGACGTTCCGGGAAGAAAACGCAAGACTACAATGGAGGCGTTTCAGGGAGTTCAGAAACAGTGACATCGAGAGTAACTCCCTCAGGAGGGACTTTGCAGACTCAAACCACAACGTTACACACTTAAGACAGTTGTGCATTTTTTAAAGGGAAAGTTCACCTAAAAATGAACATATGGTCCATTGAGAGATTTCAGTCCATATATAGAAAGTCCATTCTACCAAAACTTTCTTTAAAAAGTTCATAAGGACATTGTGAAAGAAATCCAGATGAATCTTCAATCTTCTGAAGATATCAACGCACACACACACACACACCGAACATGGTAAACGGAAGCTCAAAAATACTTGAAGTGACGCTGGCAACAACCCAAAACTCCATAGCAACTGCATAGCAATGCCCTGGCAACCACCCACACTACCACAGCGGCAAGTTTGTACCGAAAGCACAATTTATATGTTCTTTATTAAATTTAAACATCTAGCTGTTAATATATTTCCCATCCATGACCATGCAGCCCGGCTGACTTCAGCACAAAAAATTTTGGTTTCAGAGGTGAAGTTATTACATTTTGATGAAAGATAAAGAAACCAAACATTTTTATTAGAAAAGTAAGGACTGATAAACCTGTGCACAATAAGTCCAGGGTGATTCATCAACAAATTCATATAATTTTGTCCATGCAGGTCAAAATGCAAGATCCCCAATCAGAGACAACGGAGTAACAGACTCGTGTGGGTGGTGTGCCAAAGGAACCATGAACTATGAGAAAAACAGCGGATTTTAAAATAATCTGGATGACTAACCATCCTCAAAATTGCATAACAAATTTCCTTCTATGATGTGCAGTTTTTCAATCTATCAAATGAAGCCTAGATTGCCAAGGGTTGCATCCGATCGCCATTTAGAAAGTCATTCTTTAGCCAGTAGTCACATTGGGGATGTCATAAATAATGTATCAATAACAATGTATTTTCCTCATTGTTATTTTAGTATTATTTATATACACCTTAGACCATTTATTAATTTTTTTTTTTTTTTAGTTTTCATTTTAATTTTAGTTTAAGATTTATTTCTTTATGTTATGTGCTTTTTTTTCATGAAAAAAATCTCTATTTTCCTTTATTTTTATTTCAGTTTTAGTAATTTTAGTAAAAAAAAACATTATATATCTAATATCTACATTTTATTTTAGCTTTATTTCAATTAATAGAAAGTGTTTTAAATACTTTTAGTTAAAGGTTTCACAAGATGTAATACAAGTCTCTGATGTCCCCAGAATGTGTCTTAAGTTTCAGCTCAAAATGCCCCACAGATAATTGATTTTAGCTTGTCAAATTTGCCCCTTTTCGGCAAAACACAGTTTTTGTGTGTCCCTTTAAATGCAAATGAGCTGCTGCTCCCCGCCCCCTTTTCCAAAAGAGGGCGGAGCCTTTACAGCTCGTGCTTCGGCTCCTCAACAACAACAAAACTGGAGAAGTCACCCGGCCAAAATGTCAGAAATTGTGGGAGTTCAGCCTCACATGTTCATCGGACACTGACGGAGAGACTCAGGAAGAAGTTTCTGAATGGTTAGTGGATACATTTATGTAGTTGTTGTGGAGTTAAGTTGATTCAACTCATTGACTAGCATGTGCCGTCATGTTAATCTAAAATCTTTCGCCTTTTGGGCAAACCCAGCATTGAACTTGACCCCCTTTTGTGAAGCAGTCCGACGTAAAATTATTTGTGTAAATATTTAACTCTGACGGCTTTTTTCGGCACATTTCCTTCATAAATGAAATTCAACCACGGTGTCCTCAACTGCTCAGATGCCAGGAGTTCATGGAGACACTCATGTTCATTTGGTACATCCAATACCAGAACATAAACTCTTACGTAAGTGTATAGGGGGAAATCTGGAACCACTTTTATTCGGAGAGAGACCGTTTATGATTTATGGGGTTATAAAATTACCATTATAGGCTGGTTGTTTACACACACTGTGGACACACATCTGTGTTCAAACCCCTTATAAAAGGGAATTTAGCATAATAGCCTTTAACAACACTGGCTTTTCTACTGTACGTTCCACAGTCAAACTAATTGTGCCTGAAATAGTGGTGTGTGGCTACTTTGAAAATAACACATTGACATAATATTTCAACTTTAAATATTGAACCTTAAATGCTTAAACTATATTTATAAAGAAAAGTTGTTATTGTGATAGCCTTACACACTGCAGATGTGGTGAGTGTTACCTGAGAGGTCGTGCGTGTGGGTTGCCAGCCTCCACGTATGGATGAAGGTAATCTTTAATGTACAGATCTGCGGCGCTGTTTGAATGTGTGCAGATCAGAACCCTGGAAGAAAGAGAAAACCACCATCATTAGATCGCCCTCTTAGAGACACGGTACAAAAAACCCCAGCTGAACGTCTTGAGCTCAATTCCCTCGGTTCTCCCAGACTATTTTCTCATGATTAGCGAGGAATGTTTCAGGATCGATACACGTTAAAGTCTATTGACAACATCTGTGCAGTGGCGTTTTCACCACGGGAGATTTCGATTCGTCACTCAAAGCACACACAGAATGTTTTCCACTTACAATAAAAGTCTATGGGGCAAGACATTCTGGAGGAAATTTGTTCTACAGACAAGTTAAGCAAGCAAATCTATCACACCAGTCTCAAAGTTTAAGCCTGGTGGCTATAGTTTTTAAATACCGTATTTTCCTTATTTTTTTTCATAGTTTGGCTGGTCCTGCGACTTATAGTCAGGTGCGACTTATATATCAAAATTAATTAATACTGACTGAGATGAACCAAGAGAAAACATTACCGTCTACAGCCGCGAGAGGGCGCTCTAGTTAGCGGAGTTGTTCAGAAGCGACACCGAGGAAGAGTTCAATGGATTCAGTGTTGTGGAGTGAGATCGCGGGAGCTTGGTGAACTTGCTTACCGGTAACTTGTTGGAATCGCTGGCTAATGTTAATTCAGTCTATTCAGCCTCCCAGGTATATGTTCTTTATGCTATTGTGCAGCTGAATAACTGTTAATGTGTTACGTTAACATACCGGACACCTATTCAGCCTGTTCTTCTGTGTGCTATTGTGGAGCTGAATAACTTGCCTTTCCAGATTAAATGTCTGTTCTTGGATTTTGTGAAATACATTTCAAAATAAATGCGACTTATAGTCCAGTGCGACTTATATATGTTTTTTCCTCTTCATGACGCATTTTTTGACTGATGCGACTTATACTCCGGAGCGACTTATAGTCCGGAAAATACGGTAATTATGTTTTTTAATGTTTATCATGGTGTAACGCCTATTGTTTCTTGCTTTGTATTTACTGTGGGACGTGATTTTTCCTGAGGTAAATGGGTTTTCGGCTGCTCACCGTGTGTCAGGCTGCTTGAGTATGTGTTTGACAGCCTGGGCCAGCGTGAAGGTCTTGCCCGTGCCGTAGGGTCCGATGATGAGCACCGGCGGGAGGTTGATGGAGAGGGGGGTGGTGATGGCCAGTATAGCCTCCTTCTGCTTGGCATTCAGACGGGGATCCAGCTGCTCATCCCACTGCCTGTGGCACCGGAGGAAGAACTTACACGGGCTACAAACGCACGAATGCGCCCTGCCAACGCAGCTGCCACTCACAGAGATAGAGACGTCTGTGAGTGAGCTAGAGCTGCTGGACAAGCAGATATTATTCATGTCCTGTGTCATTTTAGGAACAGAAGACTTTATCTCACAACTCTCTAGCAAATTCTGACAAATGCAAGATTTAAACTCAGAATTTCAAAATGTTAACACACTATTGTAAACAAAAATTAACTTCATTTTAAAATGTTAACTTTTGCAAGAAATTAACTCAGAATTCCAAAATGTTAACACGCTATTGGAAAAAAAGAAACTCAATTTTAAAATGTTAACACTATTGCAAAAAACAAACTCAGAATTTTTTAAATGTTAACTTTTGCAAGAAATTTTAATTCCTAAATGTTAACACGCTATTGCAACAACAAAAAAACAACTAAATTTTAAAATGTCTACTTTTGCAAGAAATTAACTCAAAATGTTAACACGCTAATGGAAAAAGATAAACTCAATTGTAAAATGTTAACACTATTGCAAAAAACAAACTCAGAATTTCAAAATATTAACTTTTGCAAGAAATGAACAGAATTGCAAGAAATAAACTCAGAATTCCAAAATGTTAACACGCTATTGCAAAAAACAACAACTCAATTTTTAAATGTTAACACGCTATTGCAAAAAACAAACTCAGAATTTCAAAATGTTAACATGCTATTGGGAGAAATAAACTCAATTTCACAATGTTAACATGCTATTAGAAGAAATAAACCCAGAATTCCGAAATCTGAACTCGCCATTGTGAGAAATAAACTCAGAATTGCAAGAAATAACCTCAGAATTCTGGAAAAAAAAAAATATATATATCAAGAAATATACGCAGAATTGCAAGAAATAAATTTAGAATTGCGAGAAATTAACTAAGAATTCCAAAATGTTAACACACTATTGCAAGAAATAAACTCACAATTGCGAGATGTTAACTCGCTATTGCAAGCTATAATCTCAGACTTGCAAAAAATAAAAACTTTTTTCTGAGAAAACGGATAGAATTGTGAGAAATAAACTCAGAATTCCGGGATATAGACTCAGAATTGCGAGAAAAACTCAGAATTCTAAAAAAGATAGAATTGCAAGATATAAAATCAAAATTCTGAGAAAAAAAGTTGATTGCGAGTTATAATATCAGAATAAACGGAGCAATTTTAATAGGGTCCTCACACCATCGGTGCTCGGAATTGCAAGTCAGAATTGCAAGAAAAAAACTCAGAATTATGGGATATAACTTACGAGATACTAAAAATTGCGAGATGTAAACTAAGAACGTCAATATGTTAACTTGCTATTGAGGGAAATAAACCCAGAATTGCGGAAAATAAACTCCGAATTATGGAGGGGGGGGGGACTACTGGATGTTTGTTGGACGAGGAACTGCTGAAAGGTAGTGAAATGTGTGTGTGTGTGTGTGTGTAAAGTCACTCATTTGGGTCTTTGCGAGTGCTCGTACCTGTTGGGACTCCAGGGTATTGTGGGAGTGAGGCTGAGATCTGGGAACAGGATACTGTTATCTCGGATGCGATCCAGAGCGTAGTGCATCTCACACAGAGGAAGTCTGTTCAACTGAAACTGCAGCTCCACCTTGCATCCAAACACACACAAACACACCTGCTGTTCAAACACACTCTGCGAGACTTGAAGTGAACACCAACACCAACAGAAGTGAACGATCTCTTTAAGATAAAGGTCATTTATAGGACTTTACGGCCCATTTACATGTAGAGCAATTATGATTAATCTATTATCAACCCACTTGGCTTGTTTCAAAATCCATGTAATGTTCTGGGACAATTTTACAATCATTTAAAGGAACAGTGTCAAATGATCATACATGGCAACAAAAGCCCAGCCCACACAGGGATTCCACCAGACAAAAGGATTCAACACTAAATGCAGTGAGAGAGTGTGTTATGCTGGAGGGCACCGTGATAAATAGGATCAGTTAGACGGTGTAAATCCTGCTCTTTGTAGGGCAGCCTGCTTAGTGACGGACTGTGTCTATGGGGTTTCCGCCATCGCAGTTCAATTTGAAGCGGTAAACGGCATAAACACTGCTAAAGCTAATTCCCTTACATATCTCTGGCACGTCTCTCTCGATCACATGATGACTGATACTAGGGGTGTGCAATACTGACAAAAAATATATATCTTGATATTTCCTGTGATTTTGTCGATACTGATAATTAGACGATATTGTGTGTTTATTGTGTTGGTTCCTTGGCAGGTCTCGGACTGACGCCTAATGTTTTTGATATTCTTCATATAATGCGGTCCGTTCGTAGCATTTTTACCTTTGAAAAGCTATTTTTTAACCTAAATAATTGTATGCATCATCTTTTTGTGTCAAATTCTTACATTGAATCAAGTTTATAAGAGTTGATAAAAGTTGCTAGGGAGTTCTGGTTGGTTGCTAGGGCATTGCTAATTGGTTTCTAAGGTGTTCTGGCTGGTTGTTATGCTAAGGTAATTCCAGTTGGTTAATAAGAGTTGATAGAGGTTACTAGGGTTTTTTCCACTGGTCACTAGGGCGTTGCTAGGTTGGATGGTCTGGCTGGTTGCTAGTGTGTTCTGGATATTTTATAAGAGTAGATGGAAGTTGCTAGGGTGTTCTGGCTGGTTGCTAGGCTAGGGTAATTCCAGTCGGTTTGTAATAGTTGATAGAGATTACTACTAGGGATTTTTTAACTGGTCACTAGGGCGTTGCTAGGTTGGATGTTCTGGCTGGTTGTTAGGATGTTCTGAATATATTTTATAAGAGTAAATAGAAGTTGCTAGGGTATTCCAGTCGGTTTATAAGAGTTGATAAAGATTACTTTTTTATTTTTTTAAACTGGTCACTAGGGCGTTGCTAGGTTGGATGTTCTGGCTGGTTGCTAGGGTGTTCTGGATATTTTATAAGAGTAAACAGAAGTTGCTAGGGTGTTCTGGCTGGTTGCTAGACTAGGGTATTCCAGTCGGTTTATAAGAGTTGATAGAGATTACTAGTTTTTTTTTTTAACCGGTGACTAGGGCGTTGCTAGGTTGGATGTTCTGGCTGGTTGCTAGGGTGTTCTGGATATTTTATAAGAGTAAACAGAAGTTGCTAGGGTGTTCTGGCTGGTTGATAGGCTAGGGTATTCCAGACGGTTTATAAGAGTTGATAAAGGTTAGTAGTTTTTTGTTTTTTTAAACTGGTTACTAGGGCGTTGCTAAGTTGGATGTTCTGGCTGGTTGCTAGGGTGTTCTGGATATTTTATAAGAGTAAACAGAAGTTGCTAGGGTGTTCTGGATATTTTATAAGAGTAAATAGAAGTTGCTATGGTGTTCTGGCTGGTTGCTAGGCAAGGGTATTCTAGTCGGTTTATAAGAGTTGATAGAGGTTACTAGTTTTTTTTTTTAACTGGTGACTAGGGCGTTGCTAGGTTGGATGTTCTGGCTGGTTGCTAGGGTGTTCTGGATATTTTATAAGAGTAAACAGAAGTTGCTAGGGTGTTCTGGATATTTTATAAGAGTAAATAGAAGTTGCTATGGTGTTCTGGCTGGTTGCTAGGCAAGGGTATTCTAGTCGGTTTATAAGAGTTGATAGAGGTTACTAGTTTTTTTTTTTAACTGGTGACTAGGGCGTTGCTAGGTTGGATGTTCTGGCTGGTTGCTAGGGTGTTCTGGATATTTTATAAGAGTAAACAGAAGTTGCTAGGGTGTTCTGGCTGGTTGCTAGACTAGGGTAATTCCAGTTGGTTTATACGAGTTGATAGAGGTTTACAAGACAATAAACTTAAAATATATTGTTAGTATAACAACATTTGTAAATGAGTAGTTATATATTTCTCCATCGTTTTTAATTCGATTATGCTGTTTGCAATGCTTCATGGGATTGTGGTTCTTTGCCTCACTAAAGCTGTTAAGTACACAGTCGTGTACCTCTTTCTTTTGGTCCGATTTTGCATCAAATCAAAGTTTTTTATGTTATGATTCACCTCGTAGCTGGTTGGTTTGGTTCACGGCTTATAACGCTTTAACCAAGACTACTTTGAAATTCCTATGGGAGAAATGAAAGGAAAAAAAACCTCCGGAACCAACACCGCTGAAAAAGTGTGCGGGCACTAATGCACTCTAGTGGTTTTAATGGTGTACTGGCTATTTTAAAGGACTAGATAGAAGTTGCTAGGGTGTTCACCAGGCTTTTTTGGCGAGCCAACACAATTAGCGTATGTGTGTCTAATGGACTGAAGTCGTGATATACCTGTAGCTCCTGATCCGCCACCAGCCCCAGCTCATCACAGCAGTTCTTACAGACCCGCAGGAAGATGTAGTCTTTCGTCTTTTCCTCGATCAGGGCTTCGTACACGCGCTCCTTGGCTCCAGATGTCTGGTTCTGACCCATCCGCTCCTTGAAGAGGGGCAGCAGCAACACAGAGTTGACCTTTGTCATGACTAGCCGTCCAGCCAGCGTATCTTCAGACAGCGTCTCGGTCAGCTTGAAGCGAGCAAACAGCTGTCCGTTCTGAGCGTACTTGGCGCCGCCAGAAATGCCAGTCAGCATAAAGCTCGTCACCAGCTGCAGGTTAACCTTGATGTTGAACCTATGAAGAAAAGAAAACACAACATCGTAACTTGGGATAACTGTTCACCAGCTACTGTGCATCACCAATAGAGACCAACTACAACTGAACATTGTTTACACGTCAGGAACTATAAGGAAGAATAATTATTCACAATATTTAAAAGGGGTGGTATAATAATGCCTCTTTTTACAATATGTAAAATAAGTCTCTGTTGTCACCAGAGTGTGTGTGTGTGTGTGTGTGTGAAGTTTTAGCTCAAAATACCCCATAGATAATTTTTACAGCATGTTAAAATTGTCACTTTTTGAGGGTCAGTAAAAACACGTTGCTTTGTTTGTGTGTCCCTTTAAATGCAAATGAGCTGCTGCTCCCGGCACCGAGGGCGGAGCTTCAAGAGCGTGTGTGTGTGAGCAGCTCTGATTACCTCACGCAGACACACTAAAATGTCAGAAACTGTTCTGTCTTTTATGTTTAAACTGAAGTCGGACCGTGATGGAGAGACTCAAGAAAAAGTGACAACATGTAGAAGCAACAGGATGTTTCTGAATGGTTATTTGATGAATTTATGTTGCTGTTGTGAAGTTAACTATCTTCAATTAGCATATTCTGTCATGATAATCTATAAATCGCTCGTGTGGGAACTGTTGTAAGATACAGAGTGACATGCTATTGCAGTTGTGTAACGTACTGTATTGCATTTGAAAAGACGGATGTGACAGTTTGAGCAGACTCACAAATGTGCTCGACTACAACAACTCTTCCTCTTCTTTATGTAAATTTTATGGGGGTTTATGTAAATTTTATGGTTGGTGATGTCACTAACCCGGGAGGAATGTCGTGTAGTCCCTACCAGCGTTTGTTGTAGTCCTTAAAAAAACGATTTCTTTAAAAGCAAATATCTCCCTTTGCTTTGAACTTTGAGCGTTGTAACTTTGCAGATGTTGTTTATGCTCAAACGGCAACATTACACACTAACTAAAGTTAGAAAAGTGAAATCATGATCAACCACCCCTTTAACTAAAGCTGATGTAAAACCCCTAGACACTCTCCATCTTCCATTAAACTCCCACAAACAACTCTCACTTGCTTTTTCAAACAAGACCACCAATGACCTCTAGTGGTAACAAACTGGAATTATCATGAAGACCATTGAATTACATTTCAGAATTCTGCCTTAATAAAGAAACGATACGCAATTTGATGCATGAAGACCCAAGTTTTATGCACTTTTCCATAAATCAGGGTGCAACGCTCTTATCACCCCTTCAGGAAACAAAGCCTTTCCAAATGACCCGCCTGCAAGTACATGCACTTCCGCACTAGAAGATCTGAAGATATGAGAGATTTATTGCATGAAATAAAACCATTTTTGAATGTGTTAGTATCATGTAAACAAGTTGTCCTTCAGAAGAACTGTATATATCAATATTTTTCTTCTGAGTTACTTTTTGGATTTTTTTTCTGGTTGCATTCGCACCGCCAGTAGGAAGTTAGGAACTATGAAGTGACGTAAGCCGCGCATGTTGTTGTGACTTTAATTTTGACGGCGCTGAGAACGCCAGAGCCAAACAGTGCTTGCATTCTCCATGTTCATTAGTTTAGGATCTGACTAATACGTTATTAGATAGAACTGTTATACATAGAAAGTAGAGAGAGTAATGAAAAGTTATTACTAGCGTACTAATAGTTATCATGTTTATCTTGGTCCCCTCAAAAGTTGTGTTGGATTTTCTCCTCAGCGTAAAAGGTTAAGAGGCTTATCTATCACTGTTTTCCATGCTCATAGAGTTAGCTTCTGGAGTAAATATATAGGCTATAATCTGTGTGTTTACACAGCTTTTTTTAAATGGCGGGTGCTGGTGTTTCTCGTTCGGCCAATCAGTGTTCACTAACGTCACGGATAGTTCCTATAGTTCTGGTTCAGACCTGACTCTGAAGTAGGAGCTAAATTAATTCCTCCAAAATGAGTTACTAGAACTAAAATCATTCCCAGTTCCTGCGGTGCAAACACGCCAAAATCCGGGTACTTACGCAAAAAGTTCTAGGAACTATGAAAACGAAAGTTCCTAGAACTACCCTGTGCGAAAGCCCCTATTGTGGCATTATCAACCTAATATTTACTAGGGGTGTCACGATTCTCCAAATCCTCGATTCGATTAAATTTTCGATTCTAAGGTCACGGTTCGATTCAATTCTCGGTTTTTAATTATTATTTTTTTAAAGCACAGGTTGCTATGCCATTTTTAGACCAGACTTTTATGCATAATATCTGACCTGTGTTCGCAATGTACCACACTACATTGTCAAATTTAAAACATTTATTAAGAACATAATGTAACAATAACTTATATCTTCAGTCAATTGGAAACTTAAGCAAAATAACCTGCCATCTAGTTTCTCTTTTGTAACTGCAGTCTTCTTCACAGAAGATGACATTCAAGTTCACAACAAAACAAACAAACAGTTTAACAGATACATCTATGCGTCGTGCAAAGCCACGTCTTTAAAATTCTAACACTTTATCTCTCTGAGTGTACACACACACACCAGCGGCGCCATTCGGCGTCTGTCCGCGGCGCCCAGCAACGGCTCAGGATTAATTCAAAATTAATCCTGCCGCACCACAGAGCGCCATTTACATAGTTTTATATTAAATTGACATTTATTTTGTCTCAAATCGTCGTTATGACTTCACCCTGCTTTTTTTGCTGCAATATACATTTAGTTTTACATTCATTTACAGAAATCAGCTGCTTGAATGAAAATTGCTGATGTTATCGGATTTTCAGGATATATTCTCAATTAATTCAGTTAACGGACGCTCTGAGATAAAGTGAATTCAGACTGCAGACTAAGCAACGTATTTAATTGTACAGTAGCCTCATAACATAGACATGATCTTAATTCTATAATGTCCTTAAACATAACATTGCAAGCCATAAACGCGTCCGGTGTGCGACACCTCGAGTTGTCATAGACGCGACGCTTCTCGTCCGGTGTGCGCCCCCCTTTAGAGGAGGTTGACTCGCAGCACTTCAACCAACACGCGTGTTTGTTTGTTTTCCGCTTAACAAGCCGAGCGAACGTGACATGGGGGCGTGGCAGCATCGACGATTCCATTTTTTAATTCGAAGTTCTAAAACTTCAGTTTTGGCATCTTATGTGCAACCACTCTTTTTTTTTTTTTTTTTGAGTTTCATTAAATAACTGGTACTTTTGTAACCACATATCGAACCACAAAGATGCATGCTGGTCTATTATTGTGCCATTTTATCAACTTCATATTTACCCAGCCCAACATTTCACATTATAAAAGCGAACTATGGCTGGTTGATGTTGACTTTCAGGCGGCTCCTGCGGACCAGACTTTGATGGCGTACTCACTTGCTGACTTCTTTGTACTGAGCGATCTCCTCGATGTAGAGCAGGTCGTGCAGACGGGGCTGGTAATTGTCTCTGGTGAGGGTTTTGTCCAGCACGGACTGGGTGAAGAGCTGGTCCGCAGAGAGGGGGATCTGGTAGCGGGTCAGGAGACTGCGCTCTAGATCCATGTTTTCATTGGGGACAAACTCCACGATGGTTTTACACGACGAGTCCCAGCGTTTCGCCGTCATCAGGAGCTGCTGTCGAGCCTGCATCAAGTGCTCCAGATCTGTGGGATTATGGGTAGTAGATTGTGATAAAATGCTGATCTAAGGTCTGACTTGACAATATATTGATATGTATGCAGTTAGGATCTTTGGGAAGATGTACATTTCAAAACCAGGACTCAAAAAAAGGATTTTACAAATCCTCATGTATAAATATCCCAGTAAAGGACATTTAAAAGGAGATCGCTAAAATATAGACAAAGAGGATACATGTATACTGCAATATTAACATTTTAATAAATGTTTGTTTTGTAAAAACCTCAAATATTTTTTGATATTTAGCAAAATAAGTTTTTAGCAAAATAATATTTGGTGATATTTAGCCATAAGTAAGATTTTAAAAGAAGTCTCTTCTGCTCACCAAGGCTGCATTTATTTGATTAAAAAAATAACTTTTCTATGTGAATATATTTTAAAATCTAATTTATTCCTGTGATCAAAGCTGGATTTTCAGCATTATATTACTGCAGTCTTCAGTGTCACATGATCCTTTAGAAATCATTCTGATATAATGCTCAAAAAACATTTATTATTATTATCAATGTTGATTTTTTTCCCCAAATTTTTTCTAACATTATAAATAGCTTTACTGTAACTTTTGACCAATTTAATGCATACTTGCTGAATAAAAGTATTGATTTCTTTTATTTTTCCACCTCCAAAAAATAAAAAAATATATTTGACCCGTAACTTTTGAATGGTGTGTTATGGGGTTAATTAAGTTATTCTAAATTACTAGAATAACTATAAAAAAGTTATTTTAAATTGTGATAATATTTCACAATATTACGGTTCATTTTAATCAAATAAATGCAGCATTGGGGAGCAGAAGAGACTCTTTCAAAAACATAAAAAAAATCTTTTCGATCCCAAACTTTTGAACGGCAGTGTATATATTGTACAAAAAAAATATATGCAATCGGCATGAAGCACTTCCTGGTGCTTGTTTTTGGTAATTTTCGAAGCTTTAAAATAACCACTAACCATCACTTTACGTATATATATATATATATATATATATATATATATATATATATATATATAAAAACAGCATCTAAAATTCTAAATGAAACTAAAATCTCAAAAATTTCCGTTTGAGTTCCACAGTAAAGTCCTACATGCTTTTTAACAAGTAATTTTGAAGCATTTCCCCGCTGTCCTACCTTCGATGGAGGCGGCGTCCACCATCACTCGCTGCATGAGCACGGGCTCGGAGCCAAAATCAAAAACCACAGTCTGTCTGAAGGTCCCGAAGATCTCAGTACTAAAGGAGACCACCACAGTGTAAAGGCAGTGGTCCATGCCGTTCTGCACCAGGCCGGCTGCGCTCCACTCCTGGCAGCCGCCCTCACACACCTCCTGCGGGACCTGGGCCGACACGTCCCCGGCCGACACCGCCGTGACCGAGAAATGCGGCCGGTTGGCGTCGTAAAGCAGAGCGATGCGGTGTAGCGTGCGGACCGGCTGTTTGGGACAAAACAAAGTCCTGTTTGCATCGGCCAAGAGATTTAAAACCTTTTTCAAGAACACTAAGACTTCAAATGCAAGAAACAGCATCCGTTTTAATTACATATGCAGGAAACACTATTATTATTAAGAATAATAACACTATTTAGTATAATTATTTGCCATTATCAGGGAATCTGCAGGGTTTTAAAATCAGATTTTAAGTCCCCCTGTGGTGAAAATCTAACTTTTAAATGTTTATGTGTCTATGTGGTGTTTTTAATATGCTTTAAGATAAACCATGTGCAAATTCATAAGTCGACACATTGCGGAGTATTTTCTCTTTAAAACGGCAGCGAAAAGACGGTTTAAAAAACGCGGTTTGAAATCGCTGGGGTTTCTGACGTCACAAACTACCTTGTAACCAATCAGATCAACGTGTGATCGCCAACCAGTGGATCTCTGAGCTGGTGTGTGTGAGAGTGAGTGGAGGCGGGGCTCATTTGCATATTCATAGAACCGCGTATACTAAATGAGGCAAGGGTGTCGAGTTACATTCAAGCTATTTAGGAAATAAGCTTTATTAGGAAAAACATTTAAAAATTTAATTTTGGTGATCAGAGATGAGTTTTAAGGGATACAATTATTGACTACAGGGGGATTTTAAATGATAGCCTTTCAAAAGTGTAATTATCACATTAATCCACGATTCCTGGTTTTCCGTCCCCTCTTTAAATGATATTTAAGACTATTATTATACCGCTTAAGATATTCAAGATTTGTATGACCTAAAATTTGATAAAGCTCAAATTAAGACCTGTGTCATTGCTGAAACCTTTATTACATTAACAAGTATTTTTCTATAGTAAATAGTGTGACTTTTACTTTGAAAATCATCAGATATGAATGCTAATTTGACTCATGTGTAAAAAAAAAAAAAAAAAACAGCGCTAGATTGTCCAAACCTTGCAGAAGAGCGTGAATGTCCAGGAGTGAGATGATTTCTTGCTGTTGACGGTAATCAAGAGATCGGAGTTGTGCTCCAGCGTAACTCCCTCCACACAGTCATTCATCTGCACAACAACACAAACCATCAGACAATAGACAAGCCTCTGACTGTATAGGGCAACGGTATGTAAAAATAGAAACTACGCTCCGGTGTCGTGGAAGGGACTTCAGTAACTTCAGAGCAGTGATGCACCGAAATATTTTTCTTTTACAAAAACACCAAAACCGAAATGAAAGTTATTTCCCATGAGCCGAAAGCAAAAACACATTTTATTTAATAATCAATTAAGTCACATCAACTTTTTAATGAGTTTTTATTAGTTGTCAAAATATAAACGCTTAAACGGTGGCTTTAAAGGCTCGGGTATACTTCATTTTTCACGAGGACAGCGGGCGGCCGAAGTTCACTCTCGGCTTTATATGTAAAACTTAATGACAGATTTATTCAAATGGTGATTACGTAACACAGCGCTCCTCTCTAGAGTTATTATTTGCTTTCATGAGACATGATACATTTCAGTAAGTTGCTGTTTCGTTCAACACCTTCTGATGTTCATCCATGGTTATTTGGCGCTAAAACTAGCAGTTAAAGAGAAAGATGATCGGCTCTCTTCGCTGTCGTGTTTAAATAATCACAGCAACTTTTCGATGAGATTTGATTATGATAACTTTTAAACTGCGGATGTAATAAAAACTTTTCATGACAGATTTATTCAAACGTACGTTAAATAATGTAGACAACAGGCTAAGTACAAAAAGGAATATGTAATATAATACAGTGCACATATTTAGCAAAAATGCATCTCTTTATAGTTATTTTCTAGCTGAATATTGTGTTTATGGACATTGAACGGCTTTCCAGAGGTAAACGTGACGCATGTAACAACGCAATAAAGCTAATATAACATGACATTGTTTACAAGCTGTTTTTGGACGTCTTTCTGCGGTTGAAACACTGATTGAGTGATTCGATTACGTGAGATATAATACATTTCGGTCATACTTGTGATTACTGGATGGTAGGCACACTATGAAAAATGTTTACTGAAGTTTTGCTAAACAGACTAAAGATCTTGACTCATCTATTTAAGGCGAGACACGGCAGGCAAAAACATCGTTTTTTTTTCACTGGTCAATTTTGAGATTTTGGGCTATTTGTCTTCAATAACATGTCTTCTTTCAGACTTGTGGTGAAAAAAAGTCCAAAATACACATTTAGGTCTTTATTTTACTACACTTGTCTATTTGTCTAAATTCAACAAAAGTTGGCGTTCTTAATAAACGCGCTGCTCCGCGGTCTCTGTGTTCTTCCTTTAATCTCACACACCGTTAGAAAGCGCTCTCTCTCCTTTACAATGCTGTCGGATCCAAATATGGTCATTTCCTTTTAATCAGCAACCATTTGTGAAAGTATTATGGGCATTTAACTCTAAAAGCGAAATCTCATTGGCTGATGTCAATTTCTGACACCGTGATTGGTTTAGATGCATCACGTGACGCGCTCTGACATTTAGTTGTGTGTTTTTGGCTGTTTTTCTGCTCAGTTGAAGGCCATAAATGCTGTGTTTATAAGTTTCGATGTGATTTAGGTGGTTTGTATTGTTGTTGCTAATGATTTGATGAGATATTGTGTCTGTAAATAGTTGTTTCCACTAGATTTTTTACATTACAAATCTTTAAATGCCTTTTTCTCAAAATGAGTTTTTTGTCATTCTCCAGTATAAACGTCTCAGCCTATGTAGCACCGATGTACACCAAACTCTCCAGTTATACACTTAGCAGTATTTTGAAGATATGTTCAGAGGGATTTGTTAATAAATCATTCCTGGCCTGATTTATGTGACATTTTAATCAAAAAAATATGGCGAAAATGTATTTTTTAAGGCTATGGACAGTATATTTTGATTTCCTAGGTAATGAAAGCATATATCCTGCAATCCCTCTGAACATCTTTTTGCATCTTGTGTGTAATCAAAATGAAAAACGAATTTTGAACCTGGCTTTATCATATGTTCAGATCTATCTACCGAAAATATATGCAAAATTGCGCATATTTAATAAGAAAATGCCAAAGTTGCATAATTAAACATACACATTTCAAAAACTTGTAATACATTTTTTTTTATGAACTTGTGTAAGTAATCAACTGAGGAAGTTTCATGGAGATATCTATTATTTAAAATTGTACCCTATTCACCTGTAGCGTCTCGCCTTAAAACGACAAATCAAAACAACATTGTCAATAGTGTCCACACTGCTGACATGTTTACCTGTCGTAGCTTATCTACATAGTGTGCATGAAACACACTGACGGTCAAACCCCGCCATCAGAGAAGCGATAATTAACGGTCACAGCTTCAGTCAATGATGATTTCATCTCCTCAAAACTTAAATATTTTCGGTGTGCATCACCGCTTCAGAGTACTGGTTTACTAAAGGGAAACAAAACTCCTCTCTGTTGAAGAGGACCGTACCACTCTCTCCGGCGAGAGGGAGTTGATCCATTTCTCGATGAGCGCCTCCATGTAGTTCTCGGTGAAGTGTTTGCCTTCCTGCTGCTGCTTGAGGCGGATGAGCCGCGAGGCGTAGCGCTGTTGCCATTCTGTCAGCTCCTCCTGAGAGTGAGCCGAGGTGCACTGCGCTCCGTACCGACACAGACCCTGCTCTAAATACCTGACGAAACACAGAATACAAAACACCACATTATAATCAGGGCTTGAAATTCACTCGTTTCACTCACCGGACAATTTGGCGACTACACTTTACAAGTTAACGGCCATTCAGAACTTCTACTAGCCAAAAAAATAAATAAAAAAATTAACCAGAATAACTACATCCCAGCTTATATATGTGACCCTGGACCACAAAACCAGTCACAAGTCGCACGGGTATATTTGTGGCAATAGCCGACAATACATTGTATGGGTCAAAATTATAGATTTTTCTTTTATGCCAAAAATCATTAGGATATTAAGTATCCATAAAGATATTTTGTAAATTTCCTACCGTAAATATATAAAACATTTATTTTTGTGAGTGAACGCAGCACAATCGCGAACATAAATGTTCAACTTTAAAGGTGATTTTCTCAATGTTCAGATTTTTTTGCACCCTCATTCCAGGTTTTCAAATAGCGTATTTTCCGGACTGTAAGTCGCACTTTTTTTCATAGGTGGTCCTGCGACTTATAGTCAGGTGCGACTAATATATCAAAGTTAATTAATACTGACTGAGATGAACCAAGAGAAAACATTACCGTCTACAGCCGCGAGAGGGCGCTCTAGTTAGCGGGAGTTGTTCAGAAGCGACACAGAGGAAGAAGAATTCAATGTATCCAGTGTTGTGTGAAATGAGATCGCGGGAGCTTGGTGAACTTACTGGTAACTTGTTGGACTCGCTGGCTTATTTTAATTTAGCCTATTCAGCCTCCCAGATATATGTTCGTTATGCTATTGTGTAGGGTTTCCCGCAGAAAATGTGTTAGTTAAGGTGTAACTTAACTTTGTGTTAGCCTACGTGTCGCCACCATACACATCAGCATAAATGCTCCTGATAAATGATTTGTTATTAAACCATTAACATTCACAAACCACTGTTAATTTAACATAAAAGCAAGCAGGCTGCGTGCATGGTTTGCCATGACTGAATGCGCCCTCCCTTAATAATTTCTAAAAAGCTGACATCAGTTCATCGCGATCTCATACATCTCTGTTATCATCAATAAAGCTGACTGCATAATGAATCTTTCATAATATCTTTTATAATCAGAGGATTTGCATGCAGAATTCAGCACTGAACAAAAAGTCAGTTTTGAGCCGTGAGAGGGGGGTTCTCTCTTAAATGCTTCTGATTGGCCATTGCGGTCCAGAAATTAACATGTATGTCTGTGATTGGCTACATCGCTCAACGCTGCAAACATGTTAGAAATAGAAACTCTGGCCTGTAAATCGTTTCTATTTTGTTTTAGTTCTTCTTGTTGCATTTCTGCAACAGATGAATAAGGATTTATTCGTTTTTATATGTTTTATTCATAGATATTTCTATTTAATCGTTTTATTCTTCCGCAGCCCGCACAGAGAGTGAGTGCATTAGGCTACCGCCCGCGCTCGCACTCGCCCATCACATCTAGTCCCGCGCCGCACGCCTCTAGATCACGGCCCCGGCCCGAGTATAGCGGGGGAAATATCGGGCTCGGGCAGATAATCGAAGCTCTAAACAGAACAGAGTAACACGGCAGATATCGCTCATATACATTTTTTTTGACAACGTAGTTAAGGCGACAGGCGTGTGTTGCTTAGGCGGCCGCCTTAGTTCCAAAGTGCTGCGGGAAACCCTGTGTTACGTTAACATACCGGACACCTATTCAGCCTGTTGTTCTGTGTGCTATTGTGGAGCTGAATAACTTGCCTTTCCAGATTAAATGTCTGTTCTTGGTCTTGGATTTTGTGAAATAAATTTCTAAATAAATGCGACTTATAGTCCAGTGCGACTTATATATGTTTTCTTCATGACGCATGTTTGACTGATGCGAAAATACGGTAACCCGCCAAATTAGCTAGTGATTTGATAGCGTTACACGCCACAGTTGATTTTGACCCGCATTTGACGGGTGTTAATTTCAAACCCTGATTATAATCGATAATAGAGCAACAACACATGATCTGATCACCTGGACAAGGAAGCGGTGTAGAAAATCAAAGGTTTTGACAAAGTGACATACAAAAAAAAAATCACACAAATGATGGTACTATTACAATTTGGCATTATAATTTGGTAATTTTCGGTGTCGGCCACACTAACATCAGTACTATTTGCTGACAGGGCTAGTGTACCTTTTACACAGTGTGTATTCCTCGCTACTAGTGACCCCGCGAGGAGGAGGACGAAACTGCCAGCCTTCCTGAACATCTGTCCAGAGAACATCACAAAGAAAGAAAGAGAGATAGCATGTCAGTGGAGACACTAGGCTCACAGAACATCAGCGGTGAAAATGGATCCTGATGTATTGTGAAACAAAAGAGGAACTCACCCTCCTCATTGTCTTCAACCACCTCCGACGACACTTTAGTCCTCACAGCCTGCAATTCAGACAAAGCTTGCGATTCATGCGCAAAAACACACAATATCGACTAACACGTCTCTTAGACACGCACAAAAGCTGTGGCGAGAGGTACTAGTTCTTGGATTATGAAAGTCATTTGAAGTAGGGCTGGGCGATATGGCCAAAAAAAAAAAATCACGATATTTTTTTTTTATATCAGTCGATATCGATAATTATCGATAAATGTCAAATCTTTATTTATTTCAAGTTTAAAGACAGATTTGTACTCCTAAGTGAAAGCTGTAGAAACCAGAGCGTTGCGTTTTTAAACTACTCTTTATTGTCAGAACATATCATGACAAACTCTTGCCAAACAGGGGAACATTCACAAATCCGAGGTAGAACATTCAAACATTCGTCATTTTTCCTTAACAAAATACATATCTTTATTTCAGTAGTATTAGCTTGAGTTAGGATGCAGATTTACTTTATACAATTTATGTTCATTAACAAAAACAGTAACATCTGTTAATTTTTTTTTTAAATATTTGGTAAAATGTAATATTCTTTAGTTTTATTAAAATTAACCATTGGTCATCCAGCATCATGCATTTAGATCATGATAACCACAGATAAAATGTAACCTTATGGTTCTACGGTATTTATGAAAACCAGTAGCCTAAATACATGATTAAAAACTAATTATATTCCATTAGTCCTTTAATACATTGTCTACATTAATAATATTATACAATTCAATATATATATATCCCACATTTCATGGCGCAGTTAATATTACTAGGCTAACGTTACAGTAACGTTAAATCCGTGGTAAATGATGGGAATGTGTAGACGGAGAAGTTTCTGACTGTATCGTTGCGCACAGTGCTTCTCCTGTTCGTCAGCGCGGTCTCATCTGCCTTTAAACTGGTTTAAATCACTGAGACATTTGTGTTCCTCGCTGAATTCAAGCGCTCTCACTGGATCTAGTGACCGAGACCGATCAGAGTAAACGCGTCTGCTCGAGTGAGCTCGCGCTGCGCTGCCGTTTGGACTTTGAGCCGAGCGGATAAACGGTCCGTGTGGCGCGCGCGGTTCAAATGAAATTCGTTCCGCTTTTGGCGCAAAAACATTATCGAACATTTATCGAACACTTGATATCGTTTTATCGAGAAAAATTATATCGCGATAATTATCGTTATCGTTTTATCGCCCAGCCCTAATTTGAAGTCAAGGGTGACCCATGTGCTTTTCACAGAGAAATGAGAACTGCACATAATTCCTTTCATACGGGAAATATAAGACAGTCATAGTAAAAAAAAAAAAAACTGACCTCTATTTCTGAGAGGAGCCTCTTCAGTCTTGTCATGTCTTTTGTCATGATCCCATTCTGTGACAACAACCAAAATGGTTTAGTTAATTCCAGCAATTTAAAAGTAAAAAAGTTTACAATGTTAGTGTGAAGTTTTACAGGACAACAGCAAAAACGGTCAAGACTACAGAGCTCTTAAAGTTGAGAGCAGAATTGTAAAGTTTAGAGGGAAATTTACAGCGCAACTGTACATATTAGAGCAAAACTGTGTATCTCCACAGAGCAGCTCAAGGTAAAATTGCGCAATTGTAAACTTTATAAAGCAACTGTAACGTTGAGAGCAACATTGTGAATTTTACAGTGCAACTGTAAAGCTTGCACAATTGTAAAACTGTAAAGCTTACAGAAGTTGAGGACAAACTTGAAGTTGACAGTGCAATTGTAACTTTTACAGCACAGCGGTACATTTCAGAGCAAAATGGTAAATCTTACAGAGCAGTTCAATTTGAGAGCAAAAGTGAAGTTTACAATGCAATTGTAAAACGTGTACAATTGTATAACTGTGAATCTTACAGAGTTGAGGGAAAAAATTTAAGTTTACACTTACAGCATAACGGTACAATTATGGGAAAAATGGTCAAAAGTGCATAAAGTTGAGAGGAAAATTATAGTTTGTAATGTTTACAAAGTAAATTTCACAGTGTGATTGTAAAGCTTGTAATTGTAAAACGGTCAAGTTTACAGAGCATCAAAAGTTGAGAACAAAATTGTAGTTTGTAATGTTTATGTTTACATAGTAACTGTAAAGTTGAGAGCAAAATTGTAGTCTATAATGTTTATGTTTACAAAGTAACTGTAAAGTTGAGAGCGAAATTGTAGTTTCTAATGTTTATATTTACAAAGTAACTGTAAAGTTGAGAGCAAAATTGTGAATGTTTACAGTGCGATTGTAAAGTTTGTACAATTGTAAGACTGTAAAGTTCACAGAACAACTAAAATTGAGAACAAAATTTTAGTTTAGAGCAAAATTGTAGTGTAGTTTACATTTGTAAAGTCTGACTATAACTGTAAAGTTGAGAGCAAAATTTAAGTTTACAGTGCAATTGAACATTTTAGAGCAAATCTGTAGTTTACAGAGCTCCTAAAGTTGAGCAAAATTGTAGTTCACAGTGCATTTGTGAAGTTTACAGCTGTAAAGTAGTAAATTTCACAGTGCAGTTTACACATATTATTTTTCTTACAATTCCACACATTCAAATTAACTCAAGCCCAAAAATAAAAGACAATACAAGCATGATTTAAATCTCAAATACATTTCACCATGTCAATTTGGAGCACAATATGTTAAGCCGACTAATTTGGACAGGAATTGTGGGTTGGTTTACCAGTGGTTCTCCATAGAGCGCTTTAGAGAGAACGCTGCACACTTCCTGTAAGCTTCCGTCCAATAGCATAGTCTGAAGCCCTGCCATGAAGCTGCCATCTCCCTTGCCCAGCTCCTCGGCAAACACTACGTGAACAAACACACTCGAGTCATCGAACCCGCACACACACACACACCAGGCATCCCATAATCCTGAGCGGTTCCTTTTATCAAATTTCATAGGTAGCACAATTTTGATACTACATACTATTTTATGTTTTTTTTTTTTATACATTATTTACACTTCTACTACTATTCAATATACAGTAGTCAACATTTGAAGTGGATCAAAACCTTTCATCAAAGTTATACATGCATTTTGAACAATACCCGTTCTTTGATGAACTTTTTTGATCCACTTCAAATGTTCACTACTGTAGTTCAATACATTTTTTAGAGAAGAGCTCTTTTTTGGTATCTTACTGTGCTTGCAGTCTTCATCAGCCTGATCGTAGTCTTTCTGTTGAATTAAAAGAACACAAATCGTTTACTTTTACTCTTTCCTAGACAAAACAGGGGTGTAAAACTAATAATAATGAAAAATAGGAATTATAGTGAAAATATGGGTACTGTGAAAGTTCCACACTAACTTATACTTAAGCATTTAACAGTTTTGAAATTGACTGATAAAATCAATAGACATTGAATATTTTCTTAAGGCGAGACACGGCAGGCAAAAACAGTTTTGGTTTTTTTCACTGGTCAATTTTGAGATTTTGGGCTATTTGTCTTCAATAACATGTCTTCTTTCAGACTTGTGGTGAAAAAAAGTCCAAAATACACATTTAGGTCTTTATTTTACTACACTTTGTCTATTTGCGTCTGTAGATTTCTCCTAAATTCATCAAAAGTTGTCGTTCTTAATAAACACTGATCCGCGATCTCTGTCTGCACCCTGTCATCTCACACACCGCTGGACAGCTCTCTCTCTCCTGTACAATGCTGTCCGATCCAAATACGGTCATTTCCTTTTTATCAGCAACCAATCGTGAAGGAACAATGGGCATTTAACTCTAAAAGCGAAATCTCATTGGCTGATGTCAATTTCTGACAACGTGATTGGTTCAGATGCATCACGTGACACGCTCTGACATTTAGTTGTGTGTTTTTGACTGTTTTTCTGTTCAGTTAAAGGCCATAAATGCTGTGTTTATAATTTTAAATGTGATTTAGGTGGTTTATATTGTTGTTGCTAATGATTTGATGAGATATTGTGACTGTAAATAGTTGTTTCCACTAAAAAAAGTATGATTTTTTACATTACAAATCTTTAAATGCCGTTTCCCTAAAACTGAGTTTTTTGTCATTCTCCAGTAGAAACATCTCAGCCTATGTAGCACCGATGTACACCAAACTTACCAGTTATACACTTAGCAGTATTCTGAAGATATGTTCAGAGGGATTTGTTAATAAATAATTCCTGGCCTGATTTATGTGACATTTTAATTTTAAAAAAGATGGTGAAAATTGATTTTTTAAGGCTATGGACAGTATATTTTGATTTCCCAGGTAATGAAAGCATATATCCTGCAATCCCTCAGAACATATTTTTTCATCTTGTGTGTAATCAAAATTAAAAAAGAGTTTTGCACCTGGCTTTATCAAATGTTTAGATCTATCTACTGAAAATATAAGCAAAATTGAGCATATTTAATGAGATAATGCCTAATTTGCATAATTAAACATACACATTTCTAAAATTTGTAATACATTTTTTTTATGAACTTGTGTAAGTCATCAACTGAGGAAGTTTCATGGTGACATCTATTATTTTAAAATTGTACCCTATTCACCTGTAGTGTCTCGCCTTAACTAACTTGTTGCAAAAGTTAGTGAAATAACTTTGATGCAACCTGTATAGTGACAATTTTATTGACGCTTTGACTATATAGACCTTCAGAACACACTAAATGTCAAACTGAAACCTTTCACCTGAAACAATAAATTCAGCACACACTTGTTTAATAGTTGTTGGACACTTGAGTCTAGTTGTTGAGAGACTAAAAACAGCGTTCGCGCTCGAGTCAAGCTAATCTTCAAAGACGGTTTTATCATTTCATTAAGAAACATTGCAGGTCAAAGATACAGGGCAGGATATCAACACACATCACCAGCCAAACGGGGATATTGTAATAAAGAAAAATAATAATAAGATGTCCTGATCTTCAGTGCTGCTAAGTCACTTACACACACATGAATAAGTCATAGATAACTCAAAACATAAAAAGTAGGATTTTTTCCATTAGAAACAAAACTCAAAGTATTCAATGTTTCCCCAAACACTTCAGTCATGTACTTTGCACACCTGCATTATGCTAGTATGGATCAAAACAATAAAAAAAAATGTAGGTTAATAAATAACACATTTCCATACTGCGAGCCCACTGTCATAAATCAACAACGTGGATGTGCTTCTGTGTGGTGCAGTCTCACCAGCTGGAGGCGCGCTGCTATGCGGTAGAGCAGGGCACGCTTTCGGAGGAGGGCCGTGTTGGGGGTCGGGGTCCGGGGCCCCATGGCCAGCAGGGCCTCTGTGCTGTGGGCCACTGCCGCCTCATACTCCTGCCTCACTAATGATCCAATGGCCTCGTCACATGACTTCTGTGGCCTCCTGTCCTCCATGACTCTGGGACAGAGTTTCTGTCATGGGAGATGAAGGGGTTAAACACTTCAAAATTGCCATATGTGAGTAGCAAACCTCTGTGCTCTGGACATTTGCTTTTGCAGTCATACAGCGGATACCCCGAGCATCTGGACACATAAGTCAAACTTAAAAGACACTATGAACTGCTCTTATTTTTTTAGGGAATATTGTAGTGATTTATACGTGCACATCATTTTTTTTTATTATTATTCATGTGCCTCAATTAGAGATGCACCGATTGATCGGCTGGTGACCGGAATTGGCCGATTTTCGCGTGATCGGCCACATTCTGATTGGTTGCCGCCAAACCGTGTCATAGCTCATTACCATAAAGTTGACCTGACTTCAACTCTCCTCGCCTCCTCGCCGCCGGCTCTCATTGAAAATGAATGACTTCCGGCCACATTGACCTCGCTCCGGCGAGGGCGGCGCGTCTTGGACGGCGAGGAGAGTTGAAGTCAGGTCAACTTTATGGTAATGAGCTATGACGCGGTTCGGCGGCAACCAATCGGAATGTAGAAGTGCTCCGTTTGAGAGGATTCCAGGGAACGCAGTCCTGTAAACTTGGGTTCCGACCACATTAGTTCCCAAGCAAAGTAGAGGAGATGTTGATCATTTGAATTTGATAAGGAGGCGCGCAACACTATTTTTATAGGCAAGATTTCGCACTAGAACGCTTGTTTTTCAGCAGGAATGCAAATTAGAATAGCACTTAACCATGAACACAAAAGCCACACCACAAAAATGGCTTTTAATTGGTTTATTTCGTTAGCAAACATGTCACTATAATTGTTAAGTTCTTTCAATCGATCAATTTTTTGCAAAAATAACGATCGACATGCTTGTTTTGCTTTGCGGCCCCTTTGAATAAAGTTTTAAAAAAGAACAAACATTCGATCTAAGTCAGAGCATGAGAGCGTCCATGAATCTTTCCACGGCGTCGTTGGCAGGGCGGCGAGTGCGAACTTTGCCGCTCTCGCCGGCGTGAACGCACAGATATGCCGTTTTTTCACGGAACGCACATGTACCTCGTTATTACAGCAGTTTCACACCGCAAGCGTGAGCAGCGCGTATTTTCTTCGCCGTACATGTTAATCAATGAGTGCGTTCACGGGTTTCGGCGCCGAGTCAAGTCACCTTTATTTATATAGGGCTTTTTACAATACAGGTTGTATCAAAGCAGCTTCACCGTGATAACATGAAAATAATACAACAAGTTTGTTTCTGGAAGAAAATTGTGTCATCGTCCACATGAAGTAAGGCAGATCAATAATATTGTTGAATATTAAATGTCCCCAACTAAGCGAGCCGAGTCTATTTTTGCTGCGCTGCTCACGCTCAATTAAAGTGAAAGCACACGCTTGATGGACAAAATAAATATGATTTCACACAAAAAGTGGCGAAAATGCACAGAATTTGCATGTCTGGTGTGTTTTTAACAAGAACTGGAGTATGTCAGAAAAGAAAATGAAGACTCAAAAATATTTATAGAAAATGTACCCATTTAAACTTGTTTTTATTATTCAGTTTGGGTAAAAGTATATGGTGTTTAATAAAAAAATTATTATTTGTGTGTGCTGTAAAGTGGTTAGAAAAAATGAAATTGGTATCGGCTAAAATCGGTATCGGCAGGTCAAACTCAATTAAAAACCGGAATCGGCCTAGAAAACTGTAATCGGTGCATCTCTAGCCTCAATCATTAATCAAAATATCTTCCGCTCCCTCTTGCAGCTCTTCTCTTCTCTGATGATGTGTTTACTGGCGAGAGGGCGAGGCAACCTGTCACTCACATGAGATCAGCCAATAGCAAACCACAACCATCCAATCAAATCCCCATGGACAAAATCAAGCCCCGCCCTACATCTGTTCTTGTTCGAGAAGCAGTTTCACTCTCATATACGTCATAATAGGGAAGAAAAGACTTTAAAACTGTCTAAATGTTCAGTTCACTTGACTTATTTTTTCCTCGTGTTTGAATCAGCTGTTTTGGTGATAATTACTGGATGTATGAAGTTGGTTCTCCTAGAAAATCACATTACCACTTATAAACAACAGGACCAACTAACGCTTTAAAGTTTGACAGCGCTTTTTGTCTTGAAGTTCTCCTTTAAGCGGTCAGTTGAGATTTTCAAAGTTATGATTACTATTCAAGGCAGAAACAACTATAATTGAATGTCTATCTGAAAAGCTGAAACCTGAGGAATGTACCGACCGATTGCAGTCAAATACACATTTTCACACCGGTTGCGCTGGTTTGTGCAAACACTATTGTAGTGTGTGGAGTCATTTTTCCTTTTCTGTAATAATTAGGTCACAGCTGTAACGTCCATCTGGGCTGTGTTAGCAGAGGCTGCTGGGAACGCTTTTTCCACTTTGTTTTTTTGGGTGGGAACGCTCCAAAAAAAAAATATTCTAAGCAACTCATGAAGCGAAATATGTCCTGGATCAACTGATGACCTTCATAATAGTAAATACAATAAAGGTACGTGTGTAGTGCCTTAGTATTTTGAACATTTCATGTTATTATTTTAAATATGTACAACTATTTTTATCATTAAAATATAAAGTGTACCAGTGTAAATGATTTTATAATAATTTCTGCACCATGGTATTTATCAAAGTACCATAGTACTACCATCTGATACCATCACTGTACAATGATGCCAGATAAGGATCATTGGAGCCAAAACGATTGCTGAAATAAATAATACTATTCTTAACAACAATGTATTTTAAGTGTAAAAAAAAAATGAAGAGATGAGGAAGTATCATGAATTGACAACTCTTTATTTATTGGTGTGCAACATATTCCATTCCCTCCCATAGAGGTGATTAGGATCAGGTTATAGCTTACCAAATATAACAATCGTGTGAAATAAATAATCAAAACTAAAAACAGAACAGTCTTTATCAACAGAAAGTAATCAAATGTAAAACGACTGTATAGTCTTCACTGTATAAATTAAAGATAGATTAATCCTACTAAAGAGCAGAGAGTGATTTTCTCTTTGTATTTTGTTGTTAGATTAACATTGAAACAGAGGTAGAGGGAATATTAAAGTCTAGTCAAGTCATCTTCATTTATATAGCGCTTTTAACAATGTAGATTGTTTCAAAGTGGCTTTACAGAGATAAACGGATAATTTAAGGTAACAGATTGTTTTAGCTTTATAGCGGTTCTTGAATGTTATTTTCCAGCTAAAGTTAGTTTTGATTGATTCACTTCCGTCACAACGATCATTAGTTATTAAATTAGAGATCGCTAAGATGACACCGTTTTCTCTACACAGACTTTAAACACGAACCTGTGAGAAACACTGATGGCGCTCACGTGAGCCTTAAGAATTAATTCTATTAGGGGTGTAACGGTACATGTATTCGTACCGGACCGTTTCGGTACAGGACTTTCGGTACGGTGCACATGTGCACCGAATGCAATCTTTCACGTAAATTAGGCTAGTTTTGTGTGCGGAACATACATCAATTCCGAGTTTCCACACAAACATATTAAGTGTCGGAAGTCTCCGGACATATTAAGTGTCGGACATAAATATTGCATATATAAAGATCACCACATACACGACACACTCGCTTTAGCCCAGCCTCTCGCTAGCTAGCGTCACGGCCAATATTGGTTTGAGAGTATTTTATTTAGTGGAGAACTTTGCAGCAGTATTTTATTTTTTATTTTTTTATTTTATATCTTTTTTATTTATTAGCCTAACGTTATATTTTATTAAAAAGTGTGTTTAAAAAAGTGTAAACAAATTGTTAAAAAAAAGTTTATAGTAAACAACCAGCAGTTTAATGTTTTGCATTTCTTTCCCTTACTGTACCGAAAATGAACCGAACCGTGACTTTAAAACCGAGGTACGTACCGAACCGTGATTTTTGCGTACCGTTACACCCCTAAATTCTATAGTTATGCGCATTTGAATATATGTGCACAGGTTTGTAATTCCCTACAAACCAAGCCTTAAACTACTTGTCTGGCCTTAAAAATAAATTGTATTAGGCTGCTGTCACCCTCACTTTAAGACCGAATGCACGGATCCAATATACTGATACACATGCCACTTATTTCCCAGCTGTTCATGTTCACTTAAAGGAACACTCCCCTTTTTTTGGGAAAAAGGCTCATTTTCCAACTCCCCTAGAGTTAAACATTTGAGTTTTACTTCTTTCGAATCCATTCAGCCGATCTCCGGGTCTGGCGGTAGCACTTTTAGCATAGATAAGCATAGATCATTGAATCTGATTAGAGCGTTAGCATCTCCACGTTAGCAAAGTTCCTTGATTATTACGCAGGAATGAGAGTATAGTTCCTAGCCATATCGGCCTAGAAAATCACAACTTTTTATTTTTTCATCTTAGTACACGATGTAACTACAGAAGGTTTAAATAGGAAAAATATCAAAACTCTTTGGTCATTTTTCTGAGAGAGATGCTAAATATATTGTCATTTTCAGACACCTGGTAAAACTGCCAGACGGTGAATGAAGCAATTTTAGCTGCGCATAGAAAAATTGTCTCTTGATTTTTCATTTTGAGTCATCTGATCGGTCTTTATAGAGACCACCGATCAAACTATTATCGATAGCTATGATCAATCGCAGCATTGTTGCCAGACAGAATAGAAAGGGTAACAAACAGGGATGTCTCAAGGATCGGTATTGGGGCCGTTTTAGCATTTTTTTTTTTTCCTGATTGGTATCGGCAATCCTAAGCCTGATCCTTAATTTTACGTCTGCTGTCACGCAGGTGTCGAACAGTAGGTGGCGGTATGCACTTCAAGTGGGTTTGGCCAACCGCCATTAAAGCAACACCAAAAATAATTTTGTACCTTAAAATAATGTTTCCAAAATCGTTTCAGTGGTTCATTAACTCGTAACAGGGTGAACGGCACTTCTGCATTAGGCTATAACCGCACTATGCAAGTTTGCCAGATCGGGTCGCGTATCTGTAGTTCGAATGAGACACAAGAAACTACAAATTTGACTTGCTTTACGGCAAGCGTTACAATATCCGACAGGTTTGTTTTTCTTCGTTTCTGATGTCGCAATACATCATACTTTCATAAAATCATACTACAAAGCCGATGATGGATAAACAAATAGCGTGCGTGCGACGGTGGGCTGCGTTATGCTAAATTATTTACGACAGCGGTAATGGACAATTCCACTTCCAACCTGTAGGGGGACCGAAGAGGAAAAGTGCTTTGGTGTCGCTTTAAAAGGAAAAGAAGAAGCTCAATGTGTGTGCGTGAATGAGGGGTGCGTCTCAATTAGCTCCCTAACTTCCTAGATGAGTCAGTATATCCTGTACATGAATTCAGGCACTGCTAAGGACACTGACAGTGTGGCTCACTACACATTGAGACACTGTTTGCTCTATTTCCAGCGACATGACAACTTCCTCATTGTACAACATCTTGAACAACAGCAGAACTGAAATCTGTCCAACATTATTTTAATGCTATTTAAAGCACATTTTGATAAATACTTTGCTTGTTACATATACAGTACGTGCAACATTTCAGCCGTGAATAAATGATAGCCTAAATGTTACCTATGTTTATTACCTGTCTAGCGATGTATGTTTCTGACATGCAATGAAATAATGGTTTGTATAATTAAAAAACTTTTTTTTTTAAATATCGCGTGTCATTAAGTGTAGTGAGTTGGCTCACGTGAATAATTTTTCGCCCTTCAAAACTTCCGTTAAGGGAACATAGTGAGCATCGTTGCTCCCTGGTTTTCGCAGTGCATTGTGGGACTTTTTAGGAAGCGAACGTTTCAATGCACTGGTGGGATTCTGCCATTGATCCAGCCCTAAAATGGCCGACTCCCTGAGCAGTTCCCCACTACTGAACTAGGGAGCTCATTGAGACGCACCCGAGGTCTGTTTTAGCGCGCCACACACGCACATATTTCATGCGCACTTTTGTACCGGTAACTAATTACTGGAAAGTTTTTTTTTGTTGTTTTTTTTGCCGTCAGACTGTCCAAGACGTCATTGCCATAACCGCGTTGCTATATGGGTTGCGTCTTGCTTGCACGGACTTGACTGACAAGTAAAATACAAGAAATTTATACAATAAGTAGTAGTCCCATATTCTTAATTGTGACCATTCAGTCTGTTTACAACGTCTACCATTGTAACTGATTTTTACACCTACGTGTGTGTATATATATTTTTTATGTTAACGGAGTATCAAATCATCAAGAATGATTTCTGAAGGATTATGTGACACTGAAGATTGGAGTAATGATGCTGAAAATTCAGCTTTGATCACAGATTATATTTTATATTAAAATAGATATTACAATATTACAGGTTTTCTGTATTTTTTTATCAAATAAAAGCAGAAGATACTTCTTTCAAGAACTTTAAAACTGGTTATGTTTCCAAACTTTTGGCCGGTACTGTATGTAGGCCTATAAATGTATTATTTACTGTAATTGTTATAGGAATTGATGTCCGATGACACTTTTTTTTTACATTTTCCTGCCCCTGAGAAACTCTCTGCACATCCCTGTACATATTGGATTGATTTTAATAACTTTAATGTAGGCCTACTTGAAGTGTGCACCAAACACTAGAAAATACAAGTATCAGATCGAGGCTCGGTATATCAACAGATACTCAATATTCAGTTCAACTCTGATGGGAGGCACAAAAAACTTAATCGGGACATCCCTAGTAACAAACATTATTTATCATGAGTATACATATATATCATATTCTGTAATAGTGTACAGTACACTAAAATAATTATTTAGAAATGTCACACGCTGCTTTGCAAATCTATTATTGAAACTATATACTCCAACAAAATGTTATAGTTATTGTTATATTGTCTATATCTATATAATATATATATATATATATATATATATATATATATATATGATCCAGCGCACTGGAAACTATTATTACAAAGTTTATTTTTCTTTACAGTTTACTATCATTCTGTCCTAAAATTTTAGCTTTACACAATTGCACGAATACAGCTACTTCTATCTTAACATTCATTTTTATTTTACATTTCTAAAATAATGTGGCCTGGGGACTCAAGAATGTGCTGCTAATAAACTGCTTTATAAACGTTTTACCATTGAAGGACGGAAAAGTAATATTTTTAAACATGATATATATAATATATGATATATAAATTTGATCATTTGATGAATCACATGAATAACTGATGTGTTATACATTATATATATATTTTTTTTTTTTATGTAGCGTAAATGTCTTCAAAAGCCATTGGATCCTGCAAGTTGTAAATAAAGTTTGTGGCAGGCTGCTAAAAGCAAAACTGAAGGAAATATGAATAAAGTACCATATAATCATGTAACATGATATACATAACTGCACTGTTGTTGATATTTGCATAATGTTCAATTTTTATGTTTAACACACCCCGTCCAGAGTCACTCACTTACACACACGCACACACAC